>NC_057864.1:394480580-394850580 GCF_019393635.1 Dromiciops gliroides | reverse complement strand
AATCCAATTTCAAAAACAACAACAACAAAACCCCAGAAGTCTAAATGACTCTAATAATGTCTCATTTCTCATTAAGATTACTTAGATCTGTTGGGTTGTGAGTTAGCCAGTGGTTATCATTTATAAGATACTTGGATCATCTCTTGCCACTAGGGTTTGTTAGTTTAGATCCTCACTATATTATGAGCAGATCTGTTCCTGGTTGTGAGTTTAGTAGGCAGACACAAATTGTTTTTTGTGTTTTGAGGGGCCAACTCAACAAAAACAAATGTTATTAGAGCATAGAAAAAGAAGGGGGTCTCAGACACCATCAAAATCAAACTTTACAGATGAGGAAACTAAAAAGAGGAAGGTTAGGTGACTTCCTCGATGTCACACAAGTACTAAGTGTCAGAAAGGGATTTGAAGATAGATATTTCCACTATATTACATTTCTGCCTCAGATTGCTATGACCAAGAATACCTGTCATTTTAGTTGCTAATATAAAAAGGGGATTGCCTCAATCTCCAGAAGCCCACAATTAAAAGGCATATAAATTGTCTAGAAATGCCTCTTTCCCCACCATCCCCCTCACATTTTTTTCAGATACATAGTAATTGGTTTATTAAATCAGGCAGTTGACATAATTGCCTAGAAAGGTAGTGGGCTGGGAAGGAACAAGAAAGATCAGAAGACAAACACTGAATTATTTATAGTTTTGCTTATGATTGGTCCTAGTAGGGGGAATAAGAAGTTATTTGAGATAAGATGAATGGGTTGGCTTGGAGTTGAAGTGAAAGTTCAGTCAGAATTCAGGCTAGAACTTCCCTTGAAAAGGCTGAGTTGCATGAGAAACCTCAAGGGTCCCCCTCAAGTCTGTGCAGTTCTTACTATCTATCTTTGACTTCTTTCTTGAAATTTTATACATTTCTAGAGAAGCATAACTTGACTTTTGTATAGTGTAACAATATTATGCCTTCATATATTTGTACATACACACACATACACCTCTTGCTTGGCATTGAGAACAAGCCAATTCTCTGTGAGATAGCTGTCTAATTTTGTTTTCTATGGTCCTTCATCAATTGCCTATAAAGATGTAAGGGAGAGTTTAATTCATGAACTGCCACAAATTGAGGGAGAGACCCAGTTGAGGTACGTTTACTCCAACCCTTACTCTGCTTTTAAGATTGAATTAAAAAATCTTTGATTTATTAGTCATCAACTACTTTTTAGCAGTGGAGCCATATCATGAACCCATAGTCATAAATTGTCCCATTTATTCTTTTGCTTATGGAAGTCGGAAATGACATAATTGTTAATTGAAAAAAATGAACAAACACCCAACTATGGCACTGACATTATTGAAAAGGAGAATTATTCAATTCTAATTCTGTTGTCTGAATATGCTGCAGTTACAAATTATGCTGAGGACCCTTTAATGTTTAGCTTCTCAAAATTGGAAAGTTAACATTTGTGACCAGATATATTTTATATCACATGTTAATAATAACTAATATTTAACTAATATTTTAAATTTTGCAAATAATTTTACAAATATTATGTTATTTGAACATGATAAGAACCCTATGAAATATTTACTATTTTTGTCCCTATTTTATAGATTTGGAAACAGATAGACAGGTGAAGTAAGCCCCTCTACCCCCAGTAACAAATCTATTGAGCATCTGAGGTGAGATTTGAACTCATATCTTGCTGATTTCCAAGTCCAGCACTCTATCCACTACTTCAAGCTACCTCTATTATTGTAGAAATGCCAGTAACATTGTTGACCACTATTACATTTCACAATGCTTATTTTAATCAGTTTTAGGCTAAACCATATAGAGTTAACTTACTCTAGAAACTCTCTTCATGTTTTATCCATTTCTTCACCATGTCTTTAATTTACTGTTCTTTGTACATTTTACTTTATTCTGGTCTATCTTCTTCACTTCTCTATCTGCAATTTATTTCTTTAAGGTTCACAACTATTTGTAGGTTAGTGTGTGTGTGTGTGTTGGGGAGGGTGTACTGGAGGTTCCTAAAAATGATTGACCTTGGTTTAATTTCCAGTGTGAAAATTTAATGCTACAATTTGGGACTTGATTTATTGTTTTGTTGATTATCTAGAAATAATAAAGTGATAGAGATAATGTTAATAATCAGATTACAGATTAAACTTAAAAATGTACCCCCCCAAGCCAGTTGTTAACTATTTACCAATACATCCCTTGTTTTAACCAACATCTCCGAAAAGATTATCTTTGTTCATATTTGCTATAAGAGGCACTATGGATAGTAGATAGAAGATTGACCTTGGAGAAAAAAGACCTGGGTTAAAATGCTACCTTTCCTGTTTATTAGCGTGTAGCCATGGGAAAAGCATTTACATTTTAAAGTGCTTCAAGTAGCTTGTTAAGAGTATTAATAATAGGGGCCACTAGGTGGCGCAGTGGATAGAGCACCGGCCCTGGAGTCAGGAGGACCTGGGTTCAAATCCAGCCTCAGACACTTAACACTTACTAGCTGTGTGACCCTGGGCAAGTCACTTAACCCCAACTGCCTCACTACAAAATAATAATAATAATAGATAAGTTGCTGACCTATATATGGGCAGAGAAAGTTTTCTTCTAGGGGTTCTCCATCCAACCAAAAACTGTTTACTTATAACTGTAAAATACTTATCTAATACAAAATGAAATCCTTACCTACATGGATACTTGACTGTATTTGCTGTGCAATTTATTTGTTCATCTGTCTCCCTACTCAGACTTTATTACTCTTATGGCAGAGAGTCTTAGATAGAATGGTAAATACCCAAACCCTCCTCCCTGTCCAATTAGATGCAGAGATTGCATTAGTGAAAACAAACAAACAAAAAGACAACTTTGAATTTAGCCATTGTATGGAAAGCATGTGAAATGACATGGTTACTTATTTGACCTATTTTCAGTAAGTCTTCAGTAGAATTTTAGTCCCAATCAAAATAAAATGCAATTGCTAGCTCACTCTGTTGATTTGCTACCTATTCTACTTTGGCAATGACTATGTATTAAATTTTGGTAGTATTTCTCAGATGCTTTTGCCCTGCTTAAGACAATCAAGGATATCTTTGGAATCTCATATCACACCCAAACAACCATCATCCATCATCCATCCAGTGTCTACCATGAACAGGGAACTCTGTTTAGACTTTGCAGAGGATGCAGAGTTTAGGGAAGACCTAGTCCTTACCTTCATTGATGTGGCTTAGTACTATCCAGTGTGTGACACAGCCTATTCTTCCTCCTATGAGGAGAAAGTAGAACCTCAGACTAGATTTTGAGGTCCTTGAATGCTAAGCAAATGATTTTCATATTTACTCGGTAGGCAATGGGGAGCTGATGAAAACTTTTGAGCAGGGAGGTGACATGGTCAGAAATATATATGTAAAAGATTGGTTTGGTAGAGGGGAGAATTTGGATCAGGAGGAGCATGGAATTTGGGCATTCCCTTACGAAACTATCAAAATACTCCAAGCAGGTGACAAATAGGCCTTAATGTGAAAGGAGCAATGGGAACAGAATGGATAAGAGAGAAGTTAGAGCTATCGTGGAAGTGGAATTGATAAGATTTGATAACATTTGTGGGATTCATTTTTAATATCCTGGAAAGTGTTGAAGTTAGACACTTATACATTTTAAAGGCAAGAATATGACTAGTAATGAGGAAGATGAAGATCTTGCTCTTTGGGCTTATCTTTTGTGCTTTTCAGATTCATTTGAATACTCACTGGTCTCAAATCATTTTATTTTAGGTACCTTTATAAACTTCAAAGGGTCATATCCAAAAAAAATATGTGAAGTCTTTTAGCTGAGCCCCTCTGAGAGGGACTTTGGAGGCAGAAGACGCACATGAGTATCCCAAGCAGGGCAGTTCATGTACTTTCTGATCTTCTTGTCAGAATAATTCTTATGATAGGAAATTCTAAGTGAGCCAAAAGTCAAGAATAAAACAGGTTTTAAACCAGAAATTCTCATTCAAATGAAGTTCCACTTTGTTCCAAAGAGCTTGGCACTTGTGGTGAGAAATCTCCTTCTGGTAAGGAAATGCCCTTTCTATTTATGGATTCAGAAATAGACAGATTGTCCTTTATGGGAGGAAACACACTGAGCATTCTCTCTCCACCCACACCCACCCCAAGTCTTATGAGTGTGTTACAGTTTTGCTTTTTAAAAGAGCGGTGGCTGAAAACCCCTCTGGGTTGTAAGCTAAACAAACCAACAAAAAAGCAATGGCAAAGCCTATTTTTCCTCCCTTGAGGAGAAAGTAGAACCTCAGTTGAGGACTCTAGATAATGTCAAAAGGAGGTAGAAATTCCAAAACTTCTTGCCTCAAGGGAGTTCTAGACCTTCCCTAACACTTAGCACAGTGCCTAGCATATTTTGTTGTTATTGTGTCATTTAAATTATGTCCGACTCTTCATGACCCCATTTGTTTATATTTTGCCAAAGATACTGGAGTGGTTTGCCATTTCTTTTTCTCTCTCATTTTACAGATGAAGAAAGGTAGACAGATAAGGTTAAGCGTCTTGCCCAAAGTCACAAAGCTAGTGTCTGAGGCTGTATTTTAAACTCAGGCCTTCCTTGCTCCAACACTGGCACTTCATCCACTGTGCCACCTAGCTGCTCTCACCTAGAATATAGTAGATGCTTAATAAATACTTATTGACTCACTAGAAGGGATCATCAAAAACTATCTGCAATCAATATCTGGCAGAGACTTTATATCATGCCCATAGGTCCGGCAATGATTGTATACCACAATAGACCAGTATGGGAACAGTTGTGGCAAGATGACATCACTAGAAGACATCAATGGTCTTATAGTATCACAAATATGAGTTACCTTCTAAGTAATAGACTTGACTAAAAGTCTTCCTTACATGTTGAGGTCCCTCCATGAGTGCAACCTAACCATGTATGTTTTTAATATATGCTCACTCTGTCCATTAATTGTGTGTGTAGTTATGGGACACTATCAGTTTGTGGGATGCAACTTTTCTTATAATGCTATTTCATTAAATACCTTTGATTGATGTTCTCTGGCTGAATAGAAAAGCTAAATACATCATGAATTATGGTTTTGAGTGAATATGGACCTGACTATGTAAATATGAGGTAGCTTGTTTTGGGAACCCTCTATGGTTGTGGCCATGGTCCCCTTAGGTCTACAAGCAGTTTTTAATACATGAAAGACTGAAAGATAATTACTAGTTTGCAAACATTGGAGAATGGATTAATGATGTGTCATAGACAGAAAAAATAAAGTCAGAAAGAATCTGTTTAGTTAATCAGCCAATCAATCAATGAATCAACATGCATGTATTCAATTTCTACTCCATGCTAGGCACTGTGCTAGTCATGGGAATAGAAAAACAAAAATAAAATATTTCCATTATTCAAAGTTATAACATGTACATAAATGTGTGTATGTAGAGAATACATATAAAATAAATACAAGGTAATTTGGAGAGAGGCAGCTAGATGGCACAGTGGATGAAATGCTGGGCCCAGGATCAGGAAGACCTGAGTTCAAATATGACCTCAGACACTTCCTAGTTAAGTGATCTTGGGCAAGTCACTTAACCCCTTTTGTCTCAGTTCCTCATCTATAAAATGAACTGTTGAAGGAAATGGCAAACCACTCCAGTATCTTTGCCAAGAAAACCTCAGATGGAGTCATGAAAAATCAGACATGACTGAACAACAATAATTTTAAAGAGGGTACATTAGGAGTTGGTGTTAGGAATGAAAAGAGAATCTATGTAGGAAAATTTTATGTTCTATTTTTAATATGTTGTATTCGATTCTCCAGTCTTGTAGATAGTGGGGGAATGTAGACCAGAGGTTGGAAGTGAGGTTATAACTAAAGTTATTTGGTAGTTGAAACTATGGCAGTGAATGACAGTGCCATAGGAGAGAGCATTGCAGGAGAAAAGGACAAAGAACAGACTATAGGGGAACCTTTGCATTAAACCTTTGCAAGTCCAAATCCAATACAATATATTCAAAATAGAACATAAAAATTTCCTACACATTCTCTTTTCATCTCTACCATCAGCTTCTAATGTCCCCTCTTTTAAATTATTGTTGTTCAGTCATGTCCGACTCTTCATGACCCAATTTGAAGTTTCTTGGCAAAGATACTAGAGTGGTTTGCCATTTCCTACCCCAGACATTTATACCCCAATTGAACACATTAATCCTAGTGATCCAAACTCAATTTGAGTCAAACTGGTCTCTGAAATTGGACCACTGGCTCCTCAGTTACCTTATGCTTAGTAATAAAGAACTTGTGTTCTGTTGCGTTTGAAATAGTGCAGAACTGTAGAGCACTGTGTAAGATACAAGAATGATTTCTTACTGATCTTAAAAGCAAGCAAAATCAACAGATATACAGCATCAAGTAAAAGCAACAGACTAACCTACTCTACATATTCTTGTGCAGATTTTTGTAGCTTTCAGTGGAAAACTTTGCTGAATAGCTCTAATCACATGCTCTGAGACTCTATCCTGATTGAGATTTTCTTGGTGAATCAAATGAAGATTTTATGAAGAATTAGGTAGCAATTTAATTGTTCAGCTAATTAGACAAATCTGACGCATCAAATACAGAAAAAATATAATTATCATCAGATAACATTTATATATCTATTGTAATGGCAAAATTATAATAAACCTGAACTAGGAAATATTGCTATTATGGTTTATAAAGAACAAACCCCCCTCAAATACAGGCAGTTGGAATTCAATGTCCAGAGACTTTGTACATATAATGGATGGTTAAACATTGAATAGTGTTTATCCACTTCAGTAAATCTGGATTTGTGTCTCTATCTGTGCATGAGAAAAAAAATGAGTTATGGTTTCTATGGGAACCTCTGCTTTGATTACTGATGCATTTTCAAGTGTTTCATTCCAATTCCCACAAATACAAATTGAATAAAAAAAACAAAAACAGAAAATGCCATTCGTCTGGCAGTTACCACACAGAAATACAAGAACAAGACAGATAAAAAAGAAAAATCTCAAAAGCACTTAGGAAAATGTCATCTGATCCAGGTAGAATATGAACACCTTGGGGGCAGGGATTTCTTTGTCATTGTCTCCATATCTCTAGGGTCTCACAGAATTCCTGGAACATAGTAGGCACTTGATAATGCTTGTGAAAGATTGATTATTTACTTATCCATGTCCCAGTTGAATGCTTCTGACTGAATATAAACTCCTTGAGGGCAGAACTATTATATATCCTCAGGACCTAGTACTGTGCTTTGAATGTAGTAGGTACTTAATTAAATATTATTACTATATTAAACTGAACCCTGGTCTTTTTAGACACTATAGAGAAGGGAAAAATTTTGTAATGCATTACAATTTAAGAAAACATTTTAGAAATGTCTATGGAAAGACACAGAGTGTCCCACCCACTGTGGACCCCAATTAACATAACTTATAAGATGCTCTCCACCCTAACACCTTTATCAGGTGAGAAACCTCTTGATGGAGTTACAGAGTCAATGAAAGACACAAACTAGAAGTGATCAAATTCTTAATTTGGAGTGAAGTGTTTTGGGGCTATTGCATGGAACAAAACAAATAACCAAAGGAAATAAATTTAGATGAGCTGAAAGAAAGCTGAAAGCTAAAATAATTCAGTAAGGAATTTCCAGAAGGAACACTCTTTTGGATTGCTTTGGGAAACAAGGTTAGGAAGCATCTTTGAGAAGGTTGACTTTTTTGTGTCTCTTCCAAAGAAGGAAATAATGGGAAAGAAATAAGCCCAAAGGTAGTGTCTCTCTCCTCAGTCCTCCTCCTTCTCTTGACCAGAAACAAACAATGCATCCAGTGGAGGCTGAGAGAAGAGAGACTGGACACAGAAAGGAAAGGCAGTTTCAGGAAGCTAGACTTTTTCACAGCTATACACTCTACAGAACCTCCAACCTTCATTGCCCAATAGAGGGTTATATCTCAGGGGAACTTTAGGAGGACTCTAACAAGAGAAGGTAAAGCATTCTATAAATCAAGAGCTATGGATTACCTTTTGGCTGCATATGCTCTCTAAGTTTGCACTGTCTCTAATGGATGCTGGGCGTAATCGTGAAAGATTGTGCCCCAGACTCCAGAAAGATGTTTCTGAAACAACTATCCATCTTAATTGTCCTTAGTAAATACCCATTTTTAAAAGTGGAGAAATTGAAGCTCCTTGAAAAGAGCTCAAGAGCATTAGTGTTAGAAAATCTTGGTAACTCTCAGGGTTAGCCCTTGACCTCTGAGGAAAGAAGTGGTTGGTTACCCTCTTGCAATATAACCCACCTATAAAAGTTGGTAGTGTGAGCTCAGAGGGAGTTTCATGGAAGCTTTTAACCTTGTTCAGGTGTTTGACTGTTAGAGGTCTTTGAAATTTTTTATCCCCATTTCTTATGTACACACATCTTGTATGATGGGTTTTTTTTTGTTTTTTTGTTTTTTGTTTTTTTTTAGTGAGGCAATTGGGGTTAAGTGACTTGCCCAGGGTCACACAGCTAGTAAGTGTTAAGTGTCTGAGGCCGGATTTGAACTCAGGTCCTCCTGACTCCAGGGCCGGTGCTCTATCCACTGCGCCACCTAGGTGCCCCTTGTATGATGTTTTAAAAAGTGATTTTGTGGGGTGGCTAGGTGGCACAGTGGATGAAGCACCGACCCTGGATTCAGGAGGACCTGAGTTCAAATCCGGCTGCAGACACTTGACACTTACTAGTTGTGTGACCCTGGGCAAGTCACTTGACCCCCCATTGTCCCGCAAAAAAAAAAGTGATTTTGTAATTTTTTTTTTTTTGTGGGAGAGAAGGAAACATGTCCTCCTCCCCCACTCCACTAATATCATTAGCCTTTGGACAATAGAGTTGACAAGACATAATTTATTACCTGTTTCCAAGTTTTGAGATTTTTTTTTAAATTTCGGCCAGATTTAGAGGTAGTGCCACAGTGTTTAATGTGTTTTCATTAAAGTTCATTACACAGAGTAACATATGCTATTTTTCAAAGTTCTGCTCTACTACTATTTATACTTGCATCATTTCTAAATAAAGTAGGGTCTTCCAAAATTTTTGAGTGAGCTAATAACTAATATTAAAAGAAAAACTGTTGATGCAAAAAATAGGTTGAATTATGTGAAAATGTATTACTATAATTAAAACCCAAAGGTGATTTTCACAGTCAAGTGAAAAAAAATTAAAATCTGCTTCATCTATCTGAAATGCATGAAACAAGAAACACTGGGCATCTGGAGGAGATGTGTCCCCCATGAAAAGATGAGTTACAGGATTTAGGTTACAAGATGCTGCTTTGGATATGCTACTAAGGACAAGATATTTTCTTACATAAAAGTCAACAAGGCCTTATATGTAGAATCAATCTAGAATTTACTTAGAATTATGGAACTTAGAGCTGAAATGACTTTAGAAACAATTTGTTAGTATAAAGGTGAATAAAGCAATTGATGAATGAATGGATAAAAAAATTGTTAATACATCAATAAGCATGTATTAAGTGCTTGCAAAGTAGCTGCTAAGTGTTAGAGACCAAAAGAACAAACAAAAAAATCTTTGTTCCAAGTATCTTACATTCCAATGAGTTTACATATTAATGATATATGTGTAATTTGCTTCAAAAAAATCAAAATGCTATCTCAATATTATGCTATTATTATTATTATTTATTAGGTGCATACTATATGTCAGGCATTGTGGCACAGAGAGAAGAAAGAGTGACTTACCAAAGGTTACATAAACAGAAGGGTCAAAATTTGAACCTATATCCTCAAATCCAATAATCTACCACTTCATTTTGCCTCTGAAGGAAATTCCTGAAACAGGAGTTTTTAAAGTCTTTTGAGCAATGGCAAACATGTTGTAATCACATCACATTTTTTTTTTTTTTGCTTTTGCTTGTTTCATGGAACCATTTGACTGTCTGGTGATGCCTATTTTCAGTAATGGTTTTTAATGTATAAAACAAAAGAAACCAATTGAATTACAGTTATCTATATCTATCTATTATGTATCTCTGCATCAACATCTACATGTCATCTAATCTATCTAATCTATGAAGGAATTATTTCAGCTATTACCTAATCTAACATCTAGCTAGCTATTTATCTGTCCTCCTCCTCCCCCTCCTCCTCTTCCTCCTCTTCCTCCTCTTCCTCCTCGTCCTCCTCGTCCTCCTCGTCCTTCTTCTTCTTCTTCTTCTTCTTCTTCTCCCCCCCTCTCTGATTGCCACACCTCAAGTTAATCACCCCTGACCTAAGTTCTTAGTTTTGAAGGTAGTAACACATTAGTAACACATTTGGATATAAAAGTTCTAATGTATTTGTTTTTTTTTTAAAGTCTATACTTATATCTGAAACAGTAGCATGGGGTGTTTCCCTGATCTTTTGGAATCTCTAGACTGCACACTGGATAATTACATTCCTCCCTCCAAGGCACTTTAGTCTTTCAGTTTTTATAAGTCCTAAACTTAAGCCCAGATAACACAGCTTTCCATAGGGGAGCATAAATCCCCTTCCAAGATGCTAGTAACCTCTGTGGCTGCCAGCCTCAATGCTTTTTTGAACAGCTTGATAGTGGTAGAAGAAAAGTCCACATCCATATCAGATCAAAGAGAAAACTAGGCATTGAGGAAGGAGACAACTGACACAAATTTGTAAGTCAGGGAATCAGGTCCATAATGCACCATGAAAAAGAAGTATGAGGTATGGATATGAGAGCGACTGATAGAATATTAGAGGTAGAAAGTGACCTTACATAATCTCATACAATTCCTTCATTTTCCAGATTTGGAAACTAAAATTCCATGAGGATAAAAGACTTACGCAAAAACTCACAAAGTCTCACTCTTTCCCCAATATTTCAGCTGAAACAGGCTTGCCTTTTTCCCCAACCTTTTCCAGCTCAGGCTTCCAAAACAGAGCAAGATACTAATGATTAAAAATGGATATTTTTAATAAAAGTAGAGGCCAACAACTACTGACCAGAGATAGAAATAAATAGATGATATTTACTTGTCATTATGGTGAAGCAAAAAGTAGAAGATGTTACAGTCTGGGTACTTAATACATTAACTAGGTAGCTAGATGATGAAGTAGGTAGAATGCTTGAGCCTGGAGTCAGGAAGTCCAACACTTAGTAGCTGTATCATCTTGGGCAAGTAACTTAGCCTCTATGTGCTTCAGTTTCCTCAACTGTAAAATGAATATAATATTAGGACCTACATCCCAGGGTTGGTGTGAGGATCAGCTGAGAAAATGTAAAACATTGACTACTGTGCCTGGCACATCACTTCTCTCCGTTCCTCCCTCCCTCCCTTCTTCCTTCCTCCCTTCTTTCTTCCCATCCTGCCTCCCTCCCTCTCTCCCTCCCTTCTTCCCTTCCTTTCTTCTTCCCTCCCTCCCTCTCTCCCTGCCTTTCTTCCTTTCTTCTTTCCTTCCTTTTTTTCTACCTTCCTTCCACAATAAAGTGGAGTCAGAAATTCAGATGTAGAAGTTACAGAAACATTTCTTAGTCCTGAAATCATGTAGGCAATCAAAGGAAATGTAAAAGGAGACAGATGTTTGTTTTCATAAGCATCGGTTGCCACAATGTCAGTCAGTATGTTAACAATATTGAACTGTCCAGAGCATTGTAAGGGGCTTTGCTGAATTCCTATCCCTTTTGCATTTCTGATTATATGCTATCTTTCCTATAAACAAGTGATACTTCTGTATATCTTGTCTAGACCTATGATTTTACTGGGTTAGAAAAGTTTTGGTATGGAACCTCCATCTACCAATGTAAATTAGCCCTTGTTCACAATTTGTAGTGTTAGAAATTTGCCAGGGGCATTGAGAAGTTAAATTGTTGGTTAATAATTATTTATTAAGTACCTACTATGTGTCAGGCACAAACTGGATACAAAGACAAGCAAATTACAGTCTCTGCTATCAGGGAACTCACAAGTCTAATGGAGGAGATGACATGAAAACCAACTATGTAAAAATTAAATATATGTATATATACACATATACAACACACATATATTATATATAAAGGTATATTATCTTTACCATCTGCAAGTTTTCATCAATGTGTATGATATATAATAATTTGAAGATAATTAACGGAAGGAAGGCACTGGCATTGAGTGGAATCAGAAAAGGCTTCTTTGGAAAGTAGGATTTTAGTTGGGACATAAAAGAATCCCTAGACTCCATCTTTATAATTCTACAGAAGAATAATATGAGTGTACTGAATGTGAAAGACAGAGAGTGGGGACTTTGCAATATGCAGAAGCAGCCATAGTGACTTGAGAATGCCATATTTCCCTATCCTGGTGTTCCTCCCTTGGAAATAAAGGATCACAGAGATTCACAGATCTAGAGATGGAAGAGAGCAGAGAGGAGATCTAGCACAGCCTCTTCATTTTACATATAATAGCTAGCGATCAAGGCAGGATGATTAGTAAATTTCTAGGAGACAAAATTAATCTCTGCATGTCAGAGGAACTAATTTCAGCATCCATTCACTTGGGCAGAGCTTCCCTAGAAACTCACAGCTCTCTTGGGTCATAACATTTCTTTTAAACTCCACACATTCTTGCTGTAAGAGAATGAAGATAAACATGGCTGCCATCTTAACTCACTTGGTACTGGGGCTGTACCATTTGTACCTATCAGGAACATTTTTCTGTAGATTACAGTCTCTCTTTCAGGGCACTCATTGTAAACAACATAATGAACTTTCATTTCTATTGAAGATGTAATTTCAAACCCCTAGATTCAGTCCATCACCATCCAAGCCCTAACAAAACCAAAATCTCTCTAAAGTGGGGAATTTATTTTCTCTTCCTAATCCATGTACATAAGACTCAAGTAAAAATAAACATACTGTTGGGTGTAAGCTGATTCTCACTTTTATGTCACTTAACAGCTAAAAAGTAAACATGCACATTTGGAACAAAAGCTAATACTTCCTTGAGCCCAATGGGAAGCAAGGAACCTGGAGTTGGGTAAATAGCCTTCCATAATTTGACTTTCCCCTTGAAGAGAGGGAAGGGGATTTCTTCACTGTTTCTCTTTAGACTGTTTTCAATAAGCAATACAAATTTCATCCAAGTCATAGTTTACATTTGGATTACACTCTGCCTTGAATCAGTAATTATTCAGCTTCTCACTTTGGTTTGATCTCTGTTTTCCATACTTCAGGACTCTCTAGCAAATCTGTTTGTGATAGTTTCTTCCTCTTATTAGTCACCATTTCATTTCCTAAAAATCAAGGTCAAGGGTGGCCCTTGGAAAATGGGCTAACTGATTGTCTCACACGTCAGTTTCTACTCACCAAATGTCTCTGCCTCAGATAGGAATTAAAAAAAAAATGGAATATGACTGAAAATGAAACTTAAGCCCAGGAAATTTGTAACATTTCCAAGGTTATACAAGTATATATAGCATTATATTTTTATTCTAGGGGTCCTTATTCCAATGCCTACTCACATTAACGATCTGAGTCCATTCATAACAAGGCTGGTTAGTTATATCTCTTTTTTAGGGTTCTTGATGTACACCTGGGGGGTTTATCCTCCTAATGTTATCAGCTCAAGCCCCCACTCTTATGTTTCTTCCCCCAAATATCAATTTATCAATATCTTCAATAGTATCTATCTAGTACAATTTACTATCTTGATATTAATGCAATTAACTTGAGCTTCAACATTGTTTAACTAATTGATATTAGTTTTTACAGAAGGTATATTTGCTGAGAAAATAGAGTAAAAATAGAAGTACAAACACATCCATGTGCAATAGATAGATGTTGTTGTTCATCCTTCATTCTTGAAGAGGACCATGACATCAAGAGGGTGATTTCTTGACTTGCAAATGAATTCGATTTAAGGGAAGCAGTGCTGTGCAAAGTCATCAGCCTCACTCTTTTCTCCAGAATCAATGGAGTCCAGTGGCAAGACATGTGTCAGAATGACTGGAGATGGCCTTAGATGCAGTGGGAGACCCTGGGTTTTTGAAGCTAAGCTCTTTCCTAAGTCTCAGTTTGTCTGAGACAAAGGTCATTCAGTAACTAAAAGCTAGGTAAGAATTGAGTCAAAAGATGGCCTAGTGTGCCTTCATAAAAGAATCAGTCTGGGAAGGGAAGACACTCAGAGTTTCTAGCCAGAATTGCTATTTACACTCACTCTGAGCCATCAAAACCTAAACAATGATCAGATCTTGATCACCCAGAAGCAAAAAATGCATTCAGAAATGCTGAATCAGAGAGGCAGCATTGTACCATGAGTAGGGCAACAGAATTGGGAGTCAGGAAGACCAGGTTTCGATCCATCTTAGAACCTTGCTACTTTATTGATGTCTTTTGATTTGTATTCATCTGATAATTAGTGATTTGAGGTATATTTTAATTTAGTTGTTAAAAGTTTGCATTTTTTCTTTTTAGAAGTGTCTGTTCATATCCTTTGACCATTCTCTATTGGGGAATGACTTTTTTTTTATGTTTATATATACATATATTTTTCTTCATTGGTTTTAAAGAAGGGTGGCACAATAGAATGCTGTGCCTGGAGTCTAGGAGACTTGAGTTCAAATCTGACTTCAAAAATTTAACTTACTGGCTACATGACCACCAGTAATCCATTTAACCTCTGTTTTCCTCAGTTTCCTCAAGTATAAAATGGGCATAATAATAGTAGCTACTTCCCAGGATTATTGTGGAAATCAAATAAGGCATTTGTAATGTGTTGATTATAGGGGCCATCACATATTTAGCACTTAATAAATTCTTCCTTTTGTTCCTTCCTCAAATTCTTACTGAATGATTGAATGACGTAGAATTGGACCAAACTCTGGAGGTTAGAAAAAGGCATCTAAACTTGCTTAAGAAATAAGAAAAGGAGTGAATCCTGCAGCTTATGTTTCACTAAGCTCAATTTTCTATCTCGTCTAGGTACTTGTAATTGCCATGCGGCAGAGTGTTTCATTTCCCCCACCATTTGAATTAAAGTAATTTTGCCACACATAAGAAGATTGGCTTTAGAGGCTGTTTCTGTTATGAATATGAAGATGTGGGAAATGGGAGGAGGAGGAGGTGGCACAAAAGAGTTAGATGAAGGCCTCGATTCCTAAGGTGATAGACACAAATGCCCCAATTCTACCCTCAAGGTAATTAAAATCTAATCAGAAAAAACAGGAAGGAGTAGATGGATAAATATACTAACAAATGGACACAACTAACTATGGTTCCAGAGAAATAGACACTTGAATGTTAACTGCTCAGGAGGTTGGTAAATGATATTTTCATTGTGAAAAATGAATTCAGAGAGAATTCTGTGATTTCTAGAAGACTTCAGTTGAACGATGCACATTTTACATTGACTTCACATACTTTTTTTTTTAACTAGGACTATCTTTTCTTTATTACTTCCTTTATTTCTTTTACATTTTTATCATATTCCAATATTCACCTTTCAGGAAATAAAACCTTCCCTCTTAAGGAAGTACAATTAAGGAAAACTGACACAATGGTCATATATGATAGCAGCTATTCCATTTTGCATTTTTACTATAACATTTCTCCATAGAGAGGAGAAAGGTATGGTTTATCAAAAGCCTTTGGAATGAACGTTCAAGACACTTATAGAGAGCTGTACTAAGACTTTTGGGACATGCTGTACTTTTTATTTTCTATACTGGAATTAGTTTAACAGTGTGGTAGGAAAACACTCTACTGGGAGTTTATAGACTGGGGCTTTCATTTTGAGAGGCAGCAAAATGTGACTAGAAATTTAGAGTTGTAATCAGGAGATCTGGGTTTGTACTAGGTATCTCACACTAGGTATTGCATTTGGAAAGTTTTAAAGTACTATAGAACTATGAATTATTATTATGGGCTCTGACACAATTTGTATTTGTGGCTTGAAGAAATTTGCCAAAGCTTGACAACTCTGTTTCATCATCGATGTAGAGATTGATGGAAATGGACTCAACAATTTCAAGGGTCCCTTCAGGCTCTTTGATTTTATATTCTATGATCCTCTTCATTATTTCTTCAACTCAGAATGACTACACATGCAAGTAAGTATCTGTAAAAAACTTACTCAGTTTTCTCTCTGATAGATTCACATCAAATCCAGACAGAGGGATTAGGAAGAAGAACTGGCATCTGTTCTATGTCTCATTAAGCAAACCCTGGCTTCTTAGACAATGGAATTGGTGCTTGTTTTCATTTGTGGAATGCACCACATTTCTCATAAAGCATAATTTCCCATCATGGTGATGTATTTGTGACTGTGGTGTCTTGTAATCATTGCTAGAAGAGCTGGAATTCTTAATAAAATTTCTAGGAAGCTCAATGGGCTTCTGGTCAGCAAATGACTAGGGTAAAACCCCTTAGGATATGAAATATCTCAGTCTAAGGACTTTCTGGTAATTTTAATACCTCTGTGCTCATTGATCATTCCAGATTTCATGAAGGTCAGAATATGCTTTGTCATTCAGTCTATCAACAAGCATGCAATTAAGCACACAAGGCCACAGACTAATCTTCTGGCTGTAGTTGCATAATTGTGTGTTCAGGGCTGCAGACAGAAGTAAGTATATGAAAAGTTAAGAATGAACTGCCTGTGCTGTAGGATTAGGTTTGATTTAAGTTCCTAGCTGGTAGTGTCATCATTTGGAGTTACCCCATGATTCCTCTGGAATTTGCCTACCATATTCATCACTTACCTATCCCCTTCAGCCTTTTTTGACCCCATAGAACTACTAAACCCATTGTCTCTGCTGACCTTTGAGTCTTGTCTGAGGTGTTGTAACCATGAAGATATAGCTATTTCCTATAAAGAAAAAGGCTAATGGTGCTTAGTTGATATCCACAGATAAATGTTCAGAACAGTAAGGAGAACAGTCAGTGCTTTATTGCAGAACCCCAAAGGATGTTGTATTTTTAGCTAGAAGGGACTTTAGTGGTCATCCAGTCCAATTCCTTTATTTTATAGATGAAGAAACAGAGGCACAGAGAGGTTAAGACAGTGATTTGGTGAGTAGTAGAGGTGGTTGTAGTTCAAAGACTAGCATCTTTGGTATGAGGGCTTGCACAAGAGCCCTTTTTAGCATTGTTCATCTACTTTTGGTGTCCACCTGGCACTCAACTCTCACTTGTGGTTCCAAGAAGCTGTGGCATGTACAGCAGCCATGTCTTGGCAGCTGGGTTAAACAAGATTGAGGGTAACCAACAGGGCTTAAAGTCATTGGTGAATTAGGGGTGTGTCTACCCCAAGTATTTGAATACATCCTCTGGTGGAATGGGTGGATAAGAACAATTTGTTCCACTGGACCATGAAGGGGGCTGAAGCAGTCATTGCAGAATGCTTAGATCTTGGTTAGATTTCAAAGGTGCCAAGTTCATTCACTTCATCCTGAGGCATTGCCAGTCTTCTGACTTTTGTCACTGCTGGACTTCAGTGACTCTAGAAGAGAGAATGAGGATGAAAACTTTGGGCAACTCTGACTCACTTAAATCCAATTCACACACAAATCAAGATATCAACACATGATGTCATTGGTCCTCTTTGAAAATGAAGGACAGGGGCAGCTAAGTTGCGCAGTGGATAAAGCACCAGCCCTGGATTCAGGAGGACCTGAGTTCAAATCTGGAATCTTACACTTGACACTTACTAGCTGTGTGACCCTGGGCAAGTCACTTAACCCTCATTGCCCCACACAAAAAGGACAAACAGCAATGGTGGGGTCTGAACCTAGGTCTCCAAATTCCCAAGCCAGTATTCTTTCCAGTTATTTTACATTACCATCTTGTCTCTGACATAACTGATTGCACCATCTAAGATTCCAATAAGAATTCAACCTCATCCCCTTTTGCTGTCAAAGGGTTAGCACATAATTCTTTTACTTCCAAAACCCTGCTGAGAAAGATGATGATGATCTCAGAGTACAGATTGAGACTTTTTTTTGGACATGGCCAATTTAGAAAATTGTTTTGCTCACCTATACACATTTGTAATCATGTTTATCCCTTCTTTTTCTTCTCAATGGGGGTGAGTAGAAAGGAAAAGAGGCAGATTTTCTCTTGAGTGAAAAAAAATGAAATTTAATTAGAGATGATTAGAGCTGTCTAAAAGGGGAATGGGCTACCTTGACAAATTATGGGTTACTCTTCCTTGGAGGTTTTCAAGCATGTTTTCCAGTTGTTGCTGTGTTATGGTGGGGATTTATTTAATATATGAATTGAACTACATAGCTGCTGAAGTCCCTTTCACCTCTTAAATTCTCTGATTGTGGGATTCTGATTCACTGAGTTCCTAACCTTGGGTCTATGGATTTCTACACTTATGCCAGGTATAATGGCCAGTAAAGTGTTAATGAAATAATACCAAGCAGAGCAGAGTGCTGCCTTCCACAGAGAGTGAGGTGGTGCTGTGGATAGAAAGCTGTACCTGGAGTCAAGAAGACCTAAGTTCAAATCTGCCCTCAGGCACTTACTAGCTGTGTAACCTTAGCATGGTCAGAACCTTTCTTTGCTTTAGTTTTATCATCTGTTAAATTGGTATAATAATAACACTTACCTTCTTTGGTTGTTGTGAGTAGTAAATGAGATAATACAAAGCACTTAAGCACAGTGCTTGGCACCATAGTAAGCACTATATAAATGCTAGCTATTACTATTTATCATTATTATTCCTTTAGCTAGGTGAACAGTATAAAGAAGAATCCTATCTTTTTTTTTTCTTCCTTGATAGTCTCCTTCTCTTTTTATCCCTGTCATTTGGCTGATGGCTTGTGTACAGTACCTTTGTCTATATTGGTCTTTTGGATCTTCATACTTTGTAATGCATCAGTTCACACACCTCTTCATATATTTCTCTGAATTCCTCACCACTTCTTTTTAAGCTACCTCCCAGTTTGGGAGCACATATTTTTCTCCCAATTATTTATTACTGCAAAGAATTCTGATCTGTACCTCTCCTTAAATCATACCACCTTGGAAGAACTAAAAACTTACAAATTCCTAGAAGTAGCTCTAAAAACAGCTGTACAAATCCCCCAATGCTTGTGGCAATGCCTTACTTTAATAAAGAGTTAAAAGTCAAGAAATAGGCTGAGAAAATGAACAAACAGAAAAAAAATGCTGACCCTAGAAAGTTTCTATGTTGACAAGGAAGATTAAAATACACCCTCAGAAGAAGTTAACAAAGGCATAGCTCCTACATCCAAATCTTTAAAGAAAAATATGAATTGGTCTAAGGCCATAGAAGTGTTCAAAAAGGACTTTGAAAGTAAAGTAAGAGAGGTAGAGGAAAAAATGAAAATGAGAGTAATGCAAGAAAATCATGAAAGAAAGAGTAAACAGCTTGGTAAAGGAGGCAAAAAAATACCGAAGAGATTTCTACTATATCTTGACCAAGAAAAAAGAAAAGCTTGTCTAAATCAGGAAGCAATTTAAAAGGACTCAGAAAAGAGGATGGAGGGAACACTTATTTGCACCTCATTCCTGACACCTACTCAAGACTTCCCTCCTGCTTCTTCTCACTGACATCCTTTTCTAGCCAACCCTATACCTAATCTGTTTGTCAGTGTTCTAGACCTGTGTGTAGAGATGAGTTTGGGAGAGGGAGCAAGAAATTTCTCATCCCCATCAATACCCTAGGCCTAGGTCACAGCAAATACTTTTAGGTGACCCAACTAGGGCTAATTATTTCTTAATTATTGCCATGGGAGCCAAACAAGGAATTTTTCCCATGTATCCAGCTGCCAGTCCTCAGACCAAGACCTGGACAAGGCAAGAATAAAGGATTCAGGATCAGGAGAACCCTATCCCCCAATGGGTGAGGATAATGATAGCCAAATCTCAGGGAGTAACCCAAGCTTTGGCTAGCTGGGGTAAGGCATTTATGGACCTCTGCATTTTATATCTGTTTCTTAGAACAGTTATTGTCCATGGAAGGCTTTGAGCCCACTTGGTAACACATTTGATATCACCACACAAATTCCCCCACTCATGGAAAGCCAAGTTTTCTGATGTTTAAAATGTATTTGTGACAATAATTAACAAGACAACAAGAATGTATTAAATACCTATTATCTATAGAACATTGTACTAAACAAATTGTTGGAAATACAAAGACAACAGTAAAAATGGTTGACATGTCACAAAACAAACAAAAAAATACTGAAGAAAATAACACCTTAAAAACCAGACTAGGTCAAATGGTAAAAGAAGTATAAAAAGCCAATGAGGAAAAGAATACCTTGAAAAGCTGAATTGGCCAAATGGAAAAGGAGGTACAAAAGCTCTCTGAAGAAAATAACTCCTTAAAAGTTAGGATTGAGGGGCAGCTAGGTGGCACAGTGGATAAAGCACTGGCCTTGGATTCAGGAGGACCTGCATTCAAATCTGGCCTCAGAAACCTGACATTTGCTAGCTGTGTGACCCTGGGGAAGTTATTTAACCCTCATTGCCCTGAAAAAAGTTAGTATTGAGCAAATGGAATCTAATGACTTTATAAGAAATCAAGAAACAATAAAGCAAAACAAAAAGAATGAAAAAATAGAAAGCAATGTGAAATATCTCCTTGGAAAAACAACTGACTTGGAAAATAGATTCAGGAGAGATTATTTGAAAACTATTGGACTACCTAAATGCCATGATCAAAAAAAGAGCCTAGATATCATCTTCCAGGAAATTGTCAGGGAAAATTGCCCTGATATTCTAGAATCTAGAAATTAAAATAGAAATTGAAAGAATCTACCAATTACCTCCTGAAAGAGATCCAAAAATGAAAACTTCTAGGAATATTATTGCCAAATTCAAGAGCTCCTGGATTAAGGAGAAAATATTGCAAGGAGCTGGAAAGAAAAAAAAAAACCATCAAGTATTGTGCAGTCAGTCAGGATAACACAAGATCTAGCAGCTTGTATATTAAATGATCAGAGGGCAAACGAATTTGGATTACAACCAAGAATCACCTACCAATGCAAAACTGAGTATAAACCTTCAGAGGGAAAATGGGAATTCAATGAAAGGGAGGAATTTCAGGTATTCTTGATGAAAAAACTTGAGCTGAATAGAAAATTTGACTTTCAAATACAAAACTCTTTGAGAAGCATAAAAAGGTAAATAGGAAAAAAGAAATCATAAGGCATATTAAAAGCTTAAACTTTACATTCCTACATGGGAAGATGATACTTGCAACCCAAAACAACCTTCTCATTATTAGAGCAGGTGGATGGAATATATTTAGACAGAGGGCACATGTGTAAATTGAATATGAAGGTAAAATTAAGGGGTAAGAGAGGAATGCACTGGGAGAAAGGGAAAGAGAGAGGTGGAATGGAGTAAAGATTCTCACATAAAAAAAGCAAGAAAAAGCTTATGGAGTGGAGGTTCTGTAAAGTGAGTGAACCTTACTCTTATCAGAATTGGTTCAAAGAGGTAATAACATACAGACTCAATTGGGTATAGTAATCTATCTTACCCTGCAGAAAAATAGGAGGGCAAAGGCAAAACTGGGGGTGGGGAGTTAATAGAAAGGAGGGAAGATTGGGGAAGGGTACAGTCAAAAGCAAAACACTTTTGAGGAGGGAAAGGGAGAATGGAGATAGAACAGAATAAATGACAGGGGGAGGGCATAGTATGGCGGGAAATTCAGTTAGCAATAGTAACTGTAAAAATATTTTGAAGCAAGTTTGTCCAATCAAGGCCTCATTTCTCAAACTCATAGAGATCTGAGTCAAATTTAGTAAAATGAGTCATTCCTCAATTGATAAATGATCAAAAGATTTGAACAGTTTTCAGATGAAATAATGAAAGCTATCTATAACTAATTGAAAAAATGCTCTAATACTGTATATTAGAAATATGTAAGTCAAAGCAATTCTGCGTGCTACCTCATATGTATTGGATTGGATAATAGGACAGCAAAGGAAAATGACAAATGTGGTAGGGGATATGGGGAAAATGAAACAATAATGCACTGTTGATGGAGTTGTAAACAGATTCAAACATTCTGTAGAACAATTTGGAATTATGACCAGTATCCAAATAGAGATAAAAAGCAAAAATTTAAAGGACCTATGTAAATAAAATATTTATGTCAGTACTTTTCCAATGCAAATAATTCAAAATTGAGGAGATGCCCATCAACTGGGGAATGACTGAACAAATTGTGGGGATGAGATTATGATGGACCACTATTGTGCTGTAAGAAATGATGAGTGGGATGCTCAGAAAAACCTGGAAAGACTTACATGATCTGATATAAAGTGGGATGTACTGTATACAAAGCAACAATAATATTGCAAGATGATCAGTTGTGAATGACTTGGCTATTCTTGGCAATGCAATTATCCAAGACACCTCTGAAGTACTTATGAAAAATGCAATCCATCTCAAAAGAAGGAACTGATGGTGTCTGAATATATATTGAAGCATATTTTTAGTTTCTTTTCTTAAGTTTTTTGTCTGTTTTCTTTCACATCCTGACTAATGTGAAAATGTTTTGCATCACTACACATGTATAACTTATATTTAATTGCTTGTGTTCTTAAGCAGGGGGTATCTACAGGGAGGGAGGAAAAGAATTTGGAACACAAAATTTTAATAATGCATGTTAGTTTTTACATGTAATTGGAGGAAAAATAAAATTCTATATTAAAAAGAAAAAAGAATACTGTTTTAATAGACACATGTATACACATACACATAACATGCAATGCACAAACACATGTACACATACATGTAAATACATGCACACATATACACATATACATATATGTGTGTTGTGTGTGTGTATCTGAAGTTGTTTCTGTCCACTACTTTTTTATTTATCTTAAGTCTTAACTTACTACTCAGGAAGCTAATTTAAATGACTAAATTCACCTCTTCTCTCAATGCTACTCTGAAATAGGAAGACTGGTAAGAGTTCATTAGCATTATGATAGCAGGCTGCAAATACAATTAATTATCCTACAAAAAAGACTGATTCTAATGTCTAATCCTTGACCCAGCTTCCTTTGTCCGTGCCTTGGAAAAAATTTCTAGTAAAAGTGACTAAGACTGTTCTAGTAGGGCATGTGACTCTTTGGAATTCCAGTGTCCTCCTATTTGAGGAGGCACCCAACGTTTTAACATAACAAATTCATTAGTGACCTTTGGACAATAGTATGTGGTTTTATTTTAAACCATGACAGTTTTCTGCTGTTCTTTTCTAAGAGAAATGACTTATCAGAGTTGATTCAAATTTGAAGGGTTAAAATTATAAGTGTTGGGACAAGTTGGAAAGGTTTCTTTTTGCTCTAAAAAGATCTGTAGAATTTCACAATATTATAAAATATAAGAGCTAGAAGGATGAGCCAAATAAACCACCTCATTTTATAATTGATGAAACTGAGATCTGAAAAGGTTAAAGGACTTGCCCCAGGTCATATAGCTAATGAGTGATAAGATCAACGTTAGAATGCAGTCCCTTGACTCTCAATTCAGTACTCACTTTCCATAAGAGCATGCTCATTTTTGGTACTTTAGTACTGGGAAGAGCTCTGGACTTGAAGGGAGGAAGATCTGGGCTTAAGTATTGGCTGTTCATGTTCTTGGATGCATCTTGAACAAATCTCTTGACCTTTTTAACTTTCAAATTCCTCAGATAGAAAATGTACATCTTTTATGTTTGTGGTGAGGATCAAAGGATATAAATGCATTATGGAAGTAGTTTATGGCCTTAAAACAATTTATAAATATGAGTTGCTATTTATGTTGTGGTTGATATTATTATCACTTTGAAGAGGTTCTGACTTGAATTTGGCAATAAAGAGGTATGAATTGAACTATGATTCACTTATAATCTTTTAAAAATTCATTTTAAAATCCCAGGAGTTGATGTACCTCATTGTCATTAGTCTCCCTCCTGCCCTAGATTCTGCCTGAATTCCTAAGCATGCTTTAAAACTCAGCTCAAATGCTACCTCTTCTAGGAAGCCTTTTTTGATGACTCCAGAGGATAACAACTTTCCTTCTTTCCTTACTTCCAAGTCTTCATATAACACTTTGTACCTCTTTTAAAGGAAAGATCATGTAGTAAAAAAGGCCTTGGGCTTGGAGACAGAGACATTATAATACAATGGAAAGCATATAGGAACTGGAATCAGAAGCGGATTTATTTTTTAAAATAATAAACATTTTTGTTTAAAGTTTTGAGTTTCAAATTTTATTCTTTCTTCCCTTCTTCCTTTTCCCTCTCCCTGAGCTGAGTCCTTTGGAATTGTCTTGGATCATTGTTTTGCTGAGAAAAGTTAAACAGTCATTCACAGTTCTTCAACAATATCGCTGTCATTGTGCACGATGTTCTCTTGGTTCTCTTCACTTTACTATACATATGTTCATACAAGTATTTCCAGGCCTTTCTGAAATCATCTTGCTTGTCATTTCTTATAGGATAATACTATTCCATCACCATCATCTGCCATAGCTTGTTTAGCCATTCCCCAATTGATGGACATTCCTTTGATTTCCAATTCTTAGCCACTACAAAAAGAGTTAATATAAATATTTTTGGATAAATAGGTCTTTTTCTCTTTTTGGGGACATTTTTGGGATATAAATTTAGCAGTGAGTATGCACAGTTCTATAGCCATTTGAGTTCCACATTGCTCTCCAGAGTGGTTGGACCTTTTCACAACTACACCAACAGTGGGTTAGTGTCCCCGTTTTACCACATCCCCTCCAACATCCAATATTTTTCTTTTTTGTTTTATTTGCCGCTCAGATAGGTGTGAGGTGATACCTCAGCATTGTTTTTATTTCCATTCATCTGATCAATTGTGATCTATAGCATTTTTTCATATGATTCATAACCTTTGACAATTTATCATTTGGGGAATTACATATTTCTATAAACTTGACTCAATTCTCTATGTATTTGAGAAATGAGGCCTTTGTCAGAGATACTTGTTTCAAAAATTCTTTTAAATCCTAACTATAAGCCAGTAATTTGCATCCTTCCTCATCTATATGAGAGACTCTAATAGATGACATCTTGGGTCCCTGCCAGTTCTAAATCCTATTATCCTATTTCCATTATGTTCATACCAAGAGGTCAACTGGAAGCATAGCCTTGACTGAGATTGCCTAAATTCCTTATAAACAATCATTTCATTTTTCAACTTTGCTGCCTACATTGGCCATTTATTTAGTCTTACTAAATAAAAATCCAAACAACAACAATAAATACTTCACATAAATATATGAATCAGTGAATAAACCTCCAGGTTCCCATTTCTCATTGTGGCAAATAACAGGTTTTTCATAGATAGGCCTTTGATAAGCTAGGCTCTCTCTCTTTAAATTGTAATTGCTCTCTGTTCCTACTTTCCTACCACCTTAATTTTGCTGTTGTTTATTTGGAAATGCTCATTAAGTCACATCACATCCTTCTGTGTACTTCCGTCTGACATTCACAAGCCAATGTTTTTAGCCATCACAGCTCTGTCAGTGTGTTTGAAGGCTTGACAAACCCAGATGCTGATTCTTATTATAGCAGGATCATTTGCACCACTGTACTTTAAGCCCTCACGATGAAGAGTCTGTATGAACTGTTGCTGGGGGCCACTGCTTCAAATTGTTGCTGACAACTAGTCAAGGCAGAATCTTTAATTCTGTACCATGTTTTCCTCAAAACTGGGGAAAATTTCTCACCAATGCCTAAATTTGAGAAAGATGAATTCACAAAAGTAATATAACATCTCGGTTTTAAAATCTTCCTATTCTTTTCATCCCAGAACTGAAAAGCATATTCTCAACATCCTATTCTTTATAGCTAAAAGATCTGCTGATGCCAAGACATATGGATTAGTGATTATTTTGAATACTTTTACACTATATCTATCCTCAGGGGTCTTTCTATTTGGAAGAGTTTCCTATGTGACAACAAAGAAATTATTTTGTATCTTTTTTTGAAAAGCAAGGTGATGCTCTGTTTAAATATTTTCTAAAATAATGCTGTGATGCAGCTTGGATTTCTAAATTGAAGTCTCTAAAATAAAGCAGATAAGTGAAAAATGAAAGCATGTATTGAGCACTCACTATGTGCTAGGCACTATGTTAAGAGCTAAAGATATCAAAACAAATAAACAAGGTAGTTATTTCCCTTAAGGAGCTTACATTTTAATGTAGAAAGACAAAACATAAGGAAATATTATGTTGATCTGCTTCTGGTCAAAATACAAAAACAAACAAAAAACAAAAACAAAAATAGGGAAAGCCCACCTTTCTGAGCACTTTTTTAGAACTCACAGGTCTAAGTTTGGGTGGGAACTTTGAGTTCTGTTGAGAAATAATGAGAAGAATGACCAGAGTATAGGTGGCTCCCTCCAGGAATTATGGTAAAGTGACATAGAAGCCATGTTCCAGAAAAGGTAAGAGGAAAGCTCTTACAGTCCAATACAATCCAGGTTGTATAAGAGAGACATAAAGCCCAGAAGGTGGGAAATGACTCACTATACTTTAAGCCAGTCAGGACAAAGTTGGAGTACCTTGTTCAATTCTGGGCACCACATTTTAGAATAAAAATAGACCTAGGGGTAGGGTACATGGCAACTAGGTGTAACAGTGGATAGAAGTCAGTGGCCTGAAGTCAGAGAAGACTCATCTTCCTGAATTCAAATCTGGCTTCAGACACTCAGACACAAATCTGGCTATGACTCTGGGCAAGTCACTTAATCACACTTGTCTGAGTTTCCTCTTCTGTAAAATGAGCTGGAGAAGGAAATGAGAAACCACTCCAGAATCTTTGCCAAGACAATCACAAGGGATCATAAAGTCATCTGACTTTGAAGAACAACTGAAGAACAACAAAAGGATTCTGGTGGAAGGGTAAATATCCTTTGACTCACTGATACCATCAATACACTTTTATTCCAAATAAGTCAAAGACAGAAAGAAAAACATATGTGTGCACAAATATTTATAGTAGCACTTATTATAGCAAAGAACTTGAAACAAAGTAGTGACCCATTATTTAGGGAATGACTGAACAAATGATAGCTTATGAATGTAATAGAATATTATTGAATCGTAAGAAATGATGAAAAGGATACCTTCAGAGAAGTCTGGGCAGATTTGTATGACCTGATGTAGAATGCAATGAGTAGAACTGGGAGAACAATTTATACAATGACTACAATAATGTAAGGAAAATGAACTTTGAAAGATTTAAGAATTCAGACAAATGCAATCATCGAATCACACAATCATGACTAAAGCATATTGGTGATGAAGCATGGCTTCCACTTCAAGGCAGAGGTGATGAACTAGAAATAAATACCAAGACATACATTTTTCAGGCATAGGAAATGTGTGAATTTGTTTTGTTTGGCTATAATTACTGTTACAAGGCCTGGAGATCCCATCTACTCCTAAGCTGATTCTTCTCTGATGTTAAACTGTAGAAGGGCTGCTTATTCATGTTCTTCTAGATAAGAAGGTCTCATGCTTTTTGGTCTCAGGACCTCCTTACACTCCTTTATTGTGGAGCAATAAAGATTAAGTGACTTTCCCAGGGTCACACAGCTAGTAAGTGTCAAGTGTCTGAGGCTGGATTTGAACTCCTGAATTCAGGGCCAGTGCTTTATCTGCTGCTCTACCTAGCTGCCTTCCCACCTTACACTCTTAAAAACTATTGAGGATCTTAAAGAGCTTTAGTTTATATGGGTTATATATCTTATTAGAGACATATTGTGTTAGAAATAAAAGTGTATTAGCATTATCATGAAAATAATGTTGAGGGGGCAGCTAGGTAGTTTCAGGCAGGGGAATGATATGATCAAACCTGAGCTAATGGACCAATGAGTTTAAAATGTGAACAATCACAACCTATTGCTTCAAAGATCTAAAACCCACAGAAGGAAAAATAATTTTTTATGATTAGAAAATTAGAAAATGATTAGAAGTTGTAAACAAATGGTCAGATACATCACATGGCTTTTACCATTTATTTTCTATTTGTGCTTATGTATGGAGAATCTAGAAAAAAGCTAAAAGCAGGGGAGTCATTCAGAATATGGTAGAAACATTTTAACTCTTTTTTTTTCCTGTTATGAAGACCAAATAAGGCTATGTCATTAGCTTTACTGTTGGGCAATAAATGGCTAAGAAACATAAGAAAAATATTTGAAATAATCAGAGTTCTTTAGAATAAGACACCAGAGAGACCACACACAGTTACTAGAATTGTATAAGTCCTATAACTCTTGCTTATGGAAAAACTTTTACAGAGCAAATAGTGACTCCACTAGAATTTGAACTCCTTGAGGAGAGCTTTGCTTTTGTATCCTTAGACTGAGTATGATGCCTGGCTCAGAGTAAGTACTTAATAAATACTTATTGACTGATTATCTGTATTTGATCTCTCTCTCTCTCTCTCTCTCTCTCTCTCTCTCTCTCTCTCTCTCTGTAAGAGCAAAGAGGAAAGGGAAAGAGGACATTCATGTGCTTTCATTATCCTGGATTTCTTGGGCAATGTAATGGTACTAGTCAGGCAACATGTGGTAAATGATTCCAGGAGAGACTTGGATACAAAAGTAGAAATTTCCTACCCTAGAGAGCATTGCTGTTAGAATGTGCAAGCATGGCCTTGCACAAATTTGATGAATGCACCAAGGCACGGACATTTGAATTGAAACCTCCATGGAATGTCAGCAATACTTGGTGTATACTGTTATTATCCTTTCAGGTCAGGAACAACAATCCAATAATAAACTCTTCAGCAAATTTTATTGCATCTAGAAGAGAACAAAGGTTACTTTCTCAGTCATGACCACATCAGTGACATGCTTTGTCGCTAGTGAAATACTTTGGGATTTAGATAAAAATATCCTCCCTGGTGACCCATGTTAACCATTGACTAAGTATGCTAAAGAAAATGTATGATGGGCATCCATAGCATCAGGGCTATGACAGTACTTAAAAACAACAACTGTGATATGCTTGACAATTAGAAATCTAATACAATTTGAGTTTTTTGTCCCCTAATGTGAGTGGATGTTCGCAGATAAAAACTTTAAAATATATAATAAAATTACCATGTAAATTTCTTTCCCCCCCTCCCTGCCCTGACCTAGAAATTGTAGATGCAAATCTGTGTATGTGTATGTGAGTGTGTGTATGTGTATGTGTTAGTGTGTGTGTGTGTGTATGTGTAAATTCTATGTTATAGAAATATTTGTTTTGTTCCATAAATTAAAAATAAAATAAATAAAAATTAATTTAAAAAAACTTATGTGACTCCAGAATGACCAGGAGACTCAGGTCCTGTTATCATCTCTACAGTTATTAGCCTATTCTTAACTTTCCAGTCTCCTTACACCTTATCCCAAATACTCTATGATATACTGATACTGGCCTTTTCTTTCAATAAAACATTCTAATTCTGGAATCTCTTTATTTTTATCATCTTTTCCCCATGCCTGGAAGTCACCCCTCTTCATTTCTGTCTCCTGTGTTGCTTGGCTACCTTTAAATCTCAGCAAATTTCCTCATTCTTACAAGAAACCATTCCCATTCCAACTTTATCTTAGTGCCTTCTCTCTGAGACTCTCCCTCAATTGATCCTGCATGTGTCTCCTTTGTACATAATTGTTTGCATGTTGACTGTATTCACCTTGACACCCCCTTTAGACTGAAAGTTACTTGAGGGCAGAGGCTGTTTCTTGCCTTTTTATTCACAACACTTAGCATAGTCCTTGCCACCTAATAAATGGTTGTTGACTTCATCTCTCTAGGTTTCCCTTATCTTTAAAATGAGGCAATTGGAATAGATAATTTCTAAGGTCTCTTCTAGTTCAAAGAATTCTGTGTTCTGACTTTCAACACGTCAGTTTTATGCTTTGATGAGGAAGTTTAAAAATTTTAATGTGATACTCATATCATGTCTTATAAAAATGTGTTTGAAGGATTGAGCAAGTAATGCAGTGATGGTTACACCTTTGTAGAAAACCCCCAGTTTTGGAGACTAAAAGAATTCTGGAAAAGATCTTGATTGATGCTGGTTGGGAATATCAGGTATATGTGGATTTAGCAATATTTGGGAAAAGAAATAATTCCAGGAACCTTAATTATGAATTCCTATTCACAGAATCACATATTTTCACAGTTGAAAATGACCTTGGAAGACTTTTCTTGTACTTAGTCAATTTATACCTGAATAGGAAATTCTACTTTATGGTATGTCAAAAATTCAAGAAAAGAAATTGGTATTTGACAGGGGTATTAAGTTAGCTGCCACATAAGTCTTAAGGATCTCTGTGATTCATTTTTTAGAGTTTGAAATTAAAAAAAAAACAACTTGACTCTACTTGTTGCTTTACTATTCCTCTGACAGCTAGATTTTGTTGAAGGATAAGCATGGAGATGAGAAATGCTGCTGCTGGATTTTTCTCCTAGGTTAACAGTGTTATCATTTGCTTCATGCTTTTATGAATTATCATCTATTGAATGTTCCTAAAAATCTATTGTACATTTCTCACTAATCCTGACTTTTCTCTCTTATGTAATGCATTCTAAGAGGAGTGATTACATTCCCCCATGCCCAACACAGAAGGTTCCTATATTTTTCTTCTCAAACTCTAGTACCTATTTTTGATGAGAATCAGTCCTGAAGGAGCAGATCCTCTCACATCTGTTAACATTTGGAGAATAGCAGGGGGGATCTCTGGCATGTTACATGTATTCTGGTTCTGCTGAGTGGCATGCCCCTTATGCAGATGACATAACACTTCTTTACTGGTCCATGTGACTGAAGAATATGTCAATGAGCACACACACATGGAAATGTTATGGGGCAGACTATTATAGAAGAATCTGCCTATCCACTCATAAGAAGAGCAGTATTTGTGTTAGATAACTTATAGAGATTGTTTATTACAGGCTTTACATTTAAGTATAGACCTACAAGATCAAATTTTATTTTTGAATTCTTTCTTGGGTTTTATCTTCTAAGTGTCCCTACTGCTTTTTGTATTCCTATCTTGTAGCTTCCTATAGTTTCTTGCTTGTCACGCATATGTAGGCAGTTTTCTCCCTTCTACTTCCTTTTCATTTTAAAGCAAAGGTCAGATGAACGAGACCTTGAAATCAATCCACTACTCACATAGGAGTCACAAGTATTGTAGAAGTCCTGGAAAAGGGACTATGAAAAAATGATGTTTGAAAGTTGGGTACTCTGGACTGTTTTCGTGTATCTGAAATATAGACACAGAGGATAATTTATCAGCCAGGAATATTATCTATGAAGTACATACAATCATTTTTATTTGCATATACATACATATATATGCATTATGTTCCCATCAGAGAAAATCGTAACTGCAAGGACATTGTTTGAAGGTATCTAGGATCCATATGTGGCATACCATCTAATGGCCTGGGTTAGATAGAATCCTGTTGGGATTGGAGACTACACCCAAATCTAACCCTTGCAGAGGGTCAGCCTAAAAATGTTTAGTCAAATATTTTTGCCAAGATGTAGGGTCTTGGATGGCAACAAATCTTTCAAACAGTAAAAGAGTTCAACAAAGTCAATATGTTTCTGAGTTATTTACATCCAGTTATATCTGTTGTGTCTGAAGGAGTGACAGAGTTAACCAGTTGCATGGGCAACAAGGTGGCACAGTAGATAGAGTGCCAGGCTTGGAGTTAGGAAGATATGAGTCCAGATCTAACTAGCTGTGTGACCCTGGGCAAATCACTCCAATATCTTTGCTGAGAAAACTCCAAATGAGGTCATGAAGACTTGAAGATAACTGAAAACAACAACAAACAGTTGCATACAGTCCTTCCTTCAGTTACTATCACTTGTAATAAATGTTCAACTAGTTTTCTTTTGAAAAACAAAATCATCTACTATGACTCTTAGATTCTGTTATATAGGATTCAAAATTATGTCAAAGCAGTAGTTAGCTAAGTTCTATATGAAGCATTGTGTCTCTAGTTCACTTTTGAATTTCCCTTTAGATCTACCATTTCTATCTTAAAATCCTTCCCGTTCTTTATCAATGAAAATTTCCCTGATAGAAGTGATCTCTTCCTCTGAAAACGTTTCGTACCATCTTATTTGGAACCCTCTCCCCCATTTAAAAAATGATCATATAATTTTTATTTCAGTTACTGCTTTTCATGTCTTATTTTATAATAGTTTCTAAGCATTTGGAGGACAGGAACCTTGTTGTTTCATCATTTTCCCCACAGCTTTGCATTTAGCAAATGTTTAATTGCTTTTTGTTTAATTGCATTTTTTGGTTATGGAATATACCAGTTTCCAAAGTGCTACTGCTGGCATTTATTCTGATCTTGCTGACATTTATTCAATTAAATATCTAATGTGTTCCCCACAGCTCTAACAATGAACACATGTGCTGCATCAGGCTTTATAGTAGAAGAGAAGTCCTGTCCTGTCCCCTTCTTTCCTCTCCTCTTCTCCTCTTTAACCGGTCCATAATCTCTTCTATTTCCTTTTTACTTTGGCTTCATGGAAGAGAAGGAAAAAGATGGGGAGGGGAATAGAAAGATGATGCAAGAAGGAAAATTAGAGATTTGCTCTTTAACAATTTGTGGAGTAGAATTTATTCGGTGTTTTATGTGATGCAAAGGTTGGATTTGTTAGGTAATAATTAAAAGAACAAAAAGGCTTACTTTTATGTGGGATGAAATGATGTTGCCCAGTTATTGGAGAGTGGTTGTTTTTCAATGATATTGATGAAAGCTTAGAATTTCTTTTATGTGTAGGTGTGGTAAACAGATCAGCAAAACCACATATTCTTAGGAATCTTCCATCAGATGGTCAGGACTCATAAGGAAGCAGGCAAGTGCCTGGATCTCATAGGAAAGATTGAGGAAATGTATCTAGTCTAGTCATTGAGTTGACATTAACAAGTACATATTGTTATACAGTTGTTTTTCAGTCATGTTTGACTCTTTGTGACCCCATTTGGGGTTTTCTTGGCAAAGATATTGGAGTGGTTTGTCATTTCCTCCTCCAGCTCATTTTACAGACAAGGAACTGAGACAAACAGGGTTAAGCAACTTGTCCAGGTCACACAGCTAGAAAGTATCTGAGGCCAGATTTGAACTCAGAAAGAGTTTTTCTGATTGCAAGTCCTGTGCTATATCCACTGAACCACCTAGCTGCTCACCTAGACAATACTACATTATCTCTCAACTAAAATGATGGCTATATGAGTATATACTCTTCATTTTCTATTAGCTGCTCTGCTTGGCTTCTATTCCATGAACATCATGCCTCCACCAAGATAAGCTCATAACCTGAAATCATGGAGATTGGTTCAGCTTTGATACTCACTACTTCCCTAGCACCCTTCCTCTTCTGTATGATTGAAGGACTAGAGAGCACAACAGTAAATTCTTTCCAAAGCCTCCCTTTTTAGAGGACTCAGTATTTTCTAGCTAATTTCATTTCATATTAGCTGCACTGCTTGCCTTCTATTTCAAGAACATCATGCCCCTATGCGCAGAAGCCTCTAGTGCCCTTCCCTTCTTTCCCCATTTTCAACCTCTTTTGTGCATCATCTTTCCACATTAGATTGTAAGCTCCTTAAAAGCAAGGACTGTCTTTTTCTTATTTATATCTCTAGCACTTAGCACGGTACTCAGTGCATAGTAGGTCTTAATGTTTATTGACTTTATAGTCAATAGTTCAGAGAAGAGATAGATGAATGAAATATTATGGAAGCTGGATCAAAAAGAATTGGCAGCTGAGGGCAGCTAGATGGCACAGTGGATAAAGCACTGGCTTTGGATTCAGGAGGACCCGAGTTCAAATCTGACCTTAGACACTTGACACTGTGAGATCCTGGGCAAGTCAATTAACCCTCATTGCCTCACAAAAAGAAAAAAAAAAAGAAAAAAAACCTGGCAGCTGAGACCTGAAAGAGAGGAGAGAATTACCCAGCTAGCACAGGGTCTAATATAGACCATTCCCTTCTTTAATAAGTATTTGTTTATTTGAACAACATAAGGGGAATATATATATATATGTACATATATATATATATAGTCTTATTCAAAGTTAATATATCTGAACATAGTTTGAAATAGTCAAAGGACTATATAATTATTAAGTATAATTATTGTAATAACATGGGCCCTGAACTAATGTACTTCTCCCATGCCTCATTATAGCATAGAAGCGATTATGAGATCTCAAAGGTTATGCCAGGAGAGCACAAGCACCAGCAGTTTCCACCAAACTGAAAAAGTTTTCTTTTTAGGCCCGGGGATAGACTATATGTCTGTTGTCCAAAGATGAGCCTAGCTAAATTCAGAAGGGGTCATCACCAGGTCGATCAAAAGTTGCTGATTTTTTTAGTCACAATTAACAAAGACCATCTGGTAGGGCATAAAGAAATTGTGTTTATCATTGGTAGAGGAAGAACCCACATCAATAAAATCACATATCCTTGAAATTGAAGTTGCAATTTTAGGCAAGTTCTAGAGATAAGGTTATATGTAGTTTGACCTTTTTTCAGTTTTGCCTACAGCTTCTCCTAACTGGAAAGGGAAGCTATAAGGCAAGCAAGAAGAGAAGGAATAACAATGTTTCCAATAGCTTTTAGTTTAGAAAAGGCATTAAAATAACAACAACAACAAAAATGAACAGAACTTTACATTTGTATTTTCCTCACAAGAGGATCAGAGATTGAGATATGCTGTGTCATTATCTGAATTGACAGAGGACAACAATTTGAATAGGTTAAGCACCAATTAACTAAATGAGAAACTGAAGTTGTGATTCCCAGCTTCAGCATAAGACAATTCTCTGAACAGCAAGGCCCTCTGAAAATGAAGACTCACTGAAAACATTGAAATTATGAAAACATTGCAATTGTTTGTCTGCTTATATTATCTCCTCTTTGAGATTGTCCTGTGATATAGTAGAATGAACTTTAGAGCCTTGGACTGTGTTCAAGTCCTGGTTCTCTTGCTTCCTAGCTATATGCACATATGAGGTACAGAAAAGAAACCATCTGATTTGAATTAAAGGGCCTGTGTTCAAATCTTGGCTCCTCTGGTTACAACTAATATGACATCATCTGTGTTATGACCTTTATGGACCAAAGTTTCTGCATGTATAAAATGAAAAGTTGTACTAAATGCTACTTATCCCTTTTAGATCTAAAAATCTATGATTCTATGACTATCAGATTATTTTTTAAATTGCCCCTATATTGCCTAGCAATCCAATGCATTGTTATTGTTGTCCAGTCATGTCCAACTCTTTGTGACTCCATTTGGGGTTTTCTTAGCAAAGATAATGAAGTGGTTTGCCATTTACTTCTCCAGCTCATTTTACAGAGGAGGAAACTGAGGCAAACAGGGTTAAGTGACATTGCAGGGTCACACATCTAGTAAGTGTCTGAGGCCAGATTGGAACTCAGAAAGATGAGTCTTCCTGATTTCAGGGCCATTGCTCTATCCACTGTGCCCTTCTAACATAGTGTGGTTTCTGAGAAATATTTAGTAAATCTCATTGAACAAATGGTTTATAGCACTATATTTTTAAACAATCAATATCTTTGATCAAAATGAGTCTTTTAAGACTTACTTTAAACTAGCTCTCTGACATTACCTTAGAGATGAAAGTAACTTGTGTTATCAGCTTCAGTAGGTGAGATTAAACAATTTAATTCAAAACAAGTTTGGTGTGTCCAATGTACAAGATATCATGTTAAATGTTTATGCAACTTCAAAGACAAATAAAACAACTCCCTTACGCATAAGAAGCTTGTAATTTTTGAGTTAGGACTTCAATGACAGGTAGGATTTGATAGTAAGAGATGAGAAAGAGTGAATTTTGGATGAAAGCAAAGACACAGAGGTAGGAAACTTCAGACCATGTTCAATGAATGAAAATACTTTGAAGGAAATTGTTGTAAGAAATTGGCCAATATGGCTTTGCTGGTTTTTCATTGATGAACATGTTATTTTGTCAGCTATATGCAGTAATATTTGTTTAGCGAGTCTTGCTGAATTTCAAGTAGGTCATTGTCTCAAGCTGTGCCTCAAATATCTCCATCGAGATTTACTAAATATTTATTAGATGAACAAGTACCTTTGTTTATTTTTTTCCACAAGGGTTAATCTTTGTTAGGAAAGACAGAGCTAATTAAGTTGGACTTCTGCAACTATAATAGTTAATACAATCTGTACTACATAAAATTCATGATGTGGGAAGACCTGCCTAGAACCACCCTGCTGTCAGGTTTCTTTTGTTTTTCTTCCAGAATAATTTGGAAACCCAGTTTTAGAGGTGAATAAGTAATCCTTTGTACTTCATTGGAGGAGTGGAGGAGGATGGCAATAATACAATTTGTTATATGTTAGGGCAAGAGTTCTTAACAATTTTAGATCCTATAATGCTCTCTATCTCCTGTTTGGTCACAAATTCTTCCCTTATCCATAGATGCAACAGGTAAATCTCTCCATGTTCCCCAAACTTGCTTATGACATCACCCTTTCTGTCTAAATCATGTATCCATTTTGACCTTACTTTGGTAAAAGGTGAGAGATGTTGTTCTACACCTAATTTCTTCCAAATTGCTTTCCATTTTTCCCAACATTTTTTTCAAATGATGAGTTCTTACTCAAAAAAGCTTTGATTTTTGGTTTTACCCAACCTTAGATTACTATGGTCATACTATGTGTATTACTTACCTGAAGACAGTTGAGAGGTACAGTGGATGGAGTGGATAGAGTGCTGGCCTTGGAGTCAGGAAACCTGTTTCCTGATTTCAAAATCTGACCTCAGATACTTACTATCTGTGTGACAGAGGGCAAGTCACTTGACCCTGTTTTCCTCATTTCCTCATCAGCAAAATGAGCTGAAGAAGGAAATGGCAAACCACTCTAGTATCATTGCCAAGAAAACCCCAAATGTGTCACAAAGAATCAGACCCAACTAAAATGACTGAATTGTACCTAATCTATTCTACTGATTCACCAACCTGTTTCTTAGCCAGTAACAGTTTTGATCATTACTGCTTTGTAATACAGTTTGAGAAATAATACTGCTAGTCTACCTTCCTTCACTTTTATTTTCATTGAATGACTTGATATTTTTGACCTTTTGTTTTTCCAGATGAAATTTGTTACTATTTTTTCTAGCTCTATCATTTTTTTGATATTTTGATTGTCATGGTACTGAATAAGTTAATTTTATGGATTTGTCATTTTTCAAATATTGTCTTGGCCTAAATAATTGACTCTGAACCTCACTTATCACCATGCTGCCTCTGAAGTTGGTTCTACAGATATTCTTTTTCCTATTTTGCAAATGAGGAAAATGAGACTGAAGCAAGTAAAATGATTTGTTCACAGTCACACTGTTAGCACCAGGTGAAGGATGTGGATTTAACTTTTCCTGAATTTATAGCCAGAACTTTATCTACTATATTATACTACTTCTTAACAATAGTAAAATTTATTGTGTACTTATTATGTTCACCTAACAACCATGGTGGGGATGGGTTGGTCATATAAAAGAAGCATGAGACAATCCCCAATCCTTCAAGGTGTTTATAGTCTAATTAACAAAAGACATATAGAACAACTAGAGAAAAATTATATAGTACCATGTATAGTATTTCTCCAAATGGCCATAATTAAAACTCAGTTAGCTGCTGATGAAATGGATAAGATTAGATTTAAAAAACTGAATAAATGTTAAATTAAAGGAATTCTTGCTCTATTATACATGGGCTAAATACCAACCGCATGGCTTTAGAGCATTCCTTCCCCATCTCCATCCTGAAAAAACCACTCCACATTGTCTTCTGAGATCCACATGGTGGCCTCAGACCAAAGGAGACAAAGCTTCTACCCTTGGTGGACTAAACACTTCTCAGGTAAACGATTCTTTTTACATCTGAGGTCGTAAAGCAATTCTGTCCTCATGGAATGGGACTGTCCAGGAAATATTGCCATTTGAAAATAAATGCCTACTAACACAATTTGTCCCTCTAAGGAATTATCCAGCTGTTCCAACCTCAATGTAGCTTCTACCTTGCCCTTTTCTCACCTGAATATGGCCATGCTAGAGAGCTGCAGGAAATATGTCACTGTATTTGGGTTTAAGAAGACTTATGTTGAGATCATGACTCAGACTTTATATTAAGTGGGGGGGAGGAAAGACAGAAACAGAGACACAGAGAGAGGGAGAGAGAGAGAGAGACAGACAGACAGAGACAGAGAGACAGAGAGACAGAGAGACAGAGAGAGACAGAGAGACAGAGAGAGAGAGACAGAGAGAGAGATACAGAGACAGAGACAGAGTCAGAGACACAGAGACACAGAGACACAGAGAGACACAGAGAGAGAAGTACAAGTAGAGGTGGTATCCCTTGTGCTGTCTATGTGAAACTATCATAGCATTAGGCTAACCCAAGGTCTAGATCCTGGGCATAGAGTACAACATTAGTGGAGTTGTAACCAGTATTCTAGATTCACCCTAGAGCTGTATATCTATCTCATTGTTCTGCCTTAGTCTACTCCTCTGTCCCTGTAAACTCCATGGGGGAATTTGGATAGTAAGAAAGGTAATAGTTGAAGGTTTAGGTATGCATGAGCTTGCCAAGCACAAGGATATATAGAGAAGCTTGAATCTTGGAGAAAAAAAAAAACACAACTAAGGGAGAGAAAAGGGAACCAATGAAAGAGATAGAGATTCCTTTAGAGAGATAGGAAGAAAACCAGAGATGTCTAGAAAGTAAGGGAAAATATAGTATTGAGGAAGAAAGTATGTTCAACAGTGTCAGATGCTTTAGAGGGGAAACATAAAGATGAAGAAAATCCCAATGAATTTCATAAACAACATCATAGGATCATGGATATAAAAGTGGAAAGCACCCTAAAGATCACCTAGTCCTATCCTGATTTTTTTTTTCGTGGCAATGTGGGTTAAGTGACTTGCCCAGGGTCACACAGCTAGTAAGTGTCAAGTGTCTGAGGCCAGATTTGAACTCAGGTACTCCTGAATCCAGGGCTGGTGCTTTATTCATTGCACCACCTAGCTGCCCCCCCCCCCGCCCCGGACTGATATTTTTATAGAGGTGGCAGAAGCTGAGTCCTAGAGAGGTTAAGTGACCTTCTGAAGATCAGAAAGGTAGCAAATGGCAAAGGCAGGGTCCAAACCCAGATCTGCTGACTTCAGATACTGCCTCCTTCTCCACCATACCATGTCACTTCATTTGTGACCTATGAGAATGCAGTTGCTATAGAGTGCTAAGGACAAAAGACATTGTAAATGAGAAATAAAAAGGTGGGAAAAGGAAGTAGAGGCATTGGGTATGGAATACTTATTTAAGATGTTTGGCACTGAAAAGGGAGAGAGGTAGATTAAAGTAGATTAGAGTAGATTGAAGAGGTAGAAGGGTCAAATGAAATAGAAATTCTTTCTCCCATACCACATTGCCCATAATTAGTCTTCTCCTTTAAATGTTTTAGCCAAGTAAGTTTTATGAAGGAAAGGACTATGTAGTATTTATGTTTGTATCCTCCTCACCCCAATAGTGCCCATCATGACATCTGGCATTTGGTGTTTAGGAAACGTAGTTGAAGAAATTATTAATTACCTCCTATTTCCTGGACACTTGTGCTAAGTGCTTTACAAATACTATGCCATGTAATCCTCCCAACAGCCCTAGGAGGTGTGTACCATTGTTATTACTATTTTAGAGGTGAAGAAACTGAAGCAAACAGATGTTACACAATGAGAAAGTGTATAACTCAGGTCTTCCTAACTGCAGGCTCAGAACTCTATCCACTGAGTTGCCTAGCTACAGCTGATTTGAATTGGATCAGTAAGCATTAAGTATTCAGCGGGCAACTTGTATTGTGCAATTCTGGGGTGTGTGTGTGTGTGTGTGTGTGTGTTAGTGTTATGGTTGTAACTAGGGTATAACCTTTCTGAAAGGAAGGACACCTTCATCCTTTTGGAAGGTGAGGGTATACCCTGGCATACCTAAAACAATGATAGAACCATAGTGGATACTAAAATAAACATACTTTCTTTGATCAGTAGCATGATCCTGTCATATAAAATCTATATATGATAACTACCAAGAAAAACAATTTAATTATGGGACTCATGAGCAAGTTGTCTAAATGCTTCATGGGGATAAATTCCATGTGTAAAGAATGAAGTAATTCAGAATAAGGGGGCAAGATAAACAGAATTAGACTTGGGTGGAGTTAAATGATTTTGGGGGAAGTATGTTTAATAAGACATAGTACTAGCCTGTCCCACAAGGATAAAGCATCTGAATTATAAGTATTTAGGGAGAAAGAGCAGAAACCCAATTCATTTTGAGGAGAAATGGCAAAATTATATTCTCACTCTGTGAATGCTTTTGTTCATTCTGAATTTGTTATCTTACTAATAGGTCATTGAAGATATGCAGAATCAATTAAGCAAAATCGAAGTGTACCTGAACATGAGGATATTGCCATCTGGGATAGGCTAGATAATTCTCTACTAGTGCCCTTATTATAATTATTCGCTTAGGGGCCCATTATAAAATGCAATAGCAACCATGCCTAACTCTTGTGCTATTCAGGGCTATTCTTTCAGATAGTACATTTATCTGCCCAATTTCTCCAGTTTCTTAGATATAAAAAGTCTTTTACTCAAAAACCCTAATTTATTGGGCTCAACACTTTTTAAATGAACCCTCAGGACACCTGGCAGAACATGAAGGATTGCATTTGACTTTAGGCTAAATAAACCCTTTGTTGATTCATCTCTCCACAAGGCTGTAATATCACATCCTCACCCAACAGGCAACCATCTACCATGGTACTAGGCTCTAAATACTCTCAACAGAACTCTGTTTCATAATCTTACTCAGCCTCTTCTCTGGAAGGTGCCATGGTAATGTGTGTAAGAAGCACAGTGAAAAATGCCACAAGGGCTCACTCAGAACATCACTGAGCCTAAGCCATGATCCTTTTTTCAGGATTAGTTCACAGCTGGGAAAGATAAATCTGGGTGTACTCAACCAATAGGAACAGAAGAGATACATCAATGGATCTGCCAGGCTGGGATCAAGAACCCATAGCAGATATAACAGATTTGGAGATCTACAAAAGAGGGAAGGGGAGGGCAGCTCATTTGGTGGACTAAATGGTCTTTGTGGTTGCTTCTAGCTCTGAATCTATGATCCTAGTAGTGGAAGTAACAAAATGATTACTTGCCCAAAGTTACTGATACAAAATACCTGTTTCTCAGTTTCACAGAGTGAATTACATTCTGCTAAAGTTCCTGGAAATGTAGAATAGTATGTAAGGTAAAAGGGTTGATGGTATCAACCATTTTTCAAAATACTGGTTTCCATTCTGCATGTAGCACTTAGGACTCACTTCAACACATACATAACCCTAGAAAGGTACTCCAGGCATGAGACATCGTATGGGTTAGAATTCCATTAAGACCATAGTTCATGAGCCCCAATTATTTGGTTTTACCAATCAAGCAGAGGACTTAATAGTAAAAAAAGATAGTTAATAAGAAAATATAGCAAATTATATGACAAGAAGATATTCCCCCTGTTATCATATCACCACTAGGGGAAGGTACATAGAGAGAATATAAGCTGGGAAAACACATAATGTAGGGCACATATATTGCCAATATTAATGACCATCGAATGTGTAAGAAGGGACCAAATGTAGAGAATACAGGTGGTCAGAGACATGAATGGAGAACCATGTCAGGGTACACACATAGAAAATGTCTGTATGTGTATGTATGTATACACACATATACATATATGTATACACATGTCTTGGCAATGAATGTCTCTGACACTGTTCATCTGCCAATGTCCTTTATGATGCTGTCATACTGAAGCCAAAGTTCTGAGCTTCTGGATGGCTAATGCTGATGATATGTCCTTAGGCCTATGAATGCGGATTAATTTCTCATGAGATTATGAGTGGTTTATCCTACTATAAATGGGCTCTGTTTCCTAGGGATGCTTTTTGCAACTGGAGTTTTAGACAAGAAAGGAGTAGACTCTGTATTTGGTTCCCAACCCCACCTCCCAACTATTTGGGTAGAGGTTTCTTTCAGATGAGGGCTTCCCTGACTGTTTGGTGGGTAACAACACACAATATCATTCTCATATAAAACTTTTCCTAAGTTTTATCCAGACCCATCTGTCTACCTACAGAGAGTGGACACATCCTTTTTCTTGGAGATTACTTTATGCTCCATCACTCTTGTCTTCCTGTTCATCCCAGAATCTCACCAACTTTCTTGTGAGCATTAGGTACCTCTAATGTGTAATCACTGTGAGGCCATTATGCCAACTGACAGATTGCCCTTTTTTCTATTTAGTGGAGAATAACTTTTGGTTGGTTTGCTATTTTGGGGTTTACATTGAGTACCAATATGATTTCATGGGATCCTGACACCTTGAGGGAGTTCTTTACATTGGACCTGAATATCTCTTGTTCATAACTGAACTTTTCTAAGCTGTTCAATGTTCTATTAGATTAGAGGCATATTGGTTGTGTACCTTTGTCTTCTCTGTCTAGTGAGACATTAAAGCACAGATTAATAATCAAACATGGGTCTTTCCCAACACCAACAGAAATAGGGTAAAACTGTGAAATAATTTTTCTAGAATCATGTGCTTGCACTAGGAATTTTGATTCAGGTGTCTCTTCAGGGATCAGGGTCTATAGCATGACCAACACTGTGCAATTAAAGCTCTCAGGTTATGGTTCTCCTTAAGGGTGGTGAGATATGTATGGTTCCAGATGTTTTAATTCCTGTCAAAACCAACACATACTTTAGAGTTTTCTTTCAAAATCTCTACCTTGTTCAAATGGGATCTGGGCATGAATGACTTATATGGACAATCACTTCTCTGTTAACATTTTAGCAATTGTAGGTGCTTTCTGGTTCTTGTTCAATTTTGTCTATGAATATAAAGTGAAATGTTCTTTCACCCTTAAATTGCTCATATTCTTCCTATCTCTTTCAAAAGGTAAGAAAAAATCCACACACACACACACGTTTATAAGATTTATGCTTTCCACGTATGAGGTATAATTTAGGCATGTAGGTGGTATGCTGGACTTTGAGAAAGGGAGATCTTTATGACCCTTGAGGAATCTTGGGCTTGTCAACTATTGTGAGAATCCCAAAGATGGCATACATAAAGTGCTTAGCAAACTTTAAAACACTAAAAATGCTAGCTTCAGTTACAAGTTAACACTGTTTTGAACACACTAAGCTCAGTTCTCACATCTTTTATAGACATATGATCCCATCTTGGATGGTAGAATTGATTTTGTAACAGTTCTAGGGCCTTTCCTTGATCCAACAGTCCAAAATCATCATCATTCAGTGTTTTCATACTCAGAGTGAAGTGCTATAAGTAGCATTGACTACTTCTTGGTATTATGTATGAGAATTACAACCTGAAGTAGGTGATTCAAGGAGATGGGCTGTGACCTGAAAGAAGATGGTCTTGTACCATACAAAGGTACAGCTAAAAGTCTAGATTGTCTCACAAAGGCTGCATTATCAATAAATATGAATGTCTTCACACTGAAACAATCCTTCCTCACCTTGGTTGTCCTTGGATGAGTGGTGGCAGAAATAAGTTCAGAATGCATAGTACTACAAAACAAGATATGAGCATATGAGGCTTGGTGCTTGATATTTGTACCCAGAGGTCACCTTGGTATTAAAAGAATGGAAGAAGTTAGAGCTACACAAAAGAAGATAGTATCCAGTTGGCAAAGATACTGGAGTAGTTTGCCATTTCCTTCTCCTGTTCATTTTACAGATGAAGAACTGAGGCAAATAGTTTTAAATGTTTTACCCACAGTCACACAACTAGTAAGTATTTGAGGTCAAATTTGAACTCACGTCCTTTTGACTCCAGACTCAGAATTCTATCCACTGTGTCACCTAGATGTCATAGAAACATAATCATTGCTTTTTGTTAGTTGCTCCCTTTAGATACGGCATTCTATCCAAATATTGAGATTTTTCTCCATACATATAGCATTTAGAAGAGTATATCATAAAGAAGTAGCCAGTGAGAATGAATATATAAGGGCAAAGGAATATTTTCGATTAATTGTATGTTTCAATCTCATTGATGAATATTAAACACAATTTAAAAACAATTATGTAAAGTGAGCCATTTGTATTCAAAGTAATGGACATACAAAAGCAATATCATGAAAAAAATCAAGTTTTCTTACATGAACAATCATGCATTTGTATAAGGGCATGAATTAAAATTGTAAATCAAATACAAAATATGTAAATTAGTCTACTTAAATTTTTTAGTATATGTGAGGAAAGAAAGCTGTATTGACCCATCTCTTTAATAGAAAAACAGCTTATGTTTACACAATACTTTGTAGTTATAAAATATCTTACATAAATTATCTTATTTGCTTCTCAAGACAATTCTATGAGATAGCTGGGGAGTAAAAGTGCTATCTTTATTTTATAGATCAGGAGATTAGGGTTCAGAGATCTTAAATTTCCTTCCCAAGTTTGCACAACTAGTAGATTAAAGCTAGACCAAAGCTTTTCTAATCGCTAGCCTAGTGTTCTTTTCTGGGATACCACAATGCCTCCTCAAAAAAAGGAAATTAGTAGGTGGCCTCAGAAATGGTCTTGCTTTGGTTTAAAATGTGGGACACCAAGGAAGGAGAAATTCAGCATATGTTTCAGATAATAAAACAAAGAATATTATTTATCATTATTTTAGAAATCGCCAAAAAACAACCCACCCTTTACTTCCTTTGATCAAGACATAACACATGCAACTATTAAATTTCCATATGAATGATTACAACTTGGAAATCTATAAATGCTACAAATTAGGGCTTGTTTTATTGTTCTGTTGGTTGTCTAGACTGAAGAAAATGATGAAGAAAATGTCAATACATGCACATTAAACTTAAAATTGCACTGTAAAAAAAAAAAGACATATTGCATAGAGAGGGAATATTTCCCGGATTGCCAGCATGAGAGTAATGAGACAGAATTGAGACATTCTCCCAAAATGTAACCAAGAGAAAGTATGGATAGATGTGACATTAAGCATAACTTTGTAAGGAGAAGAGGTAGGGAGGGGCAGTAGCATAATGGATATTATGAGATTTAGTATAGTAATCAAGATCAGGGTTCAAGTTCTGCCCTCTGATGTATGTAGTCACAGATAAATAAATCACTTACCTGCTCAGTGCCCTAGACTTTATGCATTTGTGAAAGAACTTTCCATACTAATGAAATTATAAATCTGGACAAAAAAGAAATGAAAATGGATTGAGTGTCTATAGCACTGTTCTAGGTATCATGAGTGATATACAAAAATCCTGATGCTATATCCTCTTTGTTCACATTTTCTGCATCAGTGAAAATAAGTAAGCTTTTTTTTTTCAATGCAGAAAGTCTTTCCTCCTCTATTACACATTGTGCATCTTCCATCCAGTACATACAGATGCTCTTTTTATTATGGCAAAGATGGGATGGAGAACAGTCAATAGAGGAATGGCTAGATAAATTATAGCACACAAATTAATGGAAAGCTATTACATTTCATAATATAAAAGGCATTGTTTCACAGAAACCAGGGAAGACTTCCATGATCTGATGTTGAGTGATGTGAGCAGAACCAAGAGTACAATATACACAATAAATACATTTTAAACAAAAAATCCCTGAAAGACTTAAGAATTCTGGTCAATTGCAATGAGCATCCATGATTCCGAACACTGATGTGGAAGCATACTGCATATCTCCTGAGAGGTATAGGATTTCATATTCAAAATGAGACATATATTTCTTTAGATCAGCCAATGTGGTGATTTTTTTTTGCTTGATTATGCATATTTCCTATAAGGATAAGGAAGGAGTAAAAGTTAAAAAGGTAGAGTTTTCTTTCATTTTTTTGAATGGGAGGGGAAGGTAAGAGGACAAGAAATGTATTTTTGTTAATTAAAAAAAAATCTTGTAAACCAAAGGCATAAACAAAGTCCATGTCTCATAATTTGGCATGACTAGGTTGAGGAAATCCTATGCACCAAGTCCAGTTGGCCATGTACCTTGTCCATCCAAATGGTCCAGTTGCTACTCCAGATTGAAGAGCTGGGAAACTCACAACTGAGAACATTCAGCTTTATTCTAGCCAGATTCTAGAAAATCACTGCCATCAAGGTGAATAAGATATGGGGGAATTGCTTATTAGGATGTATGAGATAATGAATATTCTGTATTTAAGTGGTACTCAAAACACTTGTTCTTGGTTTTGTTGTTTGTTTTTTTAAAAAAACAACAACCCACAAACAGCTTTATGTGAAGACATATGATTCAACAAGCAGGACACAGTGTTATGCCCCATTACAAATGAAACCACATAAATCATTTTGTTTCTGAGCTACAAATTATGGAGTGTGAAAGAGAAGAATGTTTCATTATTTATCCAGACAGTTTTCAGTGTAAGTAAACAATTCTGGCATCCAGTCTCTGGGGAATGGAAGGATGCTTCTGAGATGGCACAGGCCACTCAGTAACCAATTCAATATGGTCTGCAGCTGCTTTTCAAAAAGAAAAGGTCTCTGGGAGTTCAAAAGTATTTGGTAATTCAGCTTCTGAATCTTGAACATAGAATATCAGAAAACAGATTAAAAACATCAACGAGCATGTCTATGGATGAACAGGAAACAATCAAGAATGCCATTAAGGTTTGGTTGCTGGACCAGAATAACTAAAGAATATCCAAAGAATTTGAAATATTGTACTTTTATCTGTATAATGTATCCTTATGCAGCTCAATCATTTCCACAGAAAATAATATAAAAGATAATAAAGTAAGCAATACTCTTCTCCTTCAAGAGGAATCAACAACCTGCTTTTGTCCCAATCAAAAAATAAATATCTATTAAGAACCAACTGTGCCCAGTGAACTGTGTTTGTGCTGAGGATACAAAAATAAAAATTGATGCATTTCCCATCCTATTGCCTTAAAAGGTACCTGAGAGTTCTTCAAAAAAACAAGTATTTATTAAATGCCTACTATGTGCTAGGCACTGGCCTACATAATGAGGATATAAATGCCAAGATTGTAATAATTACTATTCACAAGAAGATTACCCAGACTCCCTCACTTCACAGATGAGGATTCTAAGCACCAGAGAAGTTTAATTATTTGGCCAAAGTTTGAATTTGTTCACTTATACTAAATGCTAAAACTTCACCTACTTCATTTTTATGGGAATGCAAACAACATATTTTTGTCCCAATTTTGAAAGTGTATTTATTATATTATAATCAAAATAGTGATAAAATATATAAAGCAACTTATCAAATATATATGTTACTACCAAGGACAAGTATCCATAATTATTGAATGTCAAATTTAAATGTTTTGTACCATGTCTTCAAAGTTAGCAGATTACAGAGTGTGATTAATTTAGAAACCTAGAAATGTACAATCTGTAGATTAACAGTGAAAATTAACTTTCTTCTAACTTCACAGCTCATGTGGTCACGTATTTGGAGGTGGACTGAATTTTGGAGGTGACCTAATTCAATCTCCTCATGAGTAAGATGAGAAAACTGAGGTCAAAGGATATGACAAAACTTGCCGAGATATTGTCTGGGATGGAATTTAAACACAAGTTTTCAGACTCTAAATTTCCCTATTTTCACTCCTAAAAGTCACTTAAGAATGGCTTAATAAATGATTTTTTAAAACAGATTTGTGGTGGAGGCACTTTGATAGGGGATAATCAATTGTATTAGATAATTACACCTACAACCATGAGTGGGAGATGCAGGTAGCCTAGCTTTGGGGACCCAACTTGTGAGGGTTCATTGGGACAAGGTTGCTTCTAAATTCATATGGCTGTACTTTCTACCTCATTATAACTTACTTTCCTTCCTATGCTTTATGACCCAGGAAGATTTTCATCACATATTATATTCCATCTCCCTTCTCCATGCCTTTTAACTGACTATACCCTAAGATGGAATATAAATCCTTCCTCATCTCCGACTCTTGGACTCAATCACTTGCTTCCTTCAAAACCCCTCTCAAACGTCACCTATGTGAGGTCTTTCCTGTCCTGAATCTCACCCTCTGATTGTTAAGCTTAATATATTGCTCCACCCCCACTCACTGATTTGTGTCCAGTTCTTTTTTAATCATAACAATGTTTTATTATTTTCCAGGTACATGTAAAGATTGTTTTCAATATTTGTTTTCAGAAAATTTTAGTTTTTTTCTCTCTCCCTCCCTTTTCTCCCCTCTTCCCAAGACAGAAAGCAATATGATATAGGTACAATGTAACTATGTACAATCACATTAAACACATTTCTGCATTAGTCATGTTGTGAAAGAAGAATCAGAACAAAAGGGAAAAACCTCAAAAAAGAAAAAAATAACAACAAAAAAGTAGAAACAGTATGGTTCAATCTGCATTGAGAATCCACAGTTCTTTTTTTCTGCATATGGAGAACATTTTTCATCATGAGTTCTTTGCAGTTGTCATGGATCATTGTATTGCTGAGAAGAGTTAAGTTTATCACAGTTGACCATTGCACAATGTTTCTGTTACTGTGTACAATGTTTTTTTGGTTCTGCTCACTTTACTCAGCATCAGTCCACTTAAGTCTTTCCAGGTTTTTCTGAAATCTGCCTGCTCGTCATTTCTTTTTCTTTTCTTTCTTTTCTTTCTTTTTTTTTTTTTTTTTTGGTGCGGCAATGGGGGTTAAGTGACTTGCCCAGGGTCACACAGCTAGTAAGTGTCAAGTGTCTGAGGCCGGATTTGAACTCAGGTCCTCCTGAATCCAGGGCCGGTGCTTTATCCACTGCGCCACCTAGCTGCCCCCCTGCTCATCATTTCTTACAGCACAATAGTGTTCCATTAAATTCATATACCACAACTTCTTCAGCCAGTCCCCAATTTAAAGGCATTCCCTCTATTCCCAATTCTTTGCCACCACAATGAGAGCTGCTATAAATATTTTTATATATGTTAGTCCTTTTCCCTTTTTTATGATCTCTTTGGGATTCATGTCCAGTTCTTTACCAACAATAATCTACTTACTCCTTTTCCATACAAGGGATGGTCTCCATAAGAACTATATCTCACCACACAAGAACTATCTATCTGTCTTCTTCATTGAACTCTTTATTACTTCTTTGGAATTGTAAGCAGCTTCTTCCACAATGGTTATAGTGGCAGTAAAAACAGGGGCCTCTCAGTTGTCTCAGTGACTGGATCCCATTAGGTTTTTAATAGGTCCAGAAATATCTTGGCTCCTTAATCTGATAGGTACAATAGGACTTATATTTTTGAACACTTTTTTTTTTTTTTTGCGGGGCAATGGGGGCTAAGTGACTTGCCCAGGGTCACACAGCTAGTAAGTGCCAAGTGTCTGAGGCTGGATTTGAATTCAGGTACTCCTGAATCCAGGGCCAGTGCTTTATCTACTGCGCCACCTAGCCACCCGAACACTTTTAAAATTGCTAAATTGGGGCTTCCTTTTTTCATTTCTCCATTCATTCACTCATTCCAAAATTATCTAACTATGTGCAAAGCATGGTATCACATTATGTAAAGTAATAAACTGACAATTAATTAAATGGGCTGTGGAAAAATTAGAATATTCACTAACAGAGGGATCTTTCTCTAAGTATTTATTTTAAGGTTTGGCTGAGATTTTCTTTTTAGAAGACAAAACAAATCTCAAATTCAGAAATGAAATCAACAGATATTTATTGTGAAGTGTGTTAGTTAATTAAAAATAATATGGACTTGGAACAATCACCTTGGAATTTAATACTTGTATGATCATAGATGTGGTCATGCCTTTAAGAGTTACAGTTTTCTTAACTATAAAACTAGGATAATAATATCTGTGATTTCATTGGTTTGAGAGAACTCCTTCCACCCATATAGGTCATTAGCTATGTTGTTAACTTAGGATTTTATAGAATCATTAGCAAAGCTGATTGACATTGCAAAGCTGAGCGACTTGTTCATGGTCACAAAACCTATCTTTTACAAGGTAGAATTTGATCCCAGGTTTTCCTGACTCCAAGATCAGTTCTCTTTCCTCTGTCTGCTTGTCTCTTTTGCAAACTTTGTTCATAGATCAGAGATTTAGAATTAGAAAGGACCCCAGTAGCCAGCTAGTCCAATCTCCTCATTTTACAGATGAGAAAGGTGAGGCCAGAGGGATTTAAATAACTTCCCCAAGGGCACATAAGTAGTGATTATCAGAGGTAGGATATGAACTCAGGTCCTTTGATTTCCAGGGCCAGTACTCTTTTGATTGCATCTACAGTCCATCCACCTCTACAATGAAGGAAATGAGTTCTGTTTCCTCAACACTTTTCCAGTAGTAACCTATTATAATTATTCAATGTTTCATTTTTCTTCATTTTTTTTGTGCTCTTTCCATTTACATCCTTATAGTCATTGAATATATTGTTTTGAATCCCTCTTGTTTTTGGAATTCTTCATATTGTCTCATATGGCACATTATTTTATTATATTCACATAAAATAATTTGTTTAGCCATTCCTCAATTGATGTACATCTATTTTATTTCTAGTTTTCTATCTAAAAAAAAGTACTGCTATAAATATTTAGACATAGATAGTACCATACTTTCTGTTTTTAACCTATTGTGGCATATGCCCAAGAGTGGAATCTCATGGTCAAAGGGTATGGATAATCCAATCACTTTTTAAAGCATAATTCCACATTGCTTTCAAGAATGATAAGAATGATTCAAAGATTTACCGAAAGTACTTCCTCCAACACTGACAATTTCCATCCTTTGTCATTTTTGTTAAGTTGATGGTATGAGATTTAACTTCAGAGTTGTTTTGATTTACATTTCTCTTAGTAGTGATTTGGAGAAATATTTCTTTCATATTTTTGTTAGTAGTTTGAAATGTTACTTTTAAGAACTGTTATTTTATATCCTTTGATTCTTGATCTTATATATTTGTGATATTTCCCCATATATTTTGGAGAGAATAGCCTTATCAGAGTTATTTGATGTAAACATTTTCCTTTATCATGCTAGCCAAATGAATTTTTCTTAGAGCAAAACATTTTCAATATAATGAATGGAAATTATCAGTTTTATGTTTTGTGATCACCTTTAGTCATGGTTTTGTCAAGAATTCTCTAGCTACCTATAGTTAGGAAAGGTGCAAGATCGTCTTTTCTTTTAATTATGTTGTGTTTAACCTTTTATATTCAGGTCATATCTCTATTTGGATTTTATAATGGTATGGGACAGAAAATTTTATTTTAACTTTACTTTCTACCCAACTGCTGTCTGGTCATCCTAGCAGTTCTTGTTCTTTAGGGAGTTCTTTCTCAAGTGATTTATGTTTTCAGGTTTATCCAACACTGAGTTACTGAGCTCATTTCCCCCCTACTCTTTCTTATGTATTCTGTCCAACAGATTTTGTTATTTAATCTGTTTCATGTAGTTTTTTGCTACATATTATAGTTTGAGATCTCTAAGATCTATCTGGATTAATTCTTATGTTTTTCTTTAATATTTTCCACAAGATTCTAGACATTTTTCTTTTAAATGAGACATATTATTATTTTCATTAGGTCTATAAAATACCTCTTGGTAGTCTGATTGGCATAATGCCAAATCTGTATATTAAATAATTTAAGTAGTATCATAATTTTATTGCATTAGTGGGGCCCAAGTATGAGAAATGTAGTCAAAATATTTGTCATTTTTATTACTTTACTAAATGTTTTATAATTTATATGTAATTTGTAGTTTATAATTGTTTTGAAATTTATAACTTGTATTTTTATGTCTTGAGTACGTAGTAGTATATTGACACCAACATCTTATATTAAATGAGATTTTCTATCCTACCATTTACTCTTGAGCTTTATTTCCTTGTGGAAATGTTGATACTTTAAAAAATATCTTGAATCTTGATATATTGACTCTGTTTCTTGGCTGAAACTCTAGGGTTTTCTAAGCACACTATCATGTTTTAAGGGGTAGTTTTATTTCCTATATTCCAATGTTCATGCCTTTAATTGATTTTTAAATTTCTTTTTGCTATTGTGTTTTAAAATTAAGTCAACAATCAGTGGGACATTTTTTGTACTCTTATTGTAGGAAATATATAATATTTTGTCACTGAATATGAAACTAGCTTTAGACTATATAGGAAATATATCTATTAGGATATATAGAAAATTACATATATGTGTGTGGTGTGTTTTTCTATACAAACATACACACATATTATATATAAACATATATATCATAGATAGTACTTATATATCATTTTAACATTTACAAAATATTTTACATATGTTATTATCTCATGGAATCATCACAATAAACCTGTGAGGTAGGTGTTATTACTATGCTCATTTTGCAGATGAAGAAACTGAAACTGAAAGAGGCTCAGTGACTTGCCTAAGGTCTGTCAGCTAGGAAGTATTTGAAAAAGAGTTCAAACTTACCTCTTCCTGACTTTAAGTCTAACATTATATCCACTGAAACATTTTACTGCACCCTCTCTCTTTCTCCCACCCTTCCTCCCTCTCTGTCTTTCTCTGTCTCTATCTTTCTGTCTCTTTTGTCCATCTCTCCTGCTCATCCTCTTTCTACACATACACACGCAAACCTAGATTTAAACTTTCAAAATATTAAAATGTCCTTTCTGTGTGTATGCTTTATTATTGTTGTTCAGTCATTTCAATTGTGTCCAATTCATGACCCCTTTTGGGGTTTTCTTGGCAAAAATACTGAAGTGGTTTGTCATTTCCTTCTTCAGCTCATTTTACAAATTAAGAAAGTGATGCAAACAGGGTTAAGTAACTTACCTGGGGTCTAAATGGCTAGTAAGTGTCTGAGGTCAGATTTGAACTCAGGAAGATGAGTCTTCCTGATGCCAAGTCTGGCACTGTGCCACTTAGCTGCCCCTGTGCTTTACAGTGATATATTTTGTCAAAGGATCTTTCTGAATCTGTTGATATAATCATGTGATTGTACATTTTTAAACTTCAAATTATATATTATTTTAATTGTATTCCTCATGGAAAATCATTTTGCATTGCTGTGAGCAATTTGATCAGGGTGAATAATCTTTTGGTGGGATATATTGTAGTGACATTTTTGCTAGGATATTATTTTTTAAATTTGCATTGATATTCATTAATGATGTTGATTTATAGTTCTTTCTCTTTGTTTTATCCTTCTCTTTTTGAAGCAATATCTAGAGTTCTTCAGGAACCTTGCTTCAGTGATTCTTTTGCATCAGGAAATAAGAAATAGTGATAGATTCAATCCCTTCACTTTTGTCTATTTTCCTTTTAAAATTTTTTTAAAGGTTGCCAAAACTTAGTCAATTAGTCATGTTGAAACTACTATAATTGCATACAATATATTCTCATCTATGCCCTTTTTAAAAATGTGGTATTTAACTTTTATTACAACTAGTCAATGATTTATTGAACATAAGCCACTGATTCTAAAAACAGCATGTATTAGACACTTAATAAACACTTGTTGATCAATTGAAAGGAATAGTATGCTTACAAATCAATTCTTTCTCATCAAGTATGATACATTTCATAATTATTCTGTGATTCAGTTTTCACTTTATCTGAGACATTAGCATTTTTTGTAATGTGAATTATTGCTTTCTATTTATTTATTTTGCAGTTCAGATGTTTGAATATCAAACCTTCCTATAGCAAGAAAAAGGCAACCCTGGACCAATGCAATCCCAGAGGTAGCAAGTAAAATTTATTGCTCACTTTGTCTGGTGCTCTTTTTTTACCACACTGAAAAATCTTTCATTGTGTTTTAGTAACTTTAAGAGAAGAAGCTGTCCCATGTACAGACAAGATGGAATTAGGAGGATATGCTGTCCCTAAGGAACTAGAAATCAAATGATAAAAGGAAAGATACAGAGAACCTGAAGCTTGACTGGCATAACAAACTCCAAGATTAGGAAATTTCTACCAATATAGATTAGAACCTTCTTTGTAATTGATATTTCCAAAGAATTGTCTAGACACTGAGAGGCTAAGTGACTTGCCTCTGGTCATATGGCCATTATGTCTCAGAAGTAGGATTTGAGGGGCAGCTAGGTGGCATAATGGATAGACCATTGGCCCTGGAGTCAGGAGGACCTGAGTTCAAATTCAGCCTCAGACACTCGACACTTACTAGCTATGTGACCCTGGGCAAGTCATTTGACCCCAATTGCCTCACCAAAAAAAAAGTAGGCTTTGAACCCAGGGCTTTCTCTTTTCAAGGTCTGTTCTTTATTCACTATTTCATCTTAACTTTCTTGAAAGGTCAAAGAAGACAGGACAATCTTAAATCTAGAAAGATTTTCCTTGTATTTCGAACAGATTTGCATGTGAATTCTGACTGACACCTACCAGCTTGGACATGTCCCTTAACATCTCTGAGCTTTAGTTTCTTTCTTTCTTTCTTTCTTTTTTTTTTTTTTGGTGAGGCAACTGGGGTTAAGTGACTTGCCCAGGGTCACACAGCTAGTAAGTGTTAAGTGTCTGAGGCAGAATTTGAACTCAGGTCCTCCTGAATCCAGGGCCAGTGCTCTATCCACTGTGCCACCTAGCTGCCCCACTTTAGTTTCTTTATATATCAGATCAGGGTAATAATGCTTACACTAAAGACCACACATGATTGTCATGAGGTTCAAACAAGATGATGCATATAAAGTGTTTTGCAAAACTTATAAGAATTATTATATCAATGAGAGCTAAATTTAACTTCTTCCTTCCAACATTAGGTTTGGCCCTATGCACTTACTCTCTAATGATTTCCCATGGAAGACTAGGCTAATTGGTGATAGTTAAGGATGTCAGTAAAAATAGCTCAAATTTTAAGCATAATTACATACCCATTTAACTCAATCATATAATGTATGATCACTAGAAGCATTTCAGATGACAAGTTTCATTGGATGCATCATAAATATGCAATCAAGTGAAAATATTCTCTTAGTTCATTGGGCAGTAATCAACTGATATTCTGAAGTGGTTTGTGTATTTATTCTTTGGGTAGAAGTGGATGTATATTCAGAGTAAGAGCTCACATAGCAAAATGATAACTTGCACATTGTTAATGATTTAAGATTTATAAGACACTTTTCAAATGTTATCTAATTTAAACTTCACCTTGTAAGGTAGGTGCTCTTATCTTTTCTGTTTTTATTGTTGTTATTTTTTTTTAGTTGAATTGAATTTTATTTTCCAAAATATATGGAAAAACAAATTTTGACATCAATTTTTAAAAACTTTGTGTTCCAACTTCTCTTCCTCCCTCCCTTCCCACTCCCCACCCACAAGAACTCAAGCAATTCAAAATAAGTTATACATGAGTAGTCTTGGAAAACATTCCCACATCAGCTAGGTTGTGAGAGAAAACAGTTAAAAAACAAAACTTAGAGTTTGCCTCCACTTCACCCTGGCCTACCACCAAACCCCCTCACCAGTCTGCGATCAGAGCCTCAGAAGCTGCTGGTGCTGAAGACTCTGAGGCACTCTGGAATCATTGTCTGTTCCTGGCTCAGTCCGGGGCTGCGTGCTGAGCTGTTTAGCCTGATCAGTAGGTGATCGCAATTGCCCTCTTTTGCTGAAAAATAGTCTCTGTTCTTATGTGCATTAGGCTTCTCTGTTTTTCTTTTCTTTCTTTTTTTTTTAACCACATTATTTGGGAGTGAATGGATGGTTTATTTAGAGCTTGTGGGAGTCACAGCCTCTCCTCTGCTATCTTGGCTCCCTGGCTTTTGTTTTCATTAGGTGCTCTTACCTCAAAATCTGAGGGTAAGTGATTTGCCCTGGAAAATTCACCTAGGAAGTATTTGAAGGAAGATTTCATCCCAGCTTTTCCTGACTCCATTTCCAGTATTCTACCTACTCTGCCACCTAGCAATCTATAATTAATTGGCAGTATAATATAACAGCTTCCTACAGGTCCTACTTATGTTGATACCTTTTTGCATTGTAGAGTTTACCCTAGCTTCTTGAAATTCATGCCTGTGGAATGTATATTCTGATTGGTTCTAACATGGTGAAAATACTTCAAGTATGATATGATGGACAGATTTTTTCTGCTTTCTAAGGACAAGCCTTATTAATTATGAACAGGATCATCATCAGATGGATGGTCATTTGGCAATGAATTCTTTGGCCATGTAAATCCATTACTTCAGTCATAAGGCCCTTTTTGGTTCTTTGATGACTATGGCATAAAGTGAAGCATGGAGGGGTGAAGAGAAGATTCTAAGAGTCAAACAGGTTTTTTAGATAATTTATAAACATTACCCTAGTTATTAGAATCCTAAATGTTCAATTTTTAGATGACTAATCATTAAATATTAGAGGATTTGAATAATATCAGTTGTGATAAAATAATGGGATTTGGCAGACACCCAGGGGCCCCCACCTGAAGATTGATTTGGAATTGATTGAATTGGGTGAGACTGAAAGACTGACTGAGAACCTATCTAAGATTGATTTAATCGAGACCACACCTGGCTGGCCCTGAGTGGGGTGTTGTTCTCAGAGGCTGTGGACTATGACATCAACAGGAGACCACCATCAACCAATCAGCTTGAAGGACATCCCCTTCTGGGGAGGGAGACAGGAAGTAGGAAGGGAGGTTGGCTACCTAGTTCTGGTCTCTCTTTTTGTCTGGGACTTTGGTTTGGTGGTAGAGAAAGAGAGAGACAGAAAAGTAGATAGACCTTTCTGGCGTTACAGGACTGCAATGTGTTGTCTTTACTCTTCGATAAATACTTAAAAGCCTAAACTCTTGCTGAATTTATCAGTAATCTTAGCTAATCTCCCTCCAATACTGGGGGGGGGGGCAGGTAAGGACACACTATATATATATATATATATATAGTGAGCCAATTGGGGTTACATTACTTGCCCAGGGTCACACAGCTAGTAAGTGTCAAGGGTCTGAGGCCAAGTTGAACTCAGGACCTCCTGAATCCAGGGCTGGTGCTTTATCTACTGTGCCACCTAGCTGCCCCCCACCCCACCCATTATATTTGAAACATCACACAGTCATTACATTTTTGCTAAAAAATGAAATCAGAAGACAAATTTATGAATGGTTCACATGTTATCTTTGGTGACTCAAATAAAGTAACTGCCACAGTAGTTTTTTAATATGTATCCAAAGGTAACAAAAACATTATCTTATGGAACAAATTTTGACTTGCAGTGCTAGTGTTAAAATATTTGTGGAAAAAAACACCAGGCAAAAGATTGTACTATGTTGATGAGGCTAGAGAAGTAGAAAAATTCTGTGAAGAACTCAATAAGATCCTCCTAATTAAATCAGTATGTCCTTTGATATTTTATGACTTCAATTTAAAGTTGGGAAAAGTTAATAATAGTGGAAAAAATCTTGAAGAATGTGGTTCAGAAATAAGAAACTAAAGAGTCCAAGACTCATAAACTATACCAAGGTTTCATGCCTCTACATCATGATTGTTTTCTTTGCAAAAAAAGACTTGGGAAGTGCTGGACATGGCAAGCACCCAATAACATCACAAAAATATAAAAATTGATTACATTTTAACATATGGGAAACAGCTTGTTACTTGCGTGGGAGTCATTCCTGAATCAGCTGTCTGTCTACAAACTTCTTAAATCAAAGATGAAAAATAAGACAGGACTAGAAGAAAGACCAAAAATGAGAGAAATATGTGGCTGGAAATTAAAATAAATCCATCCTGACCAATTTACAAAACATATTGATGCCTCAAATTAGGCTACTCTTAGAGGAAAAGACCTTAGCATTATATACAATAAATTTTAGAGACATTTAACCAAAGTAAATCAAGGACTATAACAAAAAAACACTTTAGGTGTCAAACAGTTGACAAGGAGGAAGATGTGGCATCCAGTGCCAACATGGAGTTAGACTATGAACTCATTTGTAAACTCTCACAGATGATTATCAAAGTTTGAGAAGTATTTCTTCATAAAATAGTGGTGAGGCAGGGAAAAAGAGAAGAAAAGTTTGAAGAAAGTTTCAAATATTCAATAAATAAACATTACCATGGGAACTTAAAGAAGGATGAAGGGTCTTATGAAGAGTTCTGAACTAGGGGTAAGGATTAGCTGTTTGTAATCTGCTTCAGATACTGAGCAAGTCATTTAATCTTAGACCCTGTGCTTTGGTGAGGATCAAATGAGATTTTATATATATATATATATGTACATATATATACACACACACACACATATATACATATATATATATCTTTGCAAACCTTTGAACTTTCTATAAAAGTTTATTATTAAAACAATATTAATAATAAAGGGACAACTATGTTACACAATGGATAGAGCACCAGCCCTGGAGGCAAGAGGACCTGAGTGCAAATCTGGCCTCAGATACTTAGTAGCTGTATGACCCTGGGCAAGTCACTTAACTCCAATTGCCTCAAAAATAATGAAGTTGGAAGGAGTCCCCTTCCTTCCCTGCAAAAAAATAAATAGGAGAATGAAATAATCTGTAAGGATTTTTCTTTCAAAAAACCCTCTTTTACCAGTAAGGTGGTAGAGATTTAACAGTTGGACTCCAATATCTCTATTCAAGATATACCTAGAGGGAGGATAGAAATGACACTGAAGTAAATTTTAAATGGGAAAAAGCAGCTGGTCTAGGCCAAGTAGAAACAGAGGAGGTCTGTGTTAGAGAAGATAAAGTTTAGTGGTCATTGAAGTACATGTTTCCTAGGTATTTGAAAGAGAGGAAAATACCAAATATATAGAAAAATCTTGGATTTTATTATTACAAAAAAGAGAGATAGAACATCAATAACTATCAGCCCACATGCTTATTTTTGACCTATATAATACTGATGAGAATAATCTATTCATGTATCAAGGATATCTTTGATGAGGTTGTAAGAAGGGAGTGAGGAAGATTTTGCAGATGACAATATACATTAGAGTATGTATTTAACATAAAAACACTGATGTAAAGATATAGATAATATAAGATGCTACTATATAATTTTCTTCTTCAGTTGTTTTGGTGAAGTCCAACTATTCATGAGCCCACATGGGATTTTCTTGGCAAAGATACTGGAAGGGTTTGTCATTTCCTTCTCCATCTAATTTCACAGAAGAGGAAACTAAGGCAAACACAGTTAAGTGACTTTTCCAGGGTCACATAGCTAGTAAGTTTTTGAGGCCATATTTGAACTAAGATCTTCCTGACTCTAGACCTGGCACTTTATCTAACATACCACCTAACTGCCCTTGCATATTGTTTATTAAGGAAAAAATTCCTTTGATTTGGATGAACAGAAAGTTACCTTAAAGGATCTCTCAATTGTAACCTTGAGAATTTTGAAAATATGGTAGAGTTAGCTTCCAGAAGCCTGGGTATTATAATATGGGATGGGTTTTAGAGACTAAACTGAGCTTAATAAGTATTGAAGTTTGGCGGAAGCTAGGTGGCACAGTGGACAAAGCACCAGCCCTGGATTCAGGAGGACCTGAGTTCAAATCCGGCCTCAGACACTTGACACTTACTGTGTGAACTTGAGCAAGTCACTTAACCCTCATTGCCCTACAAAGAAAAAAAAAAGTATTGAAGTCTGAAGAAACCTGATAGATCCAGCATAGAAGCAGATCAAAGGCAATCAAGTGGGAATAAGAAAAACTTATCCATTGGCTTTGACACACTTGAATGTTAATTTGGTCAAGTAAAGGCTTTGTAGAAGATGCTATAAGTTTGGGTCCATCCTCCCCAAGGACCAAGGTGGTAGAGGGAAGAATGTGATAAAATAATGGGACTTGGCAGACACCCAGGAGCCACCACCTGAAATTTGATTTGGAATTGATTGAATTGGGTGAGATTGAGAGACTAAGTACCTACTTGTGATGATTAAATCAGGACCACACCTGGCTGGCCCTGAGTAGGATGTTGTTCTCAGAAGTTGAACCTAGTTAAGGTTGATTAAATTGAGATCACATGTGGTCAACCCTGAGGAGAATGTGTTCTCAGAAGCTATGGACTGCGACATCAACAGGAGACCACTCTCGACCAATCAACTTGAAGAACCTCCCATTTGGGGAGGACAGGAAGTAGGAAGCGGGAGGCTGGGGGACTAGAACTTGATCTTTTGGTTTGAAACATTGGCTTGGTGGCAGAATTTCACATGGGCTGTTAGGAAAGGAAAGGTTTCTGTCTTTCTGGCTATACAGAATAGATCCAGGCTTTAATAAATCTTTAAAAGCCTAAACTCTTGCTGAATTATCAGTGATTTTAGCCAACTTACCCTCAAGATGGGGGGGGGGGGGAATTAGAACCCACATTTAGATTTTTAAACAAAACAATAGCAAGTCTTCAGGTGTTGGGGGGTAAAGCTTTGCATTTCTATTCTTGCTATATTTTCTTTTTTTTTAAGTGAGGCAATTGGGGTTAAGTGATTTGCCCAGGGTCACACAGCTAGTAAGTGGTAAGTGTCTGAGGCCGGATTTGAACTGAGGTACTCCTGACTCCAGGGCTGGTGCTCTATCCACTGTGCCACCTAGCTGCCCCTATATTTTCTCAGTAAAAATTCCAGATTGATACTAATTGGTTATTTGCAAAAGGGACAGTAATCACTGAAGTATGTCAATAAAAGGGAAAACTAACAATACTTTTTGGCTAACATTCTAGAAACATAAACATTTTGAGCACATTGGAATGGAATCTTAAGCCTATAGGATTAGAAATAGAATCATCTTGACCCTTCATTCTTATCCCTAGGGGATATGGGGAAATTAATTTTGGACATTAACCACTCTTACTCTGAAAGACAACTCATCAATGTGAGGTGGGAGTTTGAAAGATTATCTCTTACTTGATATAAAATTACACCAACAAGTTAATGTGATGGAAAAATAATTTAAAAAGATGTCATAAGAAATGTTTAATCATTAGGGGCCAGAGGTATTTTTATGCTAATTTTGATCATAATGAGAAATATTGGGAAATTTGGTGATTCCCCTGGAAGTTGTTGTGAGTTAACAGCAAATCCCTGAGGTAGCTCTGGGGAAATTCCATGATTTCTGTGATTCTCAGACAACTAGTAACCTTAATTTCCTAACTACATCCTCATCTCATCAATCTGAGTTTATACGCATGGCTAATTTATCCAATTGGAATTTCAGATTCTTATTCCTTATGCACTGGGAAAGCCTCATATTCTTGCCTGTATTTTTTATATTACCATGTGAGCATTGAATGCTTCCCAAGTAAGTAGGCAACACTGCTTACTGTATACAGTTTTCACTCCTAGGTGTGGAAGCAAAAATAATTAATTAATTACAACAATCATTATATGACTAAACTTATAGCTTCTTCCAAAGTTATGTAGTCTTTGACCAGTTTATGGTCCTGCTTTTATCCCCAAAGCTTCAAGAAAGACAAAGTTCATTTGGTTAGCCTCTACTGGATGATCAAAATCAACATAAAATCAGAAGTATGGTTAAAGATAAGAAGATATAGCTTACAATTATAAAAACTATTTGAACAAGTTATTGATACACACACACAATAAAATATGCCTATAGAAAATAAAACCAATATAACACTATGGATCAAATGGTATTAATGATGCCATTTCATAATAATAACAATAAAAACACATAGCAAAATGTTTTACTAATATTATCTGATTTTATCCTCATAAGCACCCTAGCATACAGGTTCTATTCTGATCCCCATTTGACAGATGAGAAAATAGACAGAAGTGAAGTGATTTGCCCAAAGTCATAAAGCTCTATCTATTGTGCCATCCACCTTTCTTATCACATTTAACCTATGTAATGTAATTGCCACAGAGAGAAGGTTAAAAGAGCTCCTAAATCACATCAACCAAAAAGCCCTTGATCTCTTTGTCAGGGATATCTAATATTCAAGAGCAAAATTTGTTTATGCTGTAATTTAATTTGCAGAACCTTACAAAGGAGTATTGCCTTATAAAGTTGTAGAATTGTGCGATTAAAATAATGGGATTTGGCAGACACCCAGGGGCCCCCACCTGAAGATTGATTTGGAATTGATTGAATTGGGTGAGACTGAGAGACTAACTGAGAATTTACTTAAGGTTGATTAAATCGGGACCACACCTGGTTGGCCCTGAGTGGGGTGTTGTTCTCAGAGACTGTGGACTATGACATCAACAGGAGACCACCCTCAACCAATCAGCTTGAAGGACCTCCCCTTCCAGGGAGGGAGAGAGGGAGTAGGAAAGTGAGGCTGGCTCCCAGAATTGACGTTTTTCATGCTGGGACTTTGGGTTGGTAGCAGAGACAGAGAGAGGAAAGTAGATAGACTTTTCTTGTGTTACTGTACTACATGTGTTGTCTTTACTCATTAATAAATACTTAAAAGCCTAAACTCTTGCTGAATTTATCAGTAAATCTTAGCTAGTTTCCCCCAAAAACTGGGGGGGGGGGAGGGCAGGTAAGGACACATATTAGATTTTAAACATCACAATTGAAAAAAAATTGCAGACAGCTTGTGATAAGATCTTAATGAGCTTGGTCATTCCAAGAACATTTGAAGATGAAACTTAAAGGTAGATAGAAATAGAAAGAATGAGGCAAATAGGCCAGCAATTCTCTAACAGATTACTTTCTTCATCTATGACACTTTGGAACCACTACATTTGGACAATTGCACCTCAGAACTTATTATGCTATATAAGAGGTAATAGATACAGAATTGCAGAAAACAGAGGGGTAAGGGCCATGGAAACAAATCAGCAATACACAGAGAAATTCATGATGGACGTGACACAATTTTGCCATTATTGAGAGATTGATTCTCAAGACCTCTGAAAGAAGATGAGATAGCAAACTGGGGGAAAAGTAGTGGCTACTTTTCCTGAAAAAAAAGAAAGGTGATTGAAAGGACATAAATAACAACTGATCCATATGATTTTTTTTTTACCCTCATTTCTATACAATCTTTATGAGAATGAGCTACATACATATCAAGGTCAGTATCCTTAGTGAAAAGGAGCAGACCAGATGACTGTGACTTACAGTCATGTAATTGACTAAAAAAAAACCCGCAAAGAATATGTGCTTATTGTAGGTATTCAATAAATGCTCATTGAATTGAACAGAACTTTTCACTTTGAGCTACCTCTATTGAACACTGCAGTGCTCTTAAAATAGTTTTTGCAATAATAATATTTGGTTATTTTGAAAACCATTTCTTCCTTTGCCTTTGGTAAAGATCCAATCTATTAACTTATTCAACAAACACTTTTAAGGACCTTGTAGGCCCACGTGATTAGGAACTGACAGAGATACACCTCTGTCAGATCAATCACATACAGCACATTATTCAGAAGTGGCACAAACTAATCTGGTGGTCCATGAATACATTATTTATAGAATTACCCTGAATTTACCCTTTTTGATTTACCTCAAAACTTGCCTTTAATTACTTCACTCCTCTCTCCAGTAAACTATTCCCTAATTTCTTTGAATGATTTTATTCATGAGGAATTTCAATATTATTGACTATTATGCAATTATTACATGATCTTGGTGCTTTGTACTCAGATATAGTTCTTTTTGTTTCTTTTTCTTATTTGTATGAATCTTGTTCTGGAGGGTTACAGTTGGCACCTGAATGTTAAACAACAACAACAACAATTTATGGAGTTCTCTAAGTTCTTTACAAATATTATCTCATTTTATCCTCACAACAATGCTGGAAGGTAGATGTTATTATTATTTTCCATTTTACAGGTGAGGATTTAAGACAGACAGAGGTTAAGTGACTTGCCCAGAGTTATATAGCTAGCACCTAAATCAGGATTTGAACTCAGGTCTTCATGACTCCAAGACCAACCCTCTATCCAACTATCTGCTCATATTGGAGTTTCTGGTATTTTATCCCTGATATCTTATGCCTGAAAACTTGAGGGTATAAAAATTTTAAATGGTGTTTAACTAACTATTACAACTTATCAGTTACTGATTAGTTTGAAAAATACTAGTCTAACGTCTATTCCATTTCTTTGCTGTAATTATTGAGTCACTAAAGGTGAGAGTTGAAAGGAGCCTAAATAGCCAGTTAGTCTAACCAATAAATGGAAAGAAGCACTCCTATAGCATAACTGACAAATGTTTATTCAGTCTCTCCTTGAAGACCTCTAGAGAGGGAGAACCTATCACCAGGTATCAAATCCAAGTTCTCTGGCCTGTAGGTTATAGATACTATAATCTTCTTTTTTTTGGGGGGGGGGGATCAGTATACTTGCTTTTCTTCAATTTCCTACTTGGCTCCTAATAAAATTCTCCACAGGATCTGTTTCAAAACTTTTCCTCTCACCCTATAGTACTAACCACTATCTTTCTTGAATCTACCACATTTATAACAGATGGCTAGACTTCTTATATCATTGAGGTCACTGAGTCTATGGAAAGGTCAATCCCTCCCCTTCACTACGCTCCTGCAATCTTTTGGTTTTTTTTTGGGGGGGGGGTGAGGCAATTGGGGTTAAGTGACTTGCCCAGGTTCACACAGCTAGTAAGTATTAAGTGTCTGAGGTCAAATTTGAACTCAGGTCCTCCTGACTCCAGGGCCAGTACTCTATCCACTTTGCCACCTAGCTGCCGTACTCCTGCAATCTTTAAACCTGAGTATTATTACCCACATTGTTCTATCTATCTATAACCACAGAGGAAGAGGTAATTTTCTACCAATACTGTTAAATCCATACAATCTCTTCTCTATAGTAGAAATATGTTTCAGCAATCATCTAGCTGCCTTTTTTGTGTATGAGGCAATTGGGGATAAGTAATTTGCTCAGGGTCACACAGCTAGTAAGCATCAAGTGTCTGAGGCTGGATTTGAACTCAGGACCTCTTCAATTACAGGACCCATCCTTTATCCATTGCACCATTTAGCTGCCCCAAGAATTTTCTTTATTTCTTTTTTCTTTCTCTCTCATCTTCAATTTTCTCATATCCTTTAAATTCTTCCAATCTGCTTATACAGTACTGTTTCTCTAATCCTAAAAAAATCTTCCCATCAACTATTTTTTTACTCCTCAGCTAACTTCTGATCTCTTTCTGATGCTCCTCCTCTGTTTTTCTTGCTTACATCTCACCTTTTTTTTGATTTGTTAATATATTTTCCCAAGATTATTGACCCTCCCCCCCTTCTCCTTCCTTTAGATTCTTTTCTCTTTGTACTTTTGGCATGGAAATCTTAGTCACATCTTTTACTTCAGTTATCACTTCTCTGTAGGTGATTCCCAAAGTTATACTAAGCACTGACCCTGATTTCTCTCCAAAGCTACTGACCTGAATTTACCAATATGATATCTTCAACTGGTTATTTCACTAGCACTGTAGATCAATATGTATAAAATAAAGATAACTATTCCCTCAACTTTCTTCTTTTTCTTCTTTAATTTTTCTCTGTAAGTAAGTTTCCCACTTTAGAAATCCTGTTCTGTCTTTTTTCTCTTCCCTCTCCCTCACTTTTTACATCTAATGGGTTATCAAGTGCTTCTATTTTACTTGCAGTCTTTAAACGCATGTTTTATTCTGCTTCCAGACTAATATTTCTGTTGAATAAATCTGTTTATGTGCCTCCTCTTCTCAAAAATCTTCAGTTTCTTCTCTTATCTACCAAGCAAAGTTCATAGTCCTTGTCCTGGAATTTTAGGCGTTCAGTAAATGACTGCCATGCAATCTTTCATGTCTTAGCTAACCCTAGCATCTGCCATATATTTGATGTTCCATCCAAATGGGACTACTTTGTTCTCCAAATACAACTTGTACTTTCCTGCCTCTGTGCCGTGTCCCTGCTCTTTGCTGTCCTTCAAATATCCTCTCTCCTTCTCTTTAACTGTTGAGTTCCTATTCATCTTTTGAAGGCCAAATACTAACTCCTCCATTAAACTTTATATATTCTACTTGGTAATAATATTTTCCCCTCTGCCTTCCTTCCCCCCAGACCTCATAAAACCATGCAACACCTGTCTAATGCATTTACGTATTTGTTTTTATTATATTTATCTGTATTTGTATAATTTTCATTAAGATCCATGGGATATAGGACTATATTTTGTCTAAACTTTTCATCTCCTTGGTGGCTGGAGAATTTTCTATATGGAGTAGGTAATGATAAATATTTATTCAATGAAAATAAGTAAAAAATTAACTTTATCTAGCTTACAGTAAATTTGGAAATATGTGTTATAAGGTACATTTGGTGCTATGATAACATGTACTTTACATGCTTCAGTTCTCCTTTTCCATTGCTGTAGATTGCAAATTCTTTGAGATCAGACATTGTTTTGTTTTTATTATTATTTTTAAAAATTTGCATCCTCAGCATATAACACATGTTGTTGGGTTTTTTGAATATAGTAAAGTCAGTCAGTATGCATTTATTAAGCATTTTCTTTATGCCACCACACCATGTATTAATCACTGGGAATACAAATAACAAGCAGAAAAAAGTTCCTGTCCTCAAGGAGCTTACTTTCCAATGGGGGAGGAAAAAACATACACAGACACAGACACACACACACAGACACACACACACACACACACACACACACACAAAGATGAAAAGGTGGTATGGTACCCAACACAGTGGCATTATAGAGTATGTCTTGTAGTGTAACCTGGAGATAAGTAAAAGCATGCCTGGCCCCCAGTGCCTTCCTTAAATGGAAGTTCTGGGAGATTCCATCTAATTGGAGGGAAAAGGTGGGTGGAGTGGGAGGGTGGTATAAGCTACTTAATAAATGCTTATTGAATTCCATGGAAACATTGCAGACAATTGGCCTAGTTGAAGGAAAATATCGATAAATTGTCTCCTTATGCTCTTCTTTTTTTCATTTCCTTTCTCTTGTCTCATTGGTGTCTCTCTCTGTAACTTTACTTCTTAATGGAGCATAAGCCAGTTCAAAATTGACATTTCAGAAAACTTGAATGTCATCCTTAATTGACCTAAAAGAAGAAAGCATCCTTTGGGATATTGAAAACCTGTGTTAGGGAAGCCTAAGTGTTATGGAGGTAACTGATAACATTTGCATCATTTTTATAGTGTAATTATTTAAATTTTTTCCCCTCAGAAGATCCACTGTGAAGGTCTCATCTATAGAAAAAAAAATATTAGGGCTTTACATTTATCAAAATATCTTTAGCTACATGACTCACCCAATAATGTCAGGATTGAAAGCTAAATTGTTTAGAATCCTAAGCATTTTTAGATACTATGAACTTTAGTCCAAACCCTTCTTTTTATAAATAAGAAAATAAGGCCAGGGGCAGGTAGGTGGTGCAGTGGATAAAGCACTGGCCCTGGATTCAAGAGGACCTGCGTTCAAATCTGACCTCAGATACTTGACACTTACTAGCTATGTGACCCTGAGCAAGTCACTTAACCCTCATTGCCCTTTAAAAAAAAAGAAAAAGAAAAAAAAAGAAAAAAAAAGAAAGAAGGAAATAAGGCCAATAAGAGTTAAGTGATTTTACCCAAGGTCACACAAGGTAGTAACAAAGATGGACCTTGTTTTTCTTTTTGGTCTCATGCATCCATGTACCTATAAGTTCTGGGATCAGAATCCTAGTCTAGGCCAGGGCTTTTTCCATTATAGTGTTCTTCCTTTAGAAATAGATACATACATATATAGATGTAAATGTGTATATGTATAGACACATATATACATACATACACATATATGTATACTTATAAGTATATAGATATGTATAGGTCCATAGATCTATGTAGATGTATATCTATATTTATTTATAGAAAGATATACTTATATAAATACACACCTATCTCTCTCTGCATATATATGGTATTTCAGAACATACTTTGTTCTTTTTTTAAAAATCCAGTTAAAATTGCACCAAATAAGACTGGTTGATGAAATTCTAACCTGATTTTTTGGAGAGTGTTGCCACAGTTTTGCAAATATTTAGATAGTCAAGATTTTCTTTTGGCAGGAGGATAGTTAAGTCTGCATACAGTAAGTGATTAAGAGGTGTTAGTTATGACTAGGACAAAGGATTGAACTCTGTAGCTTTTCATTTTTTTCTATCCTAGAAGAGTTTGGGAAGTATGTTAATATATATGCTAGCTAACCTACGATTTTAATTCACTGAGGTTACTTATTTTCAGCTACAATTTTGTCAAGTAATTGAAAATACATACATAACAGTCAATTATCCAGTAGGAGAAGACAGATTGAACAGAGATACAGAAATAATTTCATTTTGTACTCAGCTATTACCAGGGCCTCAGAAATGTAAATTGCACTTTTGTGGATGGGCCTTCAAAGATAAATGACCCTAAAATACAGCTATTATGTAATTTCTCATAGTCTTCTTAAAACATAATAATGTAAGTTATTTACTGTACAATGTTTTCCACATTATGACCATCTGGAAAATATCTACATCTCGATGAATGATTCATGGGCGGTCTTGAGGACAGAGGCAAGGCTTGGTAATGTCATAGTAATATTAATGATGATATTATTCAATTTCTAAGAAATAGACCTATTTAATATTCATTCCATTTATTTCCCTGGACATAGGATCAGACCTAGGAGTCAGTAGTATTACCTGAAAAGTTAAGAAACGGGGGTTGGGGGGGGAGGACTGGCAAGACTCTTCATCCATTCCATTCTCACAGTAATTCTCTACTTAATTTGTATATTATGCCCAACTTAGAGGAAACTTCTGAGTCAAACCTAAAGCTCATACATTAGGCTTCTGTCTTGATTTCATCACGGTCATGACATTAGGAGGCTTATGCAAAAGTATTCACCTATGCTATATGATTTGAAGAGCCCTGGGAAGAACTGGAAAGTTCTCTTTTGTTTGTCAGATATCACTCCCTCTCTGAAGATCTCTTTTAAAATACAAACACTGTGGAAGAAGATAAAAGCTGCAGGCAACTTCATGTGTATCAATCTAGCAATAACTTTCTACTTGGACAAGAACAGGTCTTTTTAACCTGGAGTCCATAGATTCCCAAGGAATCCACAGATAAATTTCAGAAGGACTATGAACTTGAGTGGGCAAAAATACTTTTTTATTTTCATTAAACTTTGGCTTGCTTGTGTGTTTTATTTTATGTGCTTAAAAACATTATTATCAGAAGAAGTCCATTGGCTTTACTGGAAAATCTAAGGGAATCTATGACAAAAAAAAAAGGTTTGGAATCCCTGGACTAGAGGGATATGGGCACGTGAAGTATACTCAGCATCTCAAGGGAAGAGGAATGTAGAAAACATCAAAGACAAACTTTGCCTTCTCCACACTTTTGTCCTATTCTAGCTGGCTTCCCATGTCTGCACATTTCTAAGATACACAGGGAGGTAACAAGTACTAATATTCTAAATATTTTAAAAACTGCCAAAGGTTGTATAAGAAAGAGGTAAAGAAGATACAAAAACATATAGGACCTAGTCACTGTATTGGCAGAAGTTATCAACTAGTTGAGAACCTGATTGTTTTGAACATCGGTTTTAAAGGTCATCACACAGGAGAAATCCTGGAAGCACTTATGGATCAGAATTCATAGGGCTGCAACTAGGAATTCTGGCATCTGAGGTATTAGGGGTCCCAGGAGCGGCAGCATCCTTCTCCCAGACCCACCCATCATGCTTTCCACACAATATCAGTAGCCATCATCCTCAAAGCAACTCCAGTGTAGTTGCAGTCAGGCAACTGTTTCTGTACCTTTTATAGTCACAGCTACTGCAGTCTTTCCATAAACAAAACAACAACAAAAAGCTTTCATCACCTCTACTGTCACTTTCAAATGGTTCAACATCATAAATGGATATGCTTTTATCACAATAAATGACCTTAAAAATTTATTACCATCTGCTTTGCTGCTAAGGACCATGAGACCTTTCTATGTGAGCTCCTTGAGAATAGGGGATGACTCTGGTTTTTTTATGTCTGTTTTCATGGTTTAGCACGGCGCTTGGCACATAGTAAACACATAATAAATATCTTTTCACTCATTCATTCAATTCTGATGCTTTATAGGATGTTTTTTAAAAAAAATATTTGTTTTGTTTTGTTATGCATGACTTCCTGCACAAATAACAACAAGGCAGAATAATAAGGCATGATATGTGCCTGTGGGAGGCAAAGTGAAAAGGATGCATTGGTCCAAATGGGGAAAGTTTGTTTGCAAGCTGAGGTGGGGTACACTCCATGGGAATTATGGCATATAAGCTGGGCTCTAGTGACTGAATAGGAAGGAATCAGGTAAGAGGAGGAGAGGACATTCCAGGTATAAGTAAGGGTATAAGAAAAGACAAAGGAAATAAGTAATATGCAAATCCCCTACCAGGGTCTATTCTCCACCCTGGCTCAGGTACCACACATTTTATCCAGTAAACCAAATGTTAAGAGAAATATTGGGCCAAAACTGATAGCTAGGCCACAGATATTTGCAGGGAAGTGCTGTGTAATAATCCCTCATACCTATGATGGCTGCAAATTGTGTAGGGCTTTGGATATTCGCATGTTCTATGAAGACATTCCTTTGTCTTGTGTATAGTATTATATTAAATAGGTCAGTTAAACATGAGAATATTGTCATTTTTATAATATCAATTGGACCTGCCTAAGAATATTAAATGTCCCTTTAGTTGCTTAGGTCTTTGTTTTTTCCCCACTCATTACAATTTAAAGTTGGCCTTAATAGAACATGCATTTCTAGATATATTGATTCCCAAATATTTGATAGTTTGGATTATTATTCTGAATGGAATTTTTATTCTGGTTTCTTGATATTTACTGCTATTAGATTAAAATGCTAATGACTGTGTGGGTTAGTTATATATCCAGTGACCTTACTGAACTCATTTAATTGTCTACATTAATTTGCTGATTGACAGTTTAATTTTCTATATACACTATCTTATCATTCCAAGTATTGCTCTATTGACCTTGTTATTTCAAAGTTATACTCCTTATTCTCTTTTTATTATCATTACATTTATTAGAATTTCCAGTACTAGATCAAATAAGAGAGGTAGTATTGTTTATTGTGGTGAATATAATGCTAGATTTGGAAAAAGAAAGACCTGCAAATTTACTACCTGTGTGATTATGGATAAGTTACTTCACCTCAAGACAAGTTATAGGCTATGTTGGCAGACAGAATTTTCACCAATCATGTCCACTTTGTGTGTCTACTATTCACACTGATGGTATGTAGTCCTGGGAGACTATGACATGTTAACAGGGCAAATATTTTTTGTAACAGCAGGGGCCCAGGCAGTGTTCAATTTTAGGGGAGCTGAGAGAGAGAGACAGAGACAGAGACAGAGAGAGAGAGAGAGAGAGAGAGACAGAGAGACAGAGATAGAGACACAGAGAGACAGAGACAGAGACAGACAGAGACAGAGAGAGATAGATACAGAGACAGAGACAGAGACAGAGACAGAGAGAGAGAAACAAAGACAGGGAGAAACAGAGATAGAGAGGAAAGAAACAGAGATTGAGTGAGAGAGAGACAGAGAGAAACAGGGATTGAGAGACAGAGATAGAAAGAGAGAAAGATACAGAGATAGAGACAGAGAAACAGAGAGAGAAAGATAGAGATAGAAGCAGAGACAGAGATAGAGAGACAGAGACAGATGGGGGGGATTATTATTATATTATCGCCCAGTAGTGTAGCTATCCTTGCCTTGATAGTAGATGGAAGTATTGTTGGGTCTGTGCTATGGACATACTGCACACCACACCCATAATGATTTGCTCTTTAAGAGCTATGTGACCAATTAGAGCGATATGGGTTGGTTCAGTCATGCCCTAGAGTTGGTGTGAGATCCGGGTCAGCTATGAGTCTGGGACAAGGAGTTGTATCAGAAGAATAGAGAGGTGAGTCTGAATTCTCCCATCTCCCCCATCCCAACCATATTGATACAAACCCAATTGACTTTGGAAATCCCAGCCTTGATCCTTACTTATGTTCAGTGCCTTGTGAAAAGGAAAACAAAATACATCAGTGCACTACAATAGAAGTTCTTATTTCAAGTTCTGAATAAGCCCAAGGCTCATTGTCAATCCTAGTTTTGAAAATGCCTAGAGCAAGTACTTTGCTTTTAAAGTTACATGACCTAATTGTGAAAAACAATACCAAGTATCACCTCTTGCACGAATCTCTTTCCTTATAGCTCCTACTGCTAGTGCCTTCGCTTCCCAATCTCTTTATGTTTAGAAGCTTTGGATAGGGTGCTGAGCTGGCCTTGGAGACAAAAATGTCTGAGATAAAGTTCCTTCTTTGACATATCCTGCTAGTCAACTCTGGGCAACTCCCTCACTCTGTCAGTGTTCTAGGCAATTCCCTAAGGATTTCCTATAAATTACAGACAAGGAGACAGCCAGTGTTGATAGAAGGCATTTCTTCACCTAATTGTTCTTCTATCAGTGAAATCACAGGTGCAGTCCATCTACCCATATTTTGAAATATTTACACACACGTTCCCCCTCTTCCCTCTTTCATTCCTCTAGAATATCCTCCAGGGCAAGGCCTATTTAAATTTTCTTTTGGTCTCCCCACTACTTAGGACAGTGCCTGGTTCATATTGGGTGATTAATAAATGCTTGTTCCATGAAAGACTTTAATTCCAATTACAGCAAAGCAATCCTAAACATTTTTAGTGCACTCCATTACTATAGTAATCGAAAAGTAAGGCATCTGGTAGCAAAGAATGTAAAAAAGTGGATGAATGACCTCTATCCTTTGAAATAGTTTCTCCTGTCATAAGAGTATTGTTAAAGCTGTTCTTACTATATAATCAATGCTGTGATTGTTGATTCATATACTCAGGCCATTTATTTGTATAATTCATTTGGGAGGTTGACAATATAGTATGACTATACCTTGGGAATTAAATTACTTCCTCTGGGGCATGAAGTTTCTGCTAATTAAGTGAAGGATAGTGACATGCATTTTGTAGACAGGGTCATAATATTTACTCAAGAAATATACTCACACATGAACATGCACAGATTTGCATAGTTATAATTTGATTTTTAACCAAGAATATGAGAAAGAAAAGAGGCAAATAATTCAAATTGCAATACCCTTTGGGCTCCAGAACCACCACTATAATCTTGTTCATGGCCTGGCATTAGCTTTTGTATAGCCACTTAATTAAATTCATTGAGTGGAAATATGCTAAACTTAACATCTGAAATCAAGCAGGGTAATTGACTGATAAGCTTCCAACCTTCCTTTATTATCTCCTCTGGCTTTTAAATTATGTTTTAGGAATGCTCAGGGCTTGGTGTAGGTAGTCTCAGAATGCTTATTTTTGCATATTTTTCATATGAAGAAAAATGTATTTGGTAACCAATTTCAAGAAATTTGTAATGGAATGCTAAGTGTGGCCTGATGCAGAAGAAATAAACTGTTTCTTAGGAACAAAGAGGTAAAATAGTAGCCTCACTGATACTTGTATAAAAAAAAAAAACCAGCAACACTGGGGGAATAGATGACCATACACATCAATTTGAGCTGCCATTCAATTCCTTAGTCTTTGGAGTGCCATCATCACTCAAAATCTAGTGGGTTCGATTGCGTTGGGTGTTTGTACCAAATATGGGAAGAAGTCTGCAGTCTGGGCAATCTATTAATGTCAAGGAACAATAGAAAAATGTGTGCCACATACAAAAGATTTTGTGAAAGGCAGTCTAGGTCCTAAACAATTTGGATAAATATTAAAAAACTTCCAAGGTTTTACAGACTCACGTGATATGTCATGGGGTAAAAACAAGAAGAGATCATGCCCTTGTGTCACAATTGAGGAATGTTAATTGCTTTATGGGCCTCAACTGCCCTAGCAAATGTGGCTAGAAAATGGGATCTACCAGCATTAGGATCCCTTTGGTTAGCTATTCCCTTGGGGACACCAAACCACCTCCATTTTTAACACAGAGAGACAAGGCTAGGAGACCTGTAACTTGAGGAGGGGGTAGCTTAAATTGTTTTCTTTTTACAGGTAAACAAAACAGGGGTCCCTATGTTAAACTGGTTAGCAAGCAAATGTCCTGGGGGCTAGGAGTGATCATGTTATTAAACCAGGTCTTTAGTTTGGACTGGGAGACACCACATTTGTGAACCAAACTGAGAAATGGGGTTTGACAAAATTGTGAATAATATCAATTATTAAATGATATAGCATGATTTTAATTTTCTTCAATATAAAGGAAGAGTGAAACAGAGAGAGGTAAAATGATAGGAAGTTAATGCCACATAAAGAATACTGTGTGGGCTCATGTCTCCTCCTCAGGATTCTAGCGGTATCCTTGAGGCATCAGGGTCTCTTTATCCATGTTATTGGCTTGCTGCTGAATGAGTGCTTGTTTCAGTTACCACTACCTCATGAAGGTTACTCCTATGGGCTTCAAAGCTGAGGTACAATAGTTCCTCATGGCACTGAAAACAAAACTTTTCATTGAAGACATGGCATTAGAAACAGTAGTTAAAAAATAAAATTCTGTTTTAAAAATTAAAAAAAAAACCAACCACACACAAAAAAAATAAATAAAAAATGAAGCCTTTAAGGGCAGTTAGGTGGTGCATTGGATAGAGTACTGGCCTTGGATTCAGGAGTTCCTGAGTTCAAATCTGGTCTCAGACACTTGACACTTACTAGCTATGTGACCCTAGGCAAGTCACTTAACCCTCACTGCCCTGCAAAGAAAAGAAAGAAAGAAAGAAAAAAGAAATAAAAAATAAAGCCTTTTGCTATATGTATGTTATTGTTCCTATGACAAAACCACCATGGGTTACCTGCTTCTTATATGATTGGAAAAAAACCAAACCAAACAAACCAATAAAACACACACACACACACACACACACACACGCACACAAACATACACACACACACACAAGCACATAGCTTTAGGACTTTGAGTCAGAAAACCTGGATTCAAGTGATACATACAAGGTGTTTGATCTAGGTAAATTCGCTTTACCTCTCTGGTCCTCAGTTTACTCATCTGTAAAATGAGAGAGGTTCGACTAGATGGTCTCTAAAGTTTCAACTAGCTCCAAATTCTCTGATCTCTTCCAGAGTAGATTTTTAAAAAATCATAAGTGTTTTATTATTTTCCAGTTACATATAAAGATAGTTTTCAATATTTGTTTTTCTAAGATTTTGAGTTCCAATTTTTCTCCCTCTTTCCCTTCCCTCCCCAGTCCCCAAGACAGAAAGCAATCTGATATAGGTTATATATGTACATTCACATTAAACATATTTCTGTATTAGTCATGTTGTGAAAGAAGAATCAGAACAAAAGGGAAAAACCTCAAAAAAGAAAAAAATACTAACAAAAAAGAATAGAAATAGTATGGTTCATTCTGCATTCAGATTCCATAGTTCTCTTATCTGGAGGTGGAGAGCATTTTCCATCAAGATTCCTTTGAAATTGTCTTGGATCATTGTATTGCTGAGAGGAGCTAAGTCTATCACAGTTGATCATTGCACAATGTGGCTGTTATTTTGTACAATGTTCTCCTGGTTCTGCTCACTTCACTCAGCATCAGTTCAGGTAAGTCTTTTCCAGGTTTTTCTGAGATCTGTCTGCTTATCATTTCTTGCAGCACAATAGTATTCCATTACATTCATATACTACAACTTGTTCAGCCATTCCCCAATTGATGGGCATCTCCTTGATTTCCAATTCTTTGTCAACACAAAGAGAGCTGCTATAAGTATTTTCATACATATAGGTCCTTTTCCCTTTTTTATGATCTCTTTAGGATATAGACCTACCACTGGCATTACTGGGTCAAAGGGTATGTACAGTGCCATAGCCATTTGAGCATAGATCCAAATTTCTCTGCAGAATGGTTGGATCAGTTCACAGCTCCACCAACAATGCATTAGTGTTCCAATTTTTCCACAGCTTCTCTAACATTTATTATTTCCCTTTTTGGTCATATTAACCAATCTGATAGGTGTGAGGTGGTACCTCAGAGTTGTTTTAATTTACATTTCTCCAAACAGTGGTGATTTAGAGCATTTTTTCATATGACAATAGATAGCTTTGATTTCTTAATCTGAAAACAGTCTGTTCATATCATTTGACCATTTCTAAATTGGGGATTGATTTTCATTCTTATAAATTTGATCTATTTCCCTATATATTTTAGAGATTAGGCCTTTATTAGAAACACTAGCTGTAAAAACTGTTTCTTAGCTTTCTGCTTCCCTTCTGAACAGAAGCTGCTTTGTTTCTGTTTGTACAAAACCTTTTTAATTTAATGTAATAAAAATCTAGCATTTAGCATTTTATAATATTCTCTATCTCTTGTTTGGTCATAAATTCTTCTCCTCTCCACAGATATGAGAGGTAAACTATTCTTTCATCTCTTAATTTACCTATGGTATTACCCTTTATGTCTAAATCACATACCCATTTTGAGCTTATTTTGGTATATGGTGTGAGATGTTAGTCTGTACCTAGTTTCTACCATACTATTTTCTAGTTTTCCCAGAAGTTTTTGTCAAATAGTGAGTTCTTATCCCAGAAGCTGGAGTCTTTGGGTTTATCAAACAGTAGATTACTATAGTCATTTACTACTGTGTCTCCTGTGTCTAACCTATGCCATTGATCTTCCACTCCATTTTTTAGCCAGTACCAAATCATTTTGATGACTCGTGCTTTATAGTATAGCTTTTAATTTGGTATGGCTAGCCCACCTAACTGTCTTTCACAGTAGATTAATGAGTAATGCCTCTTCTTCAAAGGTTTTAAGAAGTAGGACCTGAAATATATTATGATACTATTAACCTTAGTTAGATTTTTGATTTGCAATTATGCAGCCCTAGATTGAAAGACACTCTCCAATTTAGTATAGGTAGAAAAATGGACCTTTGTACAAAGTGCAAATATTTTGGTTCTTAGACTAATATCCCTTGAAAATTCCATTCTAATTCTTTATCCCAGCATGACCTCTCACCCTTGACAGTTAAGCTGTGTGACTATGGATAAACCTTTCGATTTCTCTGACCATTATATAAATGTAAGTCAATGGTAAATTAATTACAAAGAATTTATTTTTGTTTATTATTATCATCATTATTACATATAGCACATTTATACTATGTACTAGGTACTATGCTAAGCTTCAGGGATGCAGAAAGCAAAACATATGATTATGAAAATGACAGGTGGTGCAGTGGATAGAGCACCCACACTGGAGTCAGGAGTACCTGAGTTCAAATCCAGTCTCAGACACTTAACACTTACTAGCTGTGTGACCCTGGGCAAGTCACTTAACCCCAATTGCCTCACTTAAAAAAAAAAAGAAAAAAAAAGAAAAGGACAGGCAATGATGATAATGATCAGTAGTGACTATAATCATAGCAGTATTTTTGATAGCTATACCAGTGGATTTTGTAAGTTCTGGCAGGACTTCTGAAGCTAGAAAATACCATGTATGAAACTAGAGATGGATTGTAAGTCTGTCATCTAGAATCATCTGAGTAAAGTTCAAGTTATGCTTTTTCCTCAAAGGTTGACTAGGAGATGATTATTATTTTTTGACTTTGATGATAACTGGAAGTTGTTTGCTATGACAATAAAGGATTTCTCCATACTAGGGGAAATTGTCATCAAATCATGTGTTCTTCAACTAATGAATAATTTATCCTACCTCAAAAAACTTAATTGTTAACTGTTTTAAAAATTAAAATTACAACCTTGTGAGAAACATCTAAAAACAAAAGTTTCTAGTTAAAAATAAAACAAAAATAAACTAGTTTGTATGCAAAGCTTGTCTGTTGCATTTATAAATTTCATTCTTGGGGTCTGAGGTAGTTTAACTACTCCCATAGCCATTGCCAAATAATTGATATTGGCACTAATATTTTTCTGCTTTATGATTTATGAGTGTTATTAAATTCTCTTTTTTCCCAGAAGTCTCATTTCCCCAATTTAAGGAGCAATATATGAGTAACAGCTGATTGACGCTTTTAGAAGATACAATTTTAATGGAAAGGTCTGCTCTACTTAATGAACGTGAAAGAGGAAACTTAGAGGTTCTAATCTCAGAATCTTCCTTTTGTTTCAAGATTCATCATGTCATTCCCTCTGCAAAGACTTCCCAGATACCTCCACTTTTTAATGCTATCTCCCTGAAATTATCTTATCTATATTTTTCTTGAATATATTGTATTCATTCCCCTCACACCTCTGAATCAGTAAAATGTATCTTTTTTTTTCTTTAGCAACAAACATTTATTTTATTTTTTCCAGTTACATGTAAGGGTAGTTTTCAACATTCATTTTCATAAGATTTAGAGTTCCAAATTTCTCTCCCTCCCTCCCTCCCTTTCCTCCCCCCTCCGCAAGATCTCAATAAGGTTATATATGTACAATCCACAAGTGTTCTTTTTATCAGTTCTTTCTATGGGTGTGCATAGCAAGCTTCCTCATTAGTTCCTTGGGATTGTTTTGGATCATTGCATTGCTGAGAGTAGTTAAATCATTCACAATTGCTTATTGAACAATACTGCTGTCACTATGCACAATGTCTTCCCAGCTCTGCTCACTTCACTATACATCGATGTTCATTAGTCTTTCCAGGTTTTTTTGGGATCATCCTGTTTGTAATTCCCTGTAGCACAAGACCATTCCACTACAATCATATAGCACAGCTTTTTCCATCATTCCTCAATTGATGGACATTCCCTTGATTCTCAATTCTTAGCCTCCACCAAGAGTTGCTATGAATATTTTTTGTACAATGTTCTCCCCTTTTCTCTTTTTCATGATTACTATTAACTGTTTCCCTTTCATCCCATTCCCTTCCCCATGATATTTATTCTATTATCCATCTTCCTTCATCCTATCACTCTTCAAAAGGAATTTGCTTCTGTCTGTCCCACTCTGCCCTTCCTCCTTTTGCCCCACTCTCTTTATCCCTTTTCCCTCCTATTTTCCTGCAGGGTTAGAGAGATTACTCCACCCAAATGAATGTGCACATTATTCCCTCCTTGAGCCAATTCTAATGAGACTGAGGTCTTTGAGCCAATTCTGATGAGTGTTAGGCTCATATACTGCCCAGATTAAATAGATTACTCCACCCAATTGTGTGTGTGTGTGTGTGTGTGTGTGTGTGTGTTAGTCCCTTGAGGCAGCTCTGATGAGTTGAAGGTCTTTGAGCCTTTTCTGATGGGCATAAAATTCATTTACTGCCCTGCTCCTCTCCCATCTCTTCCCCAACTCCATAAGCCTTTTCCTGTTTCTTTCATGTAGGATTTCACCTCTGCCCTTCCCCCTCCTCCAATGCATTCCTGTCACTCCTCAATTTAACCCTAAAGATGTCATCACACAGTGGACAAAGCATCACCCCTGTGCCCAGGGGGATCCCAGCCCAAACCCGGGCTCAGACATAAGATAGTCGCCCACTGTATGACCCCAGGTATATCTCCCAGCTCCAACTTTTTATGGTTCTCTAGGGTTTTGTATCTGAAAGCCAAATTTGCCATTCAGTTCAGGTCTTTTCATCTCAAATATCTGAAAGTCTTTTTCATTAAAGTTCCATTTTTTCCACTGAAAGATTATGCTGAGTTTTGCTGGGTAGGTGATTCTTGGTTGTAATCCCATTTTCTTTGCCCTCTGGAATATCATATTCCATTCCCTCTGCTCCTTTAATGTAGAAAGGCAGTGAGCTCTCAAACTCATGACATGATCGCTCCAAAAAACATCCAAATAATGCCATAGGAAAATGCCTGGAGCAGTAAAACTCACAGAAGAATGTACTGAAATAATCTTCTAACGAAGAATGACTTGGAAGGTCAGAAGGAGGGAACTGCTGTGCTGATATAGGAGTCGAGCCCAACCCCACAGTCACCCTGACACAGATTCAGTCCCAGGAAGGCCTCCCCAGAGAAGGAGACCTCCAGAGCCTCTGAATCAGCTGAAGCACCAGTGTCATCTGGAACTAAGCTCACAGTTTGGTGAGAGGGCTGAGCCCTGGGCAGGGGGGAGACTACAGGGGTCTATGCTGGTGCTGAGGCAGAACTTGGATTTTTCACTGCTGCTGAGAACCAGGAGGTAGGCTTGAGTAGCAGTGGCCCAGGTAGGGGAGGGGCACAGATTTCTCAGAGCTAACAACCACAACACGCAAAGCTGGTTGATTAGCAAGTTGGTCTGGGGTCATCTACAGACCAGGGAACAGGCCAGGTGAGTGAAGAACCTGCTTTTCCTTAAATCATACCACCTGGGACTTCTGAAGCTTGGGGTACTGGAGCCTGGAAATAGTGTTCTACCTTAAGGAGCTAAAAGTCAAGTAAAAGAAAGGCAAGATGAGCCAACAGAGAAAGGTGAGGACCATAGAAAGTTTCTTCAGTAACAAGGAAGACCAAGGTGCACCCTCAGAGGAAGATGTCAACATCAGGGCCCCTGTATCTAAAGCTTCAAAGAAAAATATGAATTGGTCTCAGGCCATAGAGGCACTCAAAAAGGACTTTGAAGATAAAATTAGAGAGGTAGAGGAAAAAAATGGAAAGAGAAATGAGGGTGATGCAGGAAAGACATGAGAAAAAAGTCAACAGCTTGAAAAGTCAAATTGGCCAAATGGAAAAGGAGGTACAAAAGCTCTCTGATGAAAATAATTGCCTAAGAATGAGGACTGAACAAATGGAAGACAGTGATTTTATGAGAAACCAAGACACAATAAGGAAAATCCAAATGAATAAAAAAATAGAGGGCAATGTGAAATATCTTCTGGGAAAAACTGCTGACCTGGAAAATAGGTCCAGGAGAAATAATTTGAAAATTATTGATCTACCTGAAAACCATGATCAAGGAAAGAGCTTAGACATCATCTTCCAAGATATTCTCAGGGAAAATTGCCCCGAAAGTGTAGAAGAAGCTAAAATAGAAATTGAAAGAATCCACAGATGACCTCCAGAAAGAGATCCGAAAAGAAAAACTCCTAGGAATATTATAGCCAAATTCCAGAGCTCTCAGGTCAAGGAGAAAATATTGCAAGCTGCCAAAAAGAAAGAATTCAAGTACTGTGGAGCCCCAGTCAGGATAGCACAAGATCTAGCAGCTTCTACAAAATGTAAGTATCTTGGAGTAGACACTGTTCTGTTTATGTTTGTGGTGGCATCCCTATGGCCTAGTACAGGACATGGATTTACAAATGTTGGATAATTTGAATTGAATTGAAATGACTGGCTACTGACTAACTTTTAGAACTTTGGTACCTTTCTTTCAGCCAAAACACCTTTTAAACATGAAAGCTTCCAGTGGTCACCATTGATTTTCCTGTTGAACAAGCTCACCAACTTCATATTATCTCCCTCTCCTCTTCTGATGTCTGAGCAACATGTTAACTTTTTTCTTTTTCTGGCATGGCTTTCCCTTGACATAGTTTCTCTGAACTTCCTGTTTCAAATAGTGATGCCTTTTCCCCCCTTGGGATTCAGATTTTTTCTGCAGAGAAAATTGGAATTGTATCATGTTTTTCCTTAGTTCTTTTTCATCATTCCACAACTGGCAAATGAGAGATAATTCAGTCTAATCCTTATTTTATAGCTGAAGAAAAATGAGACTGAGAGGTTAAAGGACTTTCCTGGGATCATACAGGTTGACATGATAGAGGTTAGAGTAAATTGAATATTCTTTCCACTTTGCCATACTGCCTCCTGATTACTTTTGAGGCAAATTGAAATTTTGTTAAACTTTTAAAGGAGAAATTATTAATGATAATGGTTCTATTCTTTTTTTTTTTTGAGAGGCAGTGGGGATTAAGTGACGTGCCCCGGGTCACACAGCTAATAAGTGTTAAGTGTCTGAGGCCAGCTTTGAACTCGGGTCCTCCTGAATCTAGGGTCAGTGCCACCTATCTGCCCCCCTGCCTTTTTTTACTCTGGTTCTATTCTACTCCATCATACACATACCTACACATCTATTTTTATCTATCTATCCATCCATCCATCCATCCATCCATCCATCCATCCATCTATCTATCTATGATCTATGTATCATCTATCCATACATCCATACATCCATCCCTCTATCTGGCAGCCAGGTGGGAAAGTAGACAAAGCACTGGGCCTGGAGTCAAGAAGACCTAAGTTCAAGTCCAGCCTCAGACACTTACTGACTATGTGATCCTAAGCAAATCACATCCCTATTTGCTTTGGTTCCTCATCTATAAAATGAGTTATAGAAAGAAATAGCAAACCACTCCAATATCTTTGCCAAGAAAACCCCAAATGGGATCATGAAGAGCCAGAAGTGACTGACATGACTGAACATCTCTCTTACTTTCATTTATCTATCTCACTATCCATCTATCCCCAGCATCATGACAGGTATAGTGTAGGAAAAATAGGATTTTTCTCTACTTTAAAATCACTATGAATCCAGGGTACTATCAGTGTATTATATGGATTTTGCTTATGCATAGGTGGATCATTCTAGATTGTATGTTAAGATGTCTAACCTCTTTATAGATGAAGAAACTGAATTGCAGAGATGTTAAGTGATGTTCAAAATTAATACCATAGCTAGGACAAGCAACAAGATTGTCTCAATAGACCTCTCTTCAGGCTAAACAGCTTCTGAATTTATGGTATATTTTAATTATCCCATGCTGTTATTACTCCTCACAGATTTCTGCTCTCCCTAGCAGTCTTCTGTGCACAGAGAACATAAACACATGGGATATGCATATGTCATTGCGACTGGCTTCCATATATCATGTTAACTTTTAGGAAAAAAACAACACATCCACATGCTTTTGAAATTATTTTCAATGACATTGCAAGCAACATTCTCACCATAATATTTTCTAGCTCAGAATCAGAAAACTCACTGCAAGATATAAACACCATATTCCTATGAATAGTATTATGTTGCACAAAGATTGTGTAGTTATAATTTCATTTGACAAAATGCATCTCCTATCTAGATTCCAATACATTGACTTGGGTATTTTCAATCTCTTGTTAATTATATGTATCATATTCCTTATATAGAACAACATTATGTCCCTTAGAAAGAATTGTAAATTTATGTTTCCTCCTCCAGATGACATCTTTGCTAGTAGAGTTCAATGAAACCTATGCAAATATACCCCCATAATATGAATTAGATGGCCTTATCCCTGCTGTTCAAATATCTCCCTGAATCTTGCCCTTAGAAATAGATGTTAACTATTTCAAGATATTGGAGAGCCATTTGATATTCTGGAACATTCATATACTGCCTGTGAACAAAATTGCATTAGAGACAGCAAAGATTTCTAATCTATCAAGCAAGGGAGAATCCATGCAACAGGTGGTAGGTGACTGAGAGCCAGAAATAGTTGTGACACAACTAATTAGATACTCTGGTCTCAGGTTTCAGTGGAAGATTCCAGGACTGGAGAAGGGAGGCTGGGGTAGCTACAGTTCCAGGATATACATAATGAACCTTAATGATGTGATCAAGAAGGAGGGGACCAGGTCAACAAACTACTTGAGGTAATAAGGATGGAACATTGGGAAGGAATAAGGTGAGGGCAGAGGAAATAGGTGAGTTTAGCCAGGAACGTTCACCATTTTCAGGAAGTTAGAAAATGAGCCAGGAATCAAGGCCAAAAGCAGAAAACTCCATTATCATCATCATTCTCAACATCCTTCTTTCCCTCATCATCTACAATAAATATTTATCAAATGCTTACTATGTGCCAGGAATTGGGCTGAGCATTTGGAATACAATAAAAGGCAAAGAGAGACCCTGCTGTCAAGGAGTTTATATTCCAAGGTCCTGAAGTCAGAGTCCCAAAGCAATTGTCCATCATTACTTGAAGTAGCAGCTATAATTCTAAAAGAGTGAAGAGGCTTCACTGAATAAGATAGCTAGTTCAAAGATCATCAGCCCAAAAAGGCAATGTGCAGTTAGGAAGTAAAGTTAAGTCTAATGCAAGTCCCAAAGGTGTTGAAGCTACCCATTTCTGACCTTTTATCTTGCTCTTTTCAGATAACCTTGTTGCTGTCTTAAAATATGATTTAGTTTGAATTCTTCTTGGACATTTGTTTCTTGCCTCATGATTGGATTCTAAGCTACACCTAATAGGTGAATTTTTCTCCCCACCAGGACATTGGTTTATCTCTGGTTATTTTGACTCATGCCTTGCCCCTTTTGTACTATGAAGATGTTCCTTGCCCTCTCCTTCCCTCATACAAGTGAGGCTGACCTTGCCATGAAGTGAAGTTGGGTTTTCTACCCACCATGAGACTCCAGGACTGAGAACTGAGCCTGGAGTCAGTAAACCCAAGTTTATATCTGGCCTCAGACAGTTATTAGTTCTATGATAATGTGACCATGGGTCAATCATTTAGCCTCCATCTGCCTCTGTTTCCCCAACTGTAAAGTGTAGAACTTCATCACAGGCTTCTTGTTAGGATCAAATGGTATATTTTTAAAGCACTTAGCACAGCAAACTGTAGGTACTTAATAAAATGCATGTTACCTCTCCTTCCCTTTTCCCTGTTAGGGTTATCTGGTCTGTCTCTTTAGTTCTCAGAAGTCTCCTGACCTTTGAATCTCTTGACTCTCTGAGGTTTTGAGCCTCTTTAGACTTTGCAATCACTAGGCACTTCTGGTTTCCATCCTTGGGAAAGAATATGGATGATTCCCAACCCACTTCAGATCATTGAAGAGAGAAAGGCTCTAGGAAAAATCCTACATAAGAAGAGCTAACAGTCTCCATAATGTCCTTATTCTCAACTTGCTACAGTAGAGACTTCAAGGAATTGTTCCCTTGGTTGAGATTTGGGAAGATCTCTTTTGGTTGAGCTGAGTTATCTTGCTCCTAGTGAGACAACTCTTTTAACTCTGTATTGTCTGGTATATATTCTCATATGTATAATTTCTCTGATTTCTGTTTTTCTATCAACTCAGAGAAATGGATTTCTTTGCTCCAACCTATGTAATATGTGGAACTGGAATTTGGTGGGAAGAGTCAATCCTTGCATCCATATACATATTACAATTTTTTCATTATAATCATTTTATGTATGTATATATACATATCTGCATATATTTAGGTTTTTAATATAGTCATTTTATATTATATATATATATATTAATATGCATTTTTTCAGTCATTTCTGTCATGTCCAACCCTTCCTGACAGTATTTGGGGTTTTCCTAGCAAAGATTCTTGAATGGTTTGCCATTTTTTTTCCAGCTCATTTGTTTTTTTTTTTTATAAATGAGGGACTGAAGCAAAGAGGGCTGAGTGATTTGCCCCCAGTAAATTTTACAGATGGTAAATGTCTGAAGCTAGATTTGAACTCATGTCTTCCTGACTCCAGGTCTGGCAATCTACTCACTGTGCCACCTAGCTGCCCATAATATGTATGTATGAATGTGTGTGTATATACACACACATAATGCAATCATTTTATGGGGAATAGAAACTAGGATACATACATACATACAATATACATTTTTATTCATTTATTTTGTTATTATTATTTTCAAAAAGCTTACTTTTTATCCTGTGCAGTTTTCATTTGTGATTTCTTGAAATAGAGTTCTGAAAAAACAGACTTTAGAAAAGCCCATTGTATTTCAAATGGAGCTTCCTGACTAGGCCCAGCCCAAGCCTCAGTGGCTCATCATTTAGGTTCAGATCGCTTAGAATGAGTGTGAATAGTAATTGTTTTTTGTTCTGGTCAGAAATTCAGAGAATCTTCTCCTCCCAGATTTATATTTGTTATGGTAAACGGATTAACTCTTGACTCAATTCTTGCCTACCCCTGAGTCATTGAATGGGTGTGGCCTCAGACAAATTAGGATCTTGGAAAGATTTCATTTTAGAAAGCCAAGGTAGCCCACTGCATTCTGGGCCATCACTCATCTTTTTGACCTTTGTCTTGCCACTGGACTCCAGTGATTCTGGAGGAGACAGCAAGGCTGATAACTTTGCATGGCTCTGCCTCACTCAAGTCTAATTCCCATGGGAGTCAAGCCATCACTCTCTTGATATCATTGGTTCTCTTTGAGAATGAAGGACAAACAGCAACGGCTGGTCTCAGTGCTGTTGTCAGAGCTAAGCAATATTAATATAATAGTGAATCTAGAGCTAGAAGAAACCTCTGAGGTTACCTAATATGCCCCTCATCCCACTTTCATTTTTACATATGAGGACCCTGAGGCCCAAGGATGTTAAATGACTTGTTCAATGTCTTCTAAGAAGTAAGAATCAGAGTTGTTAACTGTTACTCCAAGGGGCAGTGCTCTTTTTCACTGGGTAGGGAAGAGTATGTTTCAGGGATGGAATACCTGAGTCTCTCCTTATGAAGAAGTGACCTCAGTCTGCAGATATTTTCCTTTGCTGGGGGAGCTGTGTGGTACCTGATGATCTTCACTATTAGAAAAATAACTACTTAAAGCACTGATGGTGGGTCACTTGGGTCATTTTTAAACATGTTTTATGTGAAATAATAAAAGTAGAGCCATCATCAACATTTCCCTTTGGACAAAACAACATGGAAGTTGGAAGGAGAAATAAAATACAAGAGTAAAGAAGAGCCCTTCCCCCAAACTGATATGCTCAGATTATTGCCTCTCTGTTTCTATGTGATTTCTTTCTGCTCTTAGTACCCTTCATAAGCATCCAAAGTCAAACAATTCTGCTGCTGAGATATGAGGCAAATTATACAGTTGTCCTGGAAACACAGCAAAGTTCATTTAATGACTGAACAACCGAAGGTCACTCCAACCAGAGTTTCTTGGCCTCCTGGCATGCTGTTCATTTTGCTTTTGATTTATACAATGCACTGCCTTTCACTGGTAAGTGCAATTAAAATTTCAAGCTGAGCAGCCAACCAACTCCTACAAGCTTCTTCCTTTCTAATGGTCTGAGATCCCTTGTCCCCATATATGTGCTGAATCCAATCATTGCCCTTCTAGCCTCCAATTCTATGGCTTAAAAATTAAGGAGCAAAAGCACTCCCTAAAATTCCTATCATGGAAACCAAAGAGCTTTTACTTTTAAAGCTTTTTGAAGCATTCCATCCTTTATGTTATTAGTATAACATGCAATTCAAAAAGCATTTCATAGGCTCATATTTTTGGATATAAAGGGACCATAGGTACCATCAAGTCCAATCTCCTCATTTAACAGATGTGGAAACTGAGGCACACAGAGAGAATAAGTGGCTGTGCCAAGGAATAGGGACACAAAGATAGTAAATACATATTTATTAAGCACCTGATATATACAAAACACTGTGCTAAGTGCTGGGGATACAGAGAAAGAAAAAAGACAGTATCTTCTCTCAAGGAACATACAATCTAGCAACAAGCAAACAACTGTGTACAAAAATTTTATCTACAGGATAAACTAAAATAGTAAACAGAGGGAAGACACTAGAATTAAGGGGAGTCAGGAAAGGTTTCCTATAGAAGGTGGGATTTCCCCCCCCCCGCCGGAACTTGAAGAAAGTTAGGAAAATAAGATGGCAGATATGAGAAGGAAGAGCATTTCAGGAATGGGAAATGGCCAATGAGAAGCAGTAAATAAATAGCCCCTATTCATCAAGCACCTTATAAGCTGGTAAGGGAGGAAATACTTTTTTTTTTCTATAGCTATATTATAAGTGCTAAGAGTACCTTGAAAAAGGGAGATAAAGGGTCATGGGAAGTTTCATAGAGAAAGTGGTACCTGAGTTTGGTCTTGAAGAAGTAGAGGGGGTTTCAACAGATGGAGATAAAGGTAGAGGCTTGAGGGTAAGTCCATTCTAGGCAAGAAGGTCAGGGTGAGCAAAAACATTTCATTGTCATGCTGTTTAACTCAGCTTTGGATATTCAACATCTTCCCAAATCCCACAGTGTCCTCTAGTCTTTCATTGGAGGCTTGGGGGTACAGTGGGGCTGGGGTAGGGGGAATGGAGTACTAAACTCCTCCCAAAGCTTTCCTTTATAGAGGGCAGAATATGTACTTCTCAAATCACTCTTCACTTTCCATATGCAGCTTTGTTTGGTTTGAACTCAACTGATCTGGTATTTCCCACTTCTCCACCCTCTTTTCAGCTTCCTTTTGTTTATTGTCTTCTCACATGATATTATAAGCTCCTTGGGAGCAGGAATAGGATATTTGTATCCCTAGTACTTAGCATGGGGTCCAGCACATAGTATATGTTTATTGAATTGGATTGGAAATTTTATCTTTGAGAGAGTGTACAAACAAAGAAGAGGTCCAAGGACAGAACCTTGAGGGAACCTTTACAAAGTACAGGAGAGAGATGGGACTACTAGCAAAGGAAGAGGAAATCCATAAGAATGGTATGGTATGGAAGTGAAGGGAAGAAATAGTATTAGGAAGTTGCAGATATATTGTTCAGTTCTGTAGATAGGTCAATGATGATGAAGACCGAAAAGGAGATTATTGGGTTTTGTGATTAGTGGCCTTGAAGATCACAATGATAAGTGATTGCATACTACTGTGCTATAAGAAATGATGAGCTCAATGATCTTCAAAAAACATGGAAAGACTTTGAGGAAATAATGAAGAGCAAGATGAGCAGAACCAAGAAAACACTGTATATAGTAACAGATTCTGTGTAGAACTTCCACCACAGGTTAGTGGTACTGGACCAGGAGATTAGAAGACTCCAAATCTGACTTCAGACATTTACCAGTTGCAGGACTTTGGGCAAGTCATTTAATGTCTGTCTGCCTCAGTTTCCTCAGATGTAAAATGTGGTTAATAAGAGCACCTACCTCTCTGAGTTTTGAGAATAAAATTAGATAATAGTTGTAAATCATTTTGCAAACAATAAATAACTAGTCTTATCATAGTCATGCTAATAGAGCATTAACTTCTTGAGAAGGGAGTCTTTTTTTTTCTTTCTGTCTTGTATGCCTGGTGCTTAGCAGAGTGCTGAACACAGAAAGAGCTTAATAAATGTTTGTTGAAATGAGTTGACTATCCTCCTCCACGTTCATCTGTAGTTCTTGCTTGTTAAATTAGAAATTTAACAATAAATTCTTGCCCTGAATAGATTCTTTCAGAGCATTTCCTAAACAGAATCCTAACTTCTGGCAGCCTTGGCATCAGTTTCTAAAAAAAAAAAAATCTGGTCACTAGGCTAACAGAATTTACAAATCTGGCTGCACTAGGAACAATATTAACCTCCCCTACCTCCTTAGATATGCCTATATTTCCATGAAAATGTCTTGAGGGGGAAGGAAAAATAATAACAAATACAATATTAATATAATAATAATGATGATAAATAGAAGTGCTTCATTGCATTTGGGCTTTTTGGCTAATGTTTATTGTCCACTGTGGATAAGAAATATTCATTGGATTTGTTGGCATGTTCTTCTTTGCAAGACTTCTCCAAGGTTTTCATCATAGACAAATTTCCTATGAAAAATAAAAATTGGGGCCACTAGGAGGTGCAGTGGATAAAGCGCTGACCCTGGATTCAGGAGGACCTGAGTTTAAAACAACCTCAGGCACATGACACTTAGTAGCTGTGTGACCCTGGACATTGCCCCGCAAAAAAATATTAACAATTCACTGTAGCCTATTGAAGGAACATTAGGACCTTGAAGTTAGTGAAACTTGGTTCATCTTCTATCACTTACACTTAACCTGTGTGTAAGGGCAAGTCCCTTCATCTTTCTGACTCTCCAATTCTGGATTTGTCAAGTAGGAATCATAAAGTCATATATTTAGAGTTGTAATGGACCTTTTGAAGTCATCTGGTCCAGCCCTTTCATCTTACAAATGAGGAAATAGGCATAGAGAGATTGAAATCTAATAGTCTTTCCAATATAGCACCCTTCCCAATAATATTTATACTCAAAAGACTGATGTAGGGAAAATGCTTTTTAAGTTGAAAGTATTATGTAAATGTGAATTATTACTTTTAATAATTTAATCAAATATTTCCTAATACCCTTGATCTGGACTTGTGATTCTATTAGTGTAGGGAGCTTCCAGGAAGGAAACCTCACCATATGTTCAGATTGACAGTTATTCTTCAGTTCATGGTCTCAAATACATGCCTGCATTCACATAGACAATATATCTATCCTAATTTGAACTTAGTTCTTACTCTAGGGCTGATTCTCTACTAACTATGCAGTTATACCTCCTATTTTCCCCTTAAACTGTTATTAGTATAGAGAGACAAATGAGATTATTCAGGGGAAAAAATGGACCTTTCTTTTATTCCCAAATTATATTGTTGACTGATCATGCTACTCTAGATTATTGTTGACTTTTTATTTTACTTTGAATTGTGTAGACAGCACTGTAATGAGACTATGCTTGGTTTGGGCATCTCTCTGGGAATTGATTGGCATGTAATGATACTTAATTTCAAGGACCATTGCTTAACTGGAACAATGACTCCACCTAATTGGGATACCTCAAAATGACTGAATGGTACCTGGACCCTAATGTTTCTGGCATTTTCTTGGTCCTCGGTTGACCTCTGTGCACAGCAATTCCCAGTCTTCTGAATATAATCTGTACAACAGTCCTGTATAGCTTTATAACATGATATACTCTCATATGCTTGTCTACTGTGGTCTCTAATGAATGACCTAGATGCTAACTATCCAAAATCAAAGGCAGACCTTCACTCTCAACATCACTTAGATTATTTTCAGTGCAATAATATCATCATGCTATCCCCAATGCAGTCAGCTCTCTTTTTCTCTAGAGCTGTATCACTTCTTGAAATGCCTCTCTTTTGTTTTAAATTTTTAGCTATAGTCCTCTGCCTTCAAAATAATGGGTCACAAAGCAGGATAGGGACAGTAATGGATCTCATGATAATGAAACATTATGAACAAAATAAATGAGAAAAAACCCATGCATTTGGATTTGCTTTCTGATGACCAGTGATTTAGAGTGGCAGCATGGACACTAGATTTGGTATCAGAAGATCTGAATTTGGGTTCAAATCCCACCTTGGATATTACATTACCCTTGGGAAATCATTTAACCTTTCATGCCTCAGTTTCCTCATCTGTAAAATGAGGTGGTTGGGCTTGATGGCCACAAGGTCTCATCCAGCTCTAAATCTATGACCCTAAATTATTTAACTTCTCTGGGTCTCAGTTTCTTCCTCTTCAAAATGAAGTTAATATCTGTAATCCATCCCTCACAGGGTAATCATAAGGCTCACATGGGATCATATGAATGAAGCACTTTGCTCCATCATATTTTTGAGAGTATACGACTAACCTTCTGTTCTGACCTATTTATTCTCCTTCCACTTTTATATCAATATCCAACTTTATTTCTAATTTCATTTTTAATCTGTTTTATTTCTTTTAGTCACCAGAGGCAAAATGAAAATATAACAAACAATATAAAGAAATGGTAAAACAGATGGTCTCATCCACTGATATAAAAAAACCTGTTGATCTTGGATACCTGTAGCATTGTCTAAATGGTTATCTCAACCTTGCTTCCTTAAATTAAATGGGCTTCTTTAATAACTTTTTTGTCTATAAAAAAAGTAAAATTATTTCATTATCTCTTCTTTTTTTCTTTCCTTGTACAGTGACTATTTTCTTATTCTTATAACAAGTACTTCAAGCTGAATGAAGAATATTCCCTCAGAAACCTACCTCTTTACTTTGTCTGATTGCCTATTTCTCTACCCCTATCTCCTCTGAAAGGTTTTACTTATCCATCCCAAATTGTGACAGAATACTGCCAACTACCTGTGTACTCTAAGTGGGACTGAAAAATTATAAATATCTAATCTGTACCCTCAGTAACAGGAAATGCTACAATACTGAGCACTCTTCCTTAGGAAGTCCATATTTTTTCTTTTCATTTTTGCTTCTTGAGTTATTGGACCCCCAAACAGTGGATCTATCTGGTGGGTGAAATTCTCTATGATCCTTCATGATCGAAAGTTAAGAAAGTCTCAACATCACTTTGGGAGGCCTTGTGGCTAAGTTATTCTTTTCTGTGAGCCTCTTCTTAGGCAACTAGATGGCACAGTGGATAGAGTGCTAACCAGGAGTCAGGAAGACCAGAGTTCAAATGTGACCTGACATTAGCTGTGTGATCTTAGGCAAGTCACTTAACCTCTTTTTGCCTCAGTTTCCTCAACTCTAAAATAAGGGCAATACTTGTACCATGGTTGTTGTGAGGATCAAATGAACTATTTGTAATTACAAAGTGCTTAGCACAGTGCCTGGCTATATATATAGTATGTACTTTAAAAAGTTTTTTTTAATATTACTTTTTATCCCTTATTCTGAGTTTACTTCATGACCTTCTCTTACTCCATAGTATTTTATCATTGTGTTTGGAATTTCCTTCTATTTGCCATATTTCTAGCTTCTGTTTCTAAACAGATATGTTCTGCTAGGGCCAGACTCTGCTCCCTCCTATACACTTGAATGTGGTGAGCAGGGCCTGCTTGGTCCTATTCAGTGTGTAATTTACATGCTGCCATTATTGCCTTTCTGAATCCTATGGCTAGGACTAAGCCTTGCCTTCTGTCAGGATTTCTGGCTTCTGGGACCCTCTCCTGGTAGCCAGTGCATTTTGGGCTTTTGCTTTTCTCGATTTCCTTCTCCTGGTATAAACTCTGCTGGCAGTTAGTTCCATCTCCTGCTGTCACCCTGGCAGGCTGCAATAGGATGTTGGAAATCATGCTGATTGCAGGTTTCCTATAAAACCCCTGATGCTGTGGTTGCCCAGTTACTGTCCTGGCCCTGTCTTTAGCTATATCTCTGGCCTGGGCTTCCCAAATACTTTGGCTCTATGTGTTGACTTCAGGCCACTTCATGGGCACCTGGGATACATCAGTGCCTATATATACTTCTGTTCTTCTGGCCCTGTTTCCTGCTACACTATTTACAGAAAGCATTTTCTAATGCTTCTTATTTCTAGTGCCTTCCGTCTGTTTATTATCCTTTCTATAGCATATTCATGCATATTTATTTGCTTGCTATCTCCCCTATTAAAATGAGCACCTTGAGATCTGTGGCTGTTATGTGCCTTTTGATATATCTTCAGCCCTTAGCATGGTGCCTGACACATAGTAGGCACTTAATAAATATTTATTGACTAAGGGCTATGGCTCTAGCTGGGCTGTCCTGGTGATGATGGCTTTGCCTCTTGCTAGGGTTCTAATTGCAGGCTTTGTGAATTTTGGCATCAGATTTCTTGGAAGGCACCATGTATATGTTCAATGTCCAGACTTGTCTCCCTGTTCAGTGACCCAAGAGTTCTCTCTTTGTTCCCTTCTGCTTCAACAGGCAAGGGCTAGGGTCCCAATGACTTTATTCCCAAGTCATGTGGCTTTCTCCTCTCCTGCCTTGTCTCTGCTCAGAATACCTTTATGTTTCTGGCAGTCCTCTTGAATAGTCTTAGATTGGATGGGGGAGCTAATAGTTATTTAATATTGGTGTCATGTCTTCTTCTTTGTGGTGCATGTTTAGAATTTTTACTGGAGGAATTCCAAGACAGGGGAATAAGGCAGGAACTTGCCTGAACTCTCCCAAATTGACATCCAAACAACTATAAAATAGTCCCTCAAAATGAATTCTGGAATGGCAGAACCAATAAAAAGTCAGGTTGAAAAATTTTACAGTCCAAGACAACTTAAAAGGTTGGCAGGAAAGGTCTATCTCACTCATGTAAAAGTCCAGTGTAGGTGGCTTCCAAGTAAGCCAGCAGCAGGCTGTGGCCTAGCAAGCCAGCAGGAAGTCATGAGCCCCAGCACAGGTCAACAGTGAGACCCTGTGGCTGCAGCACAGCAGGCCAGGGGCAGAGCAGGCCAGAAGCAAGGCATTATGCTCTCAGGGCAGCAGGCTAGTATTAAGACCGCACATCCACTGGTACAAACAGCTTGGAACAATGCTTTCTTCACCCCAGGAACAGAGTACAACTTTAAAAGTCACAAAATAGTATGGAAAAGGAGTAAAACAACATCAACAAAAAGAACCAGACCATAGAAAGTTACTATAATGACAGGGAAGATCAAAACACAAATTCATAAAAGGACAACACTATCAAAATGCCTACATGTGAAGCCTTAAAGAAAAATGTGAATTGGTTATAGGCCTCAAAAGAACTCCTTGGAAGAGTTCAAACATTTGAAAATAATCAAATAAGAAAAGCAGAAGAAAAATTAGGAAACTAAGTGAGAGTGACAAAAGAGAATCATGAAAAAAGAATCAACAGTTTAATAAAGGAAGAACAAAAATAGAAAAAGATGTTCCAAAATTAACTGAAGAAAACAACTCCTTAAAAGTAGAATTAGTCAGATTTAAGGAGAGATGCAAAAGCTAGCTGGAGAAAATAAATGCTTAAAAATTAGAATCGGGTAAGTGGAAGCTAGTTGTTTTCTTCAGACATCAAGAATCAGTCAAACAAAATCAAAAGAATGCAAAAAATAGAAAGCAATATGATATGTCTCACTGGAAAAAAAAAAACTGACCTAGACAATAGATCCAGGAGAGAGAATTTAAGAATTATTGGACTAGGGGCAGCTAGGTGGTGCAGTGTATAAAGCACTGGCCCTGGATTCAGGAGTACCTGAGTTCAAATGTGGCCTCAGACACTTGACACTTAGTAGCTGTGTGACCCTGGGCAAGTCGCTTAACCCCCATTGCCCTGCAAAAAAAAAAAAAAAAAAAAAGAATTATTGGACTATCTGAAAACAATGTTCAAAAAAAGAGCCAGAGGGTAAAATAAAAATAAAAAGAATCCACTGATAATTTCCTGAAAGAGATCCCAAAATGAAAAATTTCAGGAATAATATAAGCAAATTGCAGAACTCATACATAAAGGAGAAAACACAGTGAGCAGCCAGAAAGAAACAATTCAAATACCATGGATCCACAGTTAGGATTGCACAGGATTTAGCACCTTATTTAGCTCTAAATGATTGGAATAAGATATTCTGGAAGGCAAAGGAGCATTACCTCAAAGAATCACCTACTTAGCAACACTGAGCATGATCTTTCAGAGGACTTTCAAGCATTCCTAATGAAAATATCAGAACTGAACAGAAATTTTGGTTTTCAATTACAAGATTCAAGAGAAGCATAACACAGTAAATAGGAAAGAGAAAACAGAAGTAATTTAAGAAGGTTGTTTTACACCTTTACATGGCAAGATGATACTTTTAACTCTTAAAAACTGTATCACTTTTATGTCAGTTAAAAGGAGTATACATAGACAGAGGGTGCAAGATATAAGTTGGCTTTGATAGGATGCAATCCCCAAGAAACCCAACAAAATTAAGGTGGGAGAAGAGGGAAGGGAGAGGCAAAATTGGTTAAATTATCTCATTTGAAGAGGCACAAAAAACTATTACAGTGGAAATAAAGATGTGGTGGTGGTGGTGGGAGGCCATCAGTTGTGACCCTGGGCAAGTCACTTAATCCTAATTTCTTCCAAAAATTTTTTTAAAAGAAGTTAAGTAGCTATATAGAATCTTAGAAACATTAGATATGTTAGATGTCTGGAAAATATTAAATAGGGATACAAAGGGATATAACTATTTTTCAATGGTACTTGGCGCCTACACAAAAATTGACCATGTATCAGGGCACAAAAACCTCACAGTCAAATGTAGAAAGGCAGAAATAGTAAATGCATCCTTCTCAGATCATGGTGCAATAAAAATTCCATGTAATAAAGAGCCATGGAAAGGTAGAGTGAAAATTCATTGGAAACTAAGTAATTTCATTTTACAGAATGATTGGGTCAAACAACAAATCATAGAAACAATTAATAACATTATCCAAGAGAATGACAATAATGAGAAAACATGAAAAACGATGGGATGCAGCCAAAGCAGTGCTTAGGAGAAATTTTATAGCTCTTACTGCTTACATGAATAAAAATGAGAAAGAGGAGATCAATGAATTGTGCATGCAACTTAAAAAGCTAGAAAAAGAACAAATTAACAATCCCCAATTAAATATTAATTATATATCTTGAACATTAAAGGAGAAATGTATAAACTTGAAAGCAAGAAAACTATAGAATTAATCAATAAAACTAAGAGCTGGTTTTATGGAAAAAAATAAAAGAGATAAACCATTGATTAATTTGATTTAAATAAAGAAAGAAGAAAACCAAATTACCAATATCAAAAATGAAAAGGGTGATTTTATCACCAATGAAGTGGAAATTAACTCTATTTTGCCCAACTCTATGCCAATAAATTTAACAATCTAAATGAAATGGATAAATATTTACAAAAATACAAATTGCCCAGGTTAACTGAAGAAGTAAGTAAAATCCTTGAATAAGCCCATATTAGAAAAAGAAATTGAACAAGCCATTAATGAACAGCCTAAGAAAAAAGCTCCAGGTCCAGATGCATTTACAAGTGAATTCTACCAAACATTTAAAGAACAATTAATTCCAATATTATACAAATTATTTGGAAAAATAGGTGAAGAATGGGTTATACCAGGACACCTGTGTGGCGCAGTAGATAAAGCACCGACCCTGGATTCAGGAGGACCTGAGTTCAAATCTGGCCTCATACCCTTGACGCTTACTGGCAGTTTGGCCCTGGGCAGGTCACTTGACCCTCATTGCCCTGCAAAAATAAATAAATAAATAAAATTAAAAAAAAAAAAGAAGGGGTTATACCAAATTCCTTTTATGACGCAAATATGGTATTGATACCAAAACCAGGCAAAGCAGAAACAGAGAACAAAAATTATAGACCAATTTCCCTAATGAATATTGATGCAAAAATCTTAAATAATATATTAGAAAGGAGATTACAGCAAGTGATCACCAGAATAATACACTTTGACCAGGTGGGTTTTATACCAGGAAGGCAAGACTGGTTCAATAGTAGGAAAACTATCAACATAATCAACCACATCAATAAGAAAACTAACCAAAACCATATGATTATCTTAATAGATGCAGAGAAAGCTTGTGACAAAATACATCACCCATTCCTAATAAATACACTAGAGACTATAGGAGTAGGTAGAGCTTTCCTTAAAATAATGAGTAGCATCTACCTAAAACCATCAGTAAGCATTATATGTAATGGAGATAAGTTAGAGGCATTCCCACTAAGATCAGGGGGTGAAACAGGGATGTCTATTACCACCTCTATTATTCAATATCATACAAGAAATGTTAGCTTTACCAATAAGAGAAGAAAAGGGAATTAAAGGAATTAGAATAGGCAAGGAGGAAGCAAAACTATCATTCTTTGCAGATGATATGATGGTATACTTAGAGAATCCTAGAGAATGAACTAAAAAAATTACTTGAAACAATTAACAACTTTAGCAAAGTAGCAGGATATAAAATAAATCCACATAAATCATCAGCATTTCTATACATGACCAACAAAGTCCAGCAGCAAGAGATAGAAAGTGAAATTCCATTTAAAGTAATGGTAGATAATATAAAATATTTGGGAGTCTACTTGTCAAGAGAAACCCAGGAACTCTATGAACACAATTACAAAACACTTTTCACACAAATCAAATCAGATCTAAATAATTGGAAAAATATCAATTGTTGATTGATAGGCCAAGATAATATAATAAAAATGACTATTCTACCTAAATTAATTTACTTATTTATTGGCATACCAATCAGACTACCTAAAATTATTTTATAGAGTTAGAAAAAATAATAACAAAATTCATCTGGAAAAATAAAATGTTAAGAATATCAAGGGAACTAATGAAAAAAAATGCACAGGAAGGTGGGCTAGCTGTACCAAATCCGAAGATTTACTATAAAATGGCAGTCATCAAAACTATTTGGTACTGGCTAAGAAATAGAGTGGTGGATCAGTGGGATAGGTTAGGCACAGGAGACATAGTAGTAAATGACTTTAGTAATGTAGTGTTTGATAAACCCAAAGACTCCAGCTTTTGGGATAGGAACTCAGCATTTGACAAACAACTTCTGTGAAAACTGGAGGATGGTATGGCAGAAATTTGATATAGACCACCATCTTAGACCTTATACTAAAATAAGGTCAAAATGGGTACATGATTTAGACATAAAACATGATACCATGGGTAATTTAGGAGAGGAAGGAATGATTTACCTCTCAGATTTATGGAAAGGAGAAAAGTTTATGACCAAACAAGAGATATAGAATATCATGAAATGCAAAATGGATGATTTTGATTACATTAAATTAAAATTTTTGTACAAACAGAAGCAATGCAGTCAAAATGAGAATGGAGGCAGAAAGCTGGGAAACAATTTTTATAGATAATATTTCTGATAAAGGCCTCATTTCTAAAATATTTTGGGAACTAAGTCAAATTTATAAGAATCCAAGTCATTCCCCAATTGAGAAATGGTCAAAGGATATGAACAGGCAGTTTTCTGATGAAGAAATCAAAGCTATCTATTCCCATATGAAAAAATGCTCTAAATCACTATGTATTATGCAAATTAAAACAACTCTGAAATACCACCTGACACCTATGAGATTGGCTAATATGACAAAAAAGGAAAATAATAAATGTTGGAGAACCTGTGGGAAAATTGGAATACTAATGCATTGTTGGTGGAGCTGTGAACTGATCCAACCATTCTGGAGAGCAATTTGGAACTATGCCCAAAGGGTTGTGCATACACTTTGACCCAACATTACCACTATTTGGTCTTTTTCCCAAAGAGATCATGAAAAAGGGAAAAGGACCCACATGTACAAAAATATTTATAGATGCTCTTTTTATGGTGGCAAGGACTTGGAAATTGAGGGACTTCCCATCAATTGGGGAATGGCTGAAAAAGTTGTGGTATATGAATATAATTGAATACTTTTGTGCTGCAAGAAAGGATGAGCAGGAGGATTTCAGAGAAACCTGGAAGGACCTAGATGAACTGATGCTGAGTGAGATGAACCTAACCAAGAGAACATTATAAACAGTATCAACAACATTGTGTGTTGATCAACTGTGATAGACTTGACTCTTCTCAACAATACAGTGGTCCAAGAAAATCCCAAAGGATCCATGATGGAAAATGTTCTCCAAATACAGAAAAAAAAAGAACTATGGAATCTAGATGCAGATTGAACCATACTATCTCTATTTTTTGTTTTTCTATTTTTGATGTTTTTCCTTTTGCTGATTCTTCTTTCACAGATTGACTGATGCCACAATATGTTTAATGTGACTACACGTATATAACCTATATTGGATTGCTTGCTGTCTTGGGGAGGGGGGAGGGAGGGAAGGGAGGGAGAAAAATTAAAACTAGAAATCTTATAAACACAAATGTTGCAAATTATCTCTACATGTACCTGGAAAATAATAAAATACTTTTATGAAAAAATATATTAAATTAAAATTGTTTGCACAACGAACCAATGAAACCAAGATTAGGAAGAAAGCAGAAAGTTCCAGAAAAAAATTTATAGCATTTCTGATAAAGGCCTCATTTCTCAAATATATAGAGACTGAGTCAAATTTATAAGACTACAAGTCATTCCCAAATCAATAAATGGGAAATGAATATAAACAAGTAGTTTTGAGATGAAAAAATAAAAACTATAGTCATATAAAAATGCTCTAAATAATTTGATTAGAAAAATTCAAATTAAAACAATGATGAGGTACCTCCTCACATCTATCAGATTGGATAACATTATACAAAAGGAAAATGATAAATGTTGGAGGGGAAATGGGAAAACTGTGACATTAATGCACTGTTGGTGGAGTTGTGAACTAATTCAAGCATTCTGTACAATAATTTGGAACTATGCCCAAAGGGCTTTAAAACTGTGCATACGTTTTGATCCAGCAATATCACTACTACGTTTGTATCCCAAAGGGACTTATTTGTACAAAAAAATTTATAGCAGCTCTTTTTTGTGGTTGTAAATGATTAGAAATTGAAGGGATGCTCATCATTTGGGGAATGGCTTAATAGGTTATGGTATATAATTGTAATGGAATACTATTTTGTTATAAGAAGTGATGAGCAGTCTGATTTCCAAAAAAAAAACTGAAAAGATTTACATAAACTGATTCAGAGCAAAGTGAGCAAAACTGGGAGAAAATTGTACATAGTAACAAAAATAGTGTATTCAACTTTGAATGACTTAGCTATTCTCAGCAATACAATTATCCAATAGAATCTGAGACGACTCATGATGAAAAATGCTATCTGTCTCCAGAAAAAAGAATTGATTATTAACAAAGACAGAAAATATTTTTCAATTTTTTCTTTTTTTCTTTATTGTCTGTGTCTTCTTTTACAACATGAGTAATATGGAGATATATTTTGCATGATTGAACATGTATAACCTAAATCAAATTGCTCATCAACTCAGGAAGCGGGGAGGAAACGCATGAAGGGAGAGAATTTGGAACTCAAACAAAATTAAGGAAAATGTTAAAAATTGTCTTTATATGTAATTCGGATTTTTTTCTCTTTCTTTCTTTCTTTCTTTCTTTCTTTCTTTCTTTTTTTGCTGGGGAAATGAGGGTTAAGTGACTTGCTCAGGGTCACACAGCTAGTAAGTGTCAAGTGTCGTAGGCCGAATTTGAACTCAGGTCTTCCTGAATCTAGGGCCGGTGCTTTATCCACTGCGCCACCAACTGCCCCCCCCCCCTTTTTAATTTGAAAAGAACTTTAATGCAGTGTTTATGGAAAGAAATGGTTACGTTAAGAGCTTCCTATTCAATTTGGAACTATGCCCAAAGAGCTATAGAACTCTGCATACCCTTTGATTCAATAATACCACTGCAAGATTTATATCCCAAAGACATCCCAAAAAAGAGAAAGGACCTATTTGTACAAAAATATTTATAGCTGCTCTTTTTGTGGTAGCTAAGAATTGGCAATCAAAGGAATGCCCATCAATTGGGGAATGGCTAAACAAGCTGTGGTATATGATGGTGATGGAATATTATTGTGATATAAAAAATGACAAGCAGGATGATTTCAGAAAGGCCTCTAAAGACTTGTATGAACTGATGTTTACTGAAGTGAGCACAACAGAGAACACTGTGTATAGTGTGAGATTTAAAATTGGATACAAGAGCATTAAACTCCCCTTTAACTTTTCCATTATTTATCTCCCAGACCAGTAAGTGGAAGAAGCCTCCGATCTTTAGTTGGGGCTTTTATTGTTTGGGAATTACAAAGTGATGTTGATTAGAGAGATAGGAAAGTAGAAATACAAACAAATAGTCTTAGATCTAAGATTAGTCTATATATTCCATATAGAACTCACCAAAAACCCAAGGCCACCTCTGAGGCTGAGAGTCGGGTCAAGCACGTGCTGTTACGAAGAACCATCCCACGTCGAACCTGAGTCAGCCTCCGTGTGTGCAGAGCCAGCCAGCGGACGAGGAGAGCGGAAAAAGACATCACTTCTGTTTTTTCCTTGCCTTTTAAGCTCGCACCCCAGAAGTGGAGTGCTTAGCAGACAGACTGGTGGCTCATCACGGTCTCCTCCCCAAAAGGGTGGTCCTCTTTCAGTTATTGCTAACCGACTATTAAAAAAAACTTTCATTTTTTTTTACCACAATAGTGACAGTAATATTATTTTATGAAGAACTAAATGACAACTATTCTAAGCAATGCAATCAAAACAATCCCAAGGGACTAATGATGAAGCATACTATCCACCTCCAAAGAAAGAACTGAATTGGTTGAACACAGGCTAAAGGATGCTATTTTTCACTCATTTTTTTCTTTTATTCAAGTCTTATATGAAATGACCAATATGGTAAAGTTTTGCATAATTGTGCATGTATAACCTATATATGATTGCTTTTTACCTCAGGGAAGGGAGAGGGGAGGGAGGGAAGGAGTGATAAAATTTGAAACTCAAAACTTTAAATAGAAATGTTTATTATTAAAAAAAATAGTTGTTAAAAAAAAGAAAATATACAAACCAGAAAAAAAGAGCTTGCTATTGCCAGGTTAGTTGGAAATTATCCCTTTCATAGTGTTTTAGTTTCTTGAAAAAACATGCCATTATTAGAGTAAGACAAGCTAGTTTAACTTCAGTTCAATAAGCACTTATTAAATACTTAGCATGTGCAAAGGCCATAATCTGGCAGCAGGAGATAAAATGGTCAAAACAGAATTTACTTTCTACTTGAGGAGATACAATGTGTACACAGTTGGATAAAACTGAAGTTTATACAAAGTAAATGTCATTTGAATTGGAGGATACGAATAACTGTAGCTGAATCCTAAAAGGCTTCATGTGGAATGTGGTACCTGAGTTTTTTTGAAGGGTACTTGGTGTTCAAAGAGCAATTATGTTACATAATTAAATTAATTTTATATAAAATGTTAATTAAATGAATAAGCATTTATATAGTGTCCACTCTGTGTCAGATACTATGTTAAGAACTTTTTTTTTATTTTTAAATATTATCTCATCAGTTCCTCGCAACAACTCTGGAGGTCGGTACTATCATTATCTTCATTTTACAGTTGACATTTGAAGCAAACAGAGATTAAAGATCTATTCATTCAACTAATTTTAAATGTACCAAACTAAGCTTTTAAGGCTACATATTTCCACCTCGTTTTCTTTTGGACCAATAGTCTGGACACTGCTCCATGAGAGATGAGATATAGTTTCCGTTTTTTTTTTTTTTTGAGCAGTGAAGGGTAAGTGACTTGCCCAGGGTCACATAGCTAGTAAGTGTCAAGTGTCTGAAGCTGGATTTGAACTTAGGTCCTCCTGAATCCAGGGCTGGTGCTTTATCCGCTGCGCTACCTAGCTGCCTTGAGATATATTTTTCAAAGGCGGGGTGGGAGACTGCTGCAGTAATCATTGGTGAGAATATGCTGCTTTGCTAGAAAGGAAGCTTAGTAGAGAGAGATTTGAGAGAATATCTAGAGCTATTCAAGTTCTACATCTTGGGTGCAATAGATGCTGATGTTCCTTAGACATGACATTCCATCTCTAATCTCCATGCTTTGCCTGTGTCCCCACCCTACAATACAGTTCTTCCTCACCTCCAACTCATAGAGTACTTTTCTTTCTTTAATATGCAGCTCAGGTACCATCTTTTGCAAGAAAACTTTCCCAATCCTTTCACCTACGAGTGCCCTCTCTCCTAAACTACCTTGTATTTAACTACTTTGCATATGTTAGTCTTTATTACTATAATGTATATATTTGAATATGTTTGCCATGTAAATTATATTTATATCTTAAGAGGGGAAAGAAGAATTGAGTAGAGGGAGTGCCCAAACTTAACCAAAGGGAAATTCCCCATTCTCTATTGCAGAAAAATATCAAAAGTTTTCTTTTCCATCTGGGCCCTCTCATTGAAGAGAACCTGGAATCAGGTATGTCTTCTCTTGAAAATGGAAACAAAAATGCTCTCTCCCCTCCCAAACTATACCTAACTCTACCCCTCAAATAGTCACAGAGTGTAGAATAATCATTCTTTCCACCAATGAGGAGAATCACACAAATTCTAGAGTTGAAACCTAGATTATATTAACTTCATATTTCATAAGTACTTGTTGACTCTTCCCTTAGAAATTTAGCTTCTTGGGGGGCAGCTAGGTGGTGCAGTGGATAAAGCACTGACCTTGGATTCTGGAGCACCTGAGTTCAAATTCGGTCTCAGATGCTTGACACTTACTAGCTGTGTGACCCTGGGCAAGTCACTTAACCCTCATTGCCCGGGAAAAAAATAAACAAAAAACAAACACCAAAAAAAGAAAGTTATCTTCTTGCTAGTTGATATTGTTTCATTCACTTTACTTGTGTCCTCACCACTAAGTACAGTGCCTTGGATACAGTTGGTGCTTAATATCTAGTAATATCTTAAATATCTAGTAATGATTGATTTAACTGTTTCCACTTACCTTGGGCAAGCTGAAATCTGAAAATGGGAGCTCCCTAACAAGATACTATTTTCATGTGCCTAGTTTTGTTGGTTTTTTTTTGGTTTTTGCAGGGCAATGAGGGTTAAGTGAGTTGCCCAGGGTCACACAGCTAGTAAGTGTTAAGTGTCTGAGGCCAGCTTTTAACTCAGGTCCTCCTGAATCCAGGGCCAGTGCTCTATCCATTGTGCCACCTAGCTGCCCTAGGCCTGTTATCTAGTAAAGGCCTCATCTGCTTCACTTGTTCACAATAGCTCTCTTTTTTGTTATACCTGTGATCTTTCCTTTGTTTTATTTCTCTCACATTGCCTAATGGCAATCCTAGGTAAACTCAGGAGCTCTCTCTGCTTTTTTCCACTTAAGTGTATATCACAGACTGAGTCAGTTCAAAGACCTCCGGAGGAATAAAGAGCCCAATTAAGTGTTAATCTTGGCTCAGTTCGTGAATATTGACAGATATACAGTCACATTCCAAATGTGATGATGACAGATGAAGGAATTTCAAAAAATGTGCTAACCCACAAATAGTCTAAGGAAGAAAACAGTTGAGATGACAGAAAATTTGTTCCATTGAAAGTTGATTGGGAATGATGTTTCAGCTATTCGTGACAAAGAAAAATTATACAATGTCAGCATTAGAGAAAAAAAAAACCTTTTGAAATACTCTTTTAAAAAAATCTTAAAAGATTAAAAGGCTCTTTGTAGCCAAATGTTTAAAGCAATGTGTTATATTCTTTGAAATATTCAGTTTGCTCCATGGAAGAGATTGAATGCAACAAGCATATATTAAATAACTACTGAGCTAGGTGTTGGTGAGATAAAGACAAAAGAAAATCAGTCTTTTCTGTCATGGAGCTCACGCTTATGAAAAACCCTCTATTGTACGGTTTCTTAACTTTTGTCTGTGTATTTATTTCATGGATCTCTTTGATAGGCTAGTGAAGTCTATGGACCCCTTCTCAGAATAGTGTTTTCAAATAGATAAAATAAAATACATGGGATTATAAAGGAAAACAAATATAGTAAAATACAATTATCAGAGTTTTTTTTTTTAAAGTTGTGCCATAGTTCACAGACCCACTGACATATGTCCATGGACCCCAGGATGAGAACCCTTGCTCTATCACTGGCTGACTATGCCCCAAGATAAATAAAAATACAATACAATAGAGATAATGTTAATTTGTGGTTTGCAGAATCAGTATGGATGGCAGGGACCCATTCCTATATGAATTTGACACCATTGCTCTAATAAAAATGGAAGAGGTAATACAGATTGATACAATAAGTTCTATATTTTATATGATTGTAGATTTAGAGGAAGAAGGGACCTTGACCAACTTCCTTATTTTACTGATGAGTAAACTGAGTCTTAGAAAGGCTAAGTAAATTGTTCATGGCCGCACAAGTTCTAAAATGACAGATTTAGGAATTGACCCTAAGTCCTCTGATTTTAAATCCAGTACTTTATTGTCATTACCATGATTGTAGAATAAAAACAGAGAAGGAAGAAATCTCAGAAACCATCTATTTCAAACTCATTCTACCCGGAAAAGACTAGAGAGGTTCAAGTAACTTACCTGATATGATACAGATACTGTCAGAGGTAGGGTTCTAAATCAGGTCATGAGACTACAGAGCTATAGATCTTTGTGCTTCTCCTTGCTTCCTCTTGCCTCCATTGTCTCCAATATATCATGTTAATTTTAATATATGGTAAGCTCTTTTAATATAAATTTCAGAATTTTTTATCTTAATGAAGTAATATGAAAACTGTCTGCGTTATAAAGAACCTCACCTGTTCCTTTGATTTAACTCCTTGCCCTCAGGCATGCAAGGTATTGTTAGGATCCATATTTTACAGATGAAATAACTAATGCCTAGTAAGCTTATTAATAGTATAAAACCATGTAAAGGACCTGTGATTTCTTCAGTGTGGGGAACTTGTTCCAGCAAAGCAGTTAGCTACCTCTATGACTTAGTAGCTAAATCCTTGGGAATTGTCAGAGTTGTATAGAGTTCCAGTGACTTGCCAAAGGTCACCATCTAATCCCAACACTGGCTTCACTGTCACATTACCCTTAGTATGGTTTGCTAATGAATTATAATGATGATAGGAATTCGCATCTATACACCATTTGACAATGTATAAATTGCTTTTCTCTCAAAATCCTGGCAAGGTAGATAGGGAGATGAGGACCAAAGCTATTATTTCATTGATCTAGGAAATTCAGGAGCATGTAAGTTCAAATCTGGCTTTAGACACTTACTAGTTGTATGACCCCCCCCCCAACTCCGCCAATTGCCTCAGTTCCTCATCTGTAAAATGAGCTGGAGGAGGAAATGGTAAGCCACTTCGGTAACTTTGCTAATAAAACCCTAAATGGGATCACAGAAACTTGGACACCACTGAAATGACTCACCACCACTACCGTCACCACCACCAACACCACCACCACCAAACAACAACAGGAAACTCAGGTGAGGAAACTCCCTCTACTTGCCTTTTCTGCAATTTACAGTCTTAGAGTGCTGCCTAGTAGACTGAGAGATTAAATTATTTGTCCTAGGTCACACAGCCAACTATATCAGAAGTAGGATCTGAACTCAGATTCTCATGGCTCCAGGGCAATGTGATTCCAGTCCATGTACTGTATGTAGCCTTTAAAAAAAAAAAACATTGTTGTTACTTTAAAATGCAGAATTCAAATTATGTATAAAATCAGAATGCTAAGTTCTGAATTTTGTAGTATCATTACTTTTCTATCTGGTTTGAATCTGATTATATCTGAGAAGTTAGAGAGGGTGCAAAGACATCTAATCTGGGCATCATGCTTAGAATGTTGTCACCTGAGGTATCAGTTATTATTTTGTGTCACCAGGCTCAGGAGTGTGATTTTACTATTTTCATGCTTTATAAAGTCCTATTAGTCTTTTGCCCTTTTTGAGTTCTCATTGTAAGTTGGTGTAAAGAGTTTGTCAAGATAGATTTTTAGAAGTAGAGGACTATTACGTGAAAGCCTGCCCCTTCCTTTGCTTATGAATAATGTCGGATATTTTAGCAATCATGGAAAGATGGAAGTGTTTGGCTCTACCTAGATCCATATACTTAGATTGCAAGTTGTTTGAAGAACTCGGCACCATGCTTGAAATCTTTCTCTTCCAATTGTCACTCTACAATTTTGTGTAGTAGACACTTAGCTATGACTATTAGTTGAATGCATATGCAGATGAAGTAATGAGAAAAGAGGAAGCTGAATTTCTTCCTTTCCTGTACACTACTGAGACAAAGAGACTTTTGAGGGATATAAGAAGGTGAATGGGTTGTGTATCATTGTGATTTGTGCTTCTATTTAAGGATTCAATTAGGCTTTATTGCTGGATAGATTTTTGATGTATTGTAGATTGTGAAAGAACTAAAGTTTATAATTCAGGAAGTCCTCATTTTTCAAGGAGCACTCAGGTTCTTAAGAGAAAAGGATAACTATTATAAAGAAAAATTTTTTGCTGTTTAGAATTTTATTTTCCAAATTACATGTAAAAACAAATTTTAACATCAATTTTTAAAGAGTTTGTGTTCCGTCTCTTCTTCTCTGCCTTCCCACCCCACCACCCCAAGAACTCAAACAATTCAATGTAAGTTATACATGAGTAAGTCATGGAAAACATCTCTACATTAGCTAGGTTGTGAGAGAAAACAGATAAAAATAAAACTTCAGATTAAGGAATTGTCAAAAAAAAATGTGTTTCAATCTGTTTTCAGATACCATCAGTTCTTTCTCTGTAGATGGATTGCAATTTTCATAAGTCCCTCAGAGTTGTATTGGATCAATGCCTTGCTGAAAATAACCATGTGCTTCCCAGCAGATCATCCTACACTATTGTTTTTATTTTGTATACAGTATAATTCTCTCTGCTTCAGTTCCTGTGGGTCTTTCCAGGTTTTTCTGATAGGATCCTGTTCCTCATAATTTTGTATAAGTACCTTAAACTTAACAAAGAATTTTCTTCACAATAGCCCAGCAGAGTAGGTACCATACGTTTTGCCATTGTAGTCCATTGTCATAACTATTTTCCTCCATCCTATTCCCTTCCCATGATATTTACTCTATTTCCTATCTCCTTTTACCCTATTCCTCCTCAAAAGTGTTTTGCTTCTGACTGCCCCCTCCCCTGCTCTACCCTCCCTTCATTCACAGTTCCCTCCTTATCCTTTTCCCCTCCTTCTTTCCTGTAGGGTTAAATAGATCACTTCTCCAAATTGGGTGTGTATGTTATTCCCTCTTTGAGCCCACTCTGATGAGGTTAAGGTCTTTGAGCTAATTCTGTGTTCTAACTTTTTCTTACTCCCTCCCTCCTCAACCCTCCCTATGAAATCAAGGAATTCAATATATCATACCTGTGCAGTAAAGCAGAACATCTTCACCTTCCTTGAAAGTGTTTTGCTTTTTACTGCTCTCTCCCCCACACATTCCTTCCCTCCTTCCCCTCTTCTCTCCCTTCTTATCTCCTTCCCCTCCCAATTTTCCTCAGGGCAAAAATATATCCCTATACCCACTTGAATATTTATGTTATTCCCTGTTTGAGCCAATTCTGATGATAGTAATGTTCATTCACTCCCTCACTCCTCTCCCTTCTTCCTGTCTCCTACATAAGCTTTTTTCTAGTTTCCTTCATGTAAGCTGTCTCCCCAGTTCACCATGCCCCTTCCCCCTCCCCCAGTGCATTCCTCCTACTCCTAACCCTATTTTAAAGATGTCATCATGGGTTAGCTAGGTGGCACATTGGGAAAAGCACCAGCCCTGGACACAGGAGGTCCTGAGCCCAAATCCAGCCCCAGACATTAGAGACCCCACCCTACTTGCCCTACAAAGAACAAGGATAAATGAAAAAATGATTTACAGGGGCAGCTAGGTGGTGCAGTGGATAAAGCACCAGCCTTGGATTCAGGAGTACCTGAGTTCAAATCCGGCCTCAGACACTTGACACTTACTAGCTGTGTGACCCTGGGCAAGTCACTTAACCCCCATTGCCCAGCAAAAAGAAAAAATGCTTTACAGATATCATCCCTCCATATTCAGTTCAGACCTGTGTCTTCTGTCTAACTGTATTATTCCTTTAAGCTATCCTACTACTGAGAAAGTTCTTATGAGTTCAAAGTATTATCTTCTCATGTAGGAATGTAAACAGTTTAATGTTTTAATATCTCTCATGATTTTTTCCCCCATTTACCTTTTTATGCTTCTGTAGAGTCTTGTATTTGAAAGTCAAATTTTCTATTCAGTTCAGGTATTTTCATCACAAATTCCTGAAAGTCCTCTTTTGTGTTGAAGTCCCATTTTTTCCTCTGAAAGATTATACACAGTTTTGCTGGGTACATGATTCTGGGCTGTAGTCCCAGTTCCGGTCCTTTAATGTAGATGCAGCAAGGTCTTGTTTTAGCATTATTGGAACTCCACAGTATTTGAAATCCTTTTTTTCTAGCTGCTTGCAATATTTTCTCCTTGACCTGGGAGCTCTGGAATTTGGCTATAATATTCCTGGAGGTTTTCCTTTTGGGATCTCTTTCAGGAGGTGATTGGTGGATTCTTTCAACTTCTATTCTGCCTTCTGCATCTAGAATATCAGGGCAATTTTCCCTGACAATCTCTTGGAAGATGCTATCTAAGGGGAGCTGCTAGGTGGGACAGTGGATAAAGTACCAGCCCAGCATTCAGGAAGACCTGAGTTCAAATCCAGCCTCAGACACTTGACACTTACTAGCTGTGTGATCCTGGGGAAGTCACTTAACCCCTGTTGCCCCACAAAACAAAACAAAACCAACAGATGCTATCTAAACTCCTATTTTGGTCATGGTTTTCAGGTAGTCCAATGATTTTCAAATGATCTCTCCTGTATCTATTTTCCAGGTCAGCTGTTTTTCCAAGGAGATATTACATATTGCCCTCTATTTTTTATTCATTTGGATTAGCTTTACTGTATCTTGGTTTCTCATAAAGTCACTAGCTTCCATTTGTTCAATCCTAATTCTTAGGCAATAATTTTCTTCATGCAGCTTTTTTTTTTTGTGGGACAATGAGGGTTAAGTGACTTGCCCAGCGTCACATAGCTAGTAAGTGTTAGGTGTCTGAAGCTGGTTTTGAACTCAGGTCCTCTCGAGTCCAGGGCCAGTGCTTTATCCACTGCACCATCTAGCTTCCCCCTTCAGATAGCTTTTTTATTACATTTTTCATTTGGCTTTTCAAGCTGTTGACTTTTTTCTCATGAATCTCCTGCATTGCTCTCATTTCTTTTTTCCTTTCTTTCCTCCACCTCTTTAAATCTCCCTTCTATCTCTCCTACTTTCTCTTCATAGTCCGTTTTCAGTGCTTCTATGGCCTGAGACCAATTCATATTTTTTCTTAGAAGCTTTGGATGCAGGTGCCCTGAGGTTATTATCCTCTTCTGAGAGTGCACTTTGATCTTCTTTGTTGCTAAAGAAATTTTCAATAATTCTCAACTTTCTTTGATTGCTCATCTTATCATCTTTTACTTGCCTTTTAACTCCCTCTTATAGTGGAGCCCTACTTTCAAGTTATACTGTCCCAAGCTTCAGAGGTTTCCAGGTGTTTTGGTTTGAGGGAGTGCATGTTTTTCTCTCATCTGCCCTGTTCTCTGGTACAAAGATAACCTCAAGCCAACTTACTAATTAACGAGTCAGCAGAACTTTGTGTGCTGTGGTTCTTAGCTTCTGACAAGCCTGCACCCCTCCCCCACCTGGGTCTTCCACCACTCAGGATTTCTTCCTAGTTCCCTGCTGGGGTGGGACAGCCCAATTTCTCCCTAGGTCCTGGTGACCCCCCTGCATTCCCCCTCCCCAGAAAGCTGTTCAGCCCTCTCACCCAACTGCAAGCTCAGTTCCAGAAGACACTGGTGCTGCAGCTGATTCAGAGACTCAGGGGTAAGTTCTTCTGGCATGGAGTGCCTCGGGTCTCTATTGGTGGGATCACAGGGTTGGAATTTTCCTGCAGCCCAACATGGCCCCCTTTAATTTGTCTATGGCTGGCAAATAATCTCAGCCTGTCTTTTTGTGGGTTTTTCTGCTCCAGGGGTTCTTTTATTGCTGTTTTTGGGGTAATTGTACCAGGAGCTATGTGCCATCTTGGCTCTGCCCATAAAAGCAATTTTTTTTTTGGTGAGTCAATTGGGGTTAAGTGACTTGCTCAGGGTCACACAGCTAGTAAGTGTCAAGTGTCTGAGGCCGGATTTGAACCCAGGTCCTCCTGACACCAGGGCCAGTGCTCTATCTACTGTGCCACCTAGCTGCCCCTAAAAGCAATTTTTAATGAAAATGATACTACCCCTGAATTCAAGTCATAGAAATCATTGGTTCTCACTTATTCATTTGGATGGAGGTGAATGGGAAAGTGGTGAATTGTTTTGCACTCACTCCTCTTCCTCCATTCTAAATAGGCAGATGTGAATGTACTGTCAGTTGAAGTGATGATATCAATAAAAATATCTAGACAGACTCCTAATGTGTGTCCAAATGAATAAGACAGAAAAAGAAATGAGAGATTCAGAGAAGAGAGAAAGAAATATGGGCTAGAATAGCCAGAGGAAGAATTTCTGGAGAAGATGGGACTTGAATTGGAATTTGAAAGTCAGCTATTAAGTAGAAAGTCCTGGTAGGGCCAAGTCCTTCTGATTCTTAGATTGATGAGCTTTCCAATATTATAAGTAGCCCTCTTGAAGAGCTAAAGTTCCTTCCTTTTCAGGTCAGAAGAGATAAAGAGGAGAATGAGAAGAAAAAAAGAGGGAAAGAGGGAGGATTAAGAAAAATTCAGCTATGGAAATGAGCTCAGAGTATTCACAGGACACTGAAGAGAATGACCTGGTCGAAACAAATTTTCTTTGCAGTGTAGTAGAAAATACTAGTCATAAACTATGTTCTCTATTGATTTAAAATGGTACGTACCAGATTTGGACATGGGTTGTCCTGGGTCCAGGGACGGTGCTTTATCCACCGTATCACCTAGCTGCCCTATGATGATATCTTTAAAATAAAATTAAGGGGCGAGAGGGAAGGGGAGAGATGGAATGGAGTAAAGTATCTCACATAAAAGAAACAAGAAAAAGCTTATGGAGTGGAAGGGAAGATTGGGAAGGAGCAGGGGAGTGAGTGAGCCTTACTCTTATCAGAATTGGCTCAAAGAGGGAATAACATACACACTCAAGTGGGTATAGTAATATATATTGCCCTGTGGGGAAGTGGGAGGGGAAAGGGATAAGGGGGGGAGGGGTGAAGGAAGGGAGGGCAGATTGGGGGAGGGGACAGTAAGAAGCAAAAAACTTTTGAGGAATAATAAGGTGAAAGAAGATAGAAAATAGAGTAAATGTCAAGGGGAGGAAATAGATGGAAAATAATACAGTAAGCAATAGTTACTATGAAAAAAAAAGATTTGAAGCAAGTTTGCCTGATAGGCCTCAGTTCTCAAACACATAGAGAACTGAGTCAAATTTCTTAAAAAGAGAGGCATTCCCCAATTGAAAGATGATCAAAAGACATGAAGTTTTCAGATGAAATAATCAAAGCCTCCTACAGACATGTGAAAAAATGCTCTAACTTGCTATTGATTGGAGAGATTCAGGTAAAAATAATTCTGGGTACTACCTAATACCTATTGGATTGGATAACAGGACAGCAGAGGAAAATGGCAAATGTTGTGGGGGATATGGGGAAAATGAGACATTAATAAACTTGGTAAAGTTGTAAACTGTTCCAAACATTCTATAGAGCCATTTAGAACTATGGCCAAAGGACTATAAAAGCATGCATACTCTTCAACCTAGTAATACTACTACTAGGTTGGTACCCTAAAAGAGATTTTTTTAAAAAAGTTGAATTTGAAATTGGGGTGATGCCCATCAATTGGGGAATTGGTGAACAAATTGTGGGATGAGATTAGGATGGAACCCTGTTTTGCTGTAAGACATGATGAGCAGGATGCTATCAGAAGGACTTATGAAAAATGCAATCCATCTACAGAGAAGGAACTAATGGTACCTGAATATAGATTGATGTATAATTTTTTTGTTAGTTCTAATGTGGAAATGTTTTCCATGACTGCACATGTATAATTTATATTGAATTGCATGAGTTATTAAGGAGGGGTGGGGAGGAAGGAAGGAAGAGAATTTGAAATATAAAGTTTTAAAAAATAGATGTGAAAATTTGTTTCTAACATGTAACTTGGGAAAATTCTAAATAAATAAATAAAATTTAAATAATATGCACAAGTCAAAAAAAAAGGTGCCCTAAGGATCGATGGTAATACTATGAGAATCTTACTAGTGTCATCCTATCTCTATCTACTTTCTATTTCTATCTATATCATCTAAATCTATCTATACAGATACTGATAACTAGAGATATAAAGATACACATATGTATGTATTATGGAAAAAAAGGAAAAAAAATATTTCTTTAAAAAATATTGTACTCTTTGAATTCCCTTACGTTGAATTACCAAAATTTTGCTACATTTTTCATGGGTATATAGATTGATGAGAATCCTTGATATTATCAAACCTGACTGGAGTGTGAGGTGACAAACAACTGACTTCCTCTAAGATAATCTCCTCAGAAGCTCAAAGCTAGGGAGTTTAGCTTATTCTTGTTAAATGATAAATTCTTTAGAATAATTAGTTCAATGAATGCACTAGGTAAGAATTTATCTGAAGCCCACTGAACAATTGATTACTTCCCTAGAGCAGTTAATGAAATTGTAGACTACAAGAAGGTAACAGAGACCATTTGTAAAATGGTGTTTATCTGTTGAAAGGTATGATCATATACTTGAAGAGTGGATGTAATCTCCAGGCCCATCAGTTATGTTGTGTCTGGAACCTCAAGAAAGATGGTTTATTTTCAGTTTCTCTAAGAACTATACTTTGCAGACTTTGCAAAGACTCTTTATTATAAGGTACTGGAGAGAAGGGCCTTGAAAGGAAAAAGTCAAGCATCCCCAAGTCACTAAAAAGCTATTAAAATTGGGAATATGGACTAATATGCCCAAATTGTTTAGAGAACACTAAACAGTTTCTTTTCTTGTCTTTTTTCATCGTAAAATTATTTTATTATTTTCCAGTTACATGTAAAGATAGTTTTCAACATTTGTTTTTTTAAAGCATTTTGAGTTCCAAATTTTTCTCCCTCCCTCCCTTCCCTCCCCACTCCCCAAGAAAGTAATCTGATATAGGTAATACATAAAAATCACACTAAACATATTTCTGCATTCGTCATGTTGTGAAAGATGAATAAGAACAAAAGGAAAAAACCTCAACAAAAGAAAAAAACAACAACAAAAAAGTAGAAACAGTATGGTTCAATCTGCATTCATATTCTGCAGTTCTTTTTTTCTGGATGTGGAGAACATTTTCCATCATGAATCATTTGGGATTGTTTTGGATTATTGTATCGCTGAGAGGAGCTAAGTCTACCAAAGCTGATCATCACTGTGTACACTCTTTTCCTAGTTCTGCTCACTTCAATCAGCATCAGTCCACTTAAGTCTTTCCAGATTTTTCTGAAATCTGCCTTGTCATCATTTCTTATGGAGATAGTATTCCATTACATTCATATACCACAACTTGTTCAGCCATTCCCCAATTGATGGGCATTCCTTTGATTTCCAATTCTTTGCTACCACAGAGCTGCTATAAATATTTTTGTACATGTGGGTCCTTGTCATTTTTTGTTATCTCTTTGGGATATAGACCTACCACTGGTAATACTGGAACAAAGGATATGCACAGACCCATAGCCCTTTGGGCATAGTTCCAAATTGCTCTCCAGAATGGTTGGATAACTTCACAACTCGACCAAGAATGCATTAGTCTTACAATTTTCCCACAGCTTCTCCAACTTTAATTATTTTCCTTTTTTTGTCATATTAGTCAATCTGATAGGTGGTACCACAGAGTTGTTTTAATTTGAATTTCTTTAATCAGTAGTGATTTAGAGCATTTTTTCACTTATTTGAAAACTGCCTGCTCATATCCTTTGACCATTTCTCAATTGGGGAATGACGTGCATTCTTATAAATTTGATTTAGTTCCCTATATATTTTAGAGATGAGGCCTGTATCAGAAACACTGGCTATAAAAATTATTTCCCAGCTTACTGGTTCCCTTCTAATTTTGGATGCATTGCTTCTGTTTGTGCAAAAAATTTTAAATTTAATGTAATCAAAATCATCCTATTTTCATTTCATAATATTCTCTTTCTTTCATCATAAATTCTTCTCCTCTACATAGATCTAAGAGGTAAACTATTCCTTCCTCTCCTAATTTACCTGTAGTATCACCTTTTATGTCTAAATCATGTACCCATTTTGACCTTATTTTGGTATATGGTATAAGATGTTGTTCTATGCCTAGTTTTTGCCATACTATCTTCCAGGTTTCCCAGCAGTTTTTGTTAAGTAGTTATGAACAGTTTATTTTCTTCCAAGCCAGTTGATAAAACTGCCAAATGTAAGGTGCATAGTAACAAAGACAATGAGAGGTCTTAAATGAAGAGTAAAGAAGTGTATATACTTTATGATTCCTATGTGCATTGTGAAGAATTTTACTATCAAACAATAAAATTAGAAGGCAATTAGCCTTTGGCTGACCTAAGATTCCTCCACATCTATTGTGGTCCTTCAACAATCAAGATACAACTTCTGGATAATCAGTCAGTTCAGGGCAGAGTTCAAAATAAGGTGAGATCTGACAGTTGAAAAAAGAGCCAGATGTGGAAGAAGAAGCTAACACTTGTAAAGGAATTGCTCCTTCCCCCCATAACAACCATGGGAAGCAAATGCTATTATTATCATCTACATTTTCCAGTTCAGAAAAGTGAACCAAATGGTGATTAAGTGGCTTTCTTGGGGTCAAAGAGCCAGTAAGAGCTGGATTTAAACTCAGGTCGTCCTGACTCCAAGCCCAGCTCTCTAACCACTGTGCCACCTAATTGCCTAGACAACAACTTCCTGAGTCAAGACAGAGGTAGCCCTAGCCATTGGACATTGAACATCAGAGAGGGACAAACTCAGGGAACCTGCCAAGTAGAAATGCTACGTCCAGGTGCAACAGTGTGAGGACACCACAAGAAGGGAAAGAACAGAACTCTGTGGTGCCAAATTGATGAGTTGTCTCTACCCTATGTGTTCCCTGAGAATGTTACTCCACTATGGTATTCTACATAAATTCCTGCTGTTTAGATAGATAAATAGATGATAGATAGATAGATAGATAGATGATAAATAGATAGATCTAGATAAAGATAGCTATATGTATATGTACGTATATGTATGTATATGTATACATTTATATATTTATATATATGCATGTATGTATGTATGTATATACACATATGTATATAGACACACAATACCCATATATTGTGTGTATACATATCCTATGTGTGTGTGTGTATATATACATATATATATACACACATACACACATATAGTTACATTATATATATGTATATATAGATCATCTCAGGTATATAAAGAAATTATTAGTATTATTCATACTATGTTATTTCAACAAATGCTTTTATCTTGAACCAGTCGTTTCTACTAGCTACTTGCACCTTGCAGTACAACTTTAGTAGTGCCAATTCCTAGAGTACCTTTCCCTGAAGAGATTCAAACTACAATTGTGGGTTACAGAAAGGCCAAAGTAGATACTACATTTAAAAAAACAGTATAAATCCTTTCAATAGAAGGCTAGCATTTAACCCTGTTTTGGTCCATGTTGTTCATATTATTGATGAAAACACTTTAGAAAAAAAATCTGGTCTGCAGAAAATAAAAAAAGGAAGATGCACTTACTGACCTTTGATTCATATTCTGATGAATAATTTGAACTTGTTGATGATTTTGAGAGCTTCAAATGTACAAATCTAGGTTCAGTCACTGCATTAACAAACAAGCATGGGTGATTCATAATTGCCACAACAGAAACATTTATTGACTGATTAATATTTATGATGGGAAGGTAGTCAGAGGTAATCTGAGAAATGATTATTATCTGAGGTGCCTCCAAATAGCATGACCACAGAAATTTTATGGTCGGAAGCTTCCCTGAGACTTGGTCAAATCCAATAGCTTTAGAAAGGAAGAAGACCAAACTACATTCAAAAGAAAGTTACAAAGACAGAAGAAAAGAAATCTGCTTATACCAGATATTTTCTTCCTATTTATTTTTTAAAATATAGTCTTATGAGAAGTTTGAAAATTGCTGGAATTTACAATGTTTTAAGATTTGAGCAAATTATTTACAATAATCCTGCATGGTAAGCATTTCATATAGTATAGGATCTCCTTTTAGAGATGGGGAAACTGAGTCATGCAGTGATTAAGTGATCAACATTTGGTCACATAACTAGTAAGTGTTTATATCTTCCTGCCTTTATCCTATATATAGTGCTTATACTTAGTTATAAAGAAATAAGAGTAACTACAAATTCATATTTGATGTTTGGATATAACTATTAATGTGCCTGTGAGAAAAATGAGTATTTTTATTTTTCCTATCCAAATAATAGAGTGTCTTGTATATGATAAGCACACAACAAATACACACAAAGGAATATTTTTTTCCTTTAAAGAGTATTTACAAAGGAATAATTTTGAAAAAACATGTAGCCCTAAAAAAATGGTTCTTTTTCCCCTACCTTATAAATATTTGGAGAGCCCTGTACCACTTAAATGTTTGAGAAACATGGCTTTATACAATTATTTTATCATGAAGATTCCTTCAGTCATTAGGTCAGGTTGAAATTTAGCTCAAAAATTCAATCCTGGGCTCCTAAAAGTTATTTTCTTGGATGCAAGCATGAAGTTTTAAAGAAGGCATTGAAAAAAATCTACATATGCCTGTTTAGGCTGGGTTGAATCAATTTTATAGGGTGATTGAGGACACAATACATTTACACATAAGGGGAACTATCTTTTGGAGATAGTTCTTAGCATAGGACTAAGGCATATAGCTAATTTTTTTTTTTGCCAGGCAATGAGGACTAAGTGACTTACCCAGGGTCACACAGTTAGTAAGTGTCAAGTGTCTGAGGCTGGACTTGAACCCAGCTTCTCCTGAATCCAGGGCCCATGCTTTATCCACTGCACTACCTAGCTGCCCCCATATAGTTGGTTTTTAATAAATGTTTTAGGCCTGAAATAGCTAGACTAGATTAGACTAGACTAGGACTCTAAATATGAATATGGTAAGACCTATACCATCCTCAGTTAAGATAATGAAAGGTTAGGAAAATATTTAATTTAATTGATGTTTCTGTTTTCCTTGATGTGGGTAAGCCCTTCAATAGTAATCATCACAACCTATACATGCTTTCTCATCCTTTGTGATACTTGCCTAAGTCTTCCACTAAATGTTCCATAGAACACCCATCCTTCACATTGTGGGCCTCACTTGAGATTTTTTGTCATTTCATGGATACCAATGGTGAATGGGAATATTGATGAATTATTTCTTGTTCTAACTATATGACCAGTTCACCTTTCCTTGTCATATTCCTCTATAATGACATTCTTTAGGTTGCTTTTCCTGCACAGTTTTGTACTGGTGATATCTTGTAGCATATTCACTTTTACTCTGTGTCTTTATAGTGAGCTTTGGTTGATTTTTAACTTGAATTCTTTAGTTTGTCTTACTTCATAACTAGCTGTCATACAGAATCACCAGCAAAGTGTTATTGAGTAAAAAAATATTCTTTTCTTCAGGAAGAAGCTTGTGGTTATTCAAAATGTTGCTATTTTCCAAAGGCAATCCAGGCTTCTCTCCTATTGATTGTGGAACTCAACTCGTTGTCTAAATGTGTTTTTCCAAGAGATATTTACTGATTTATGAGTTCTATGGATTATCCATACAACTATATATCATAGTCTTGACCTTAGGTTGACAAACTATGACCTGAGGGCCAAAATTGGCCCACAGCTTGTTTTTGTATGGTTCACAAGGTAAGTGAATTTGGCCCTCTTGCCAGTTTGGTGAGCCCTGGCTTAGAAGAGAAACTGTTTTTATCTGGTTGTTTTTCTTATGGGTACGGTAAGGCCAAAGTAAATATGAATATCATTTTATAGGAGCTGAAATATTCAGATATTGTGAGACCTGAAGTAATTAATAGAATATCACATGCAAACAGCAATACCTTACCTAGTCATCTACTGGGAAACATTTTTCCATTTGGACTTTGTACTGGAAACCCCCGTGATGGTGGCAACCCCCCCACACCTTTTTTTTGTAAGCATATATCTCCCTATTTTATGCCTTTTTGCTGTTAAAAATCACTGTCATCAAAAAATAGTTATCTCTGTTTTTAAAATCCTGCAAAGGATCTTTTGTATGATTTTTGCATAGGCAAAGGAAATACCATGTTGGAGAAAAGTTTTTAAGGGAGTTTTTTTTTTCTATCAGATGCTTTTTCACAGATAAAACCAATAAAACAAAAAGATTTTTTATTCTTGCCTTTAGGCCAATTGTGTGATATGTTGTAGAATATTATGTTGAAATTTTTCTTTTCTAATATTTTTCTTTTTTTCCTTTAATATTTTTATTGAGAAAGGCCTTGATATTTATGTTGTTAATTCTCACATTTTATAGAGATGAAAAAGTAAGCAAATGACAGGCATTATTAGTTGTCTTTTACCATTTTTTTCTTTTTATATAAGGATTTTTTATTTGTTTACAAACATGTAATGTTCTCTCAGGAATCTTGAGAATCAATGCTTTTAATACACTTAAAATGTTATTATATAACAGATTTCAACTGGGCAAACTTGGTCTGGTCAAGTTACTTTTCCAACCTTTGTTTTCCTTATTGCCACTGTTACTTCCTCACTAAGCACATAGGAGAAATGTAATGGCTTCACTTTCCTTGTTGGAGAAAAAAATAAAATAGAAATATTTAAAGATTTCACCCCACTTTGCATCTGCTCATTGAATTGCCTTTTTATCTTTAAATGCCCTCAGGATGATGTAGCTTTCATTGTATCTCCTGCTGATATTTCTGAAAATTAATTACAATTTTATGATAGAAATGTCTTAATTAACATAAGATGTTAAAGCTAGCCATTGGAAATGAAGTAGCTCTAAAATGTGATCTTCATAAAATGAGGGTTTCACAATTTTGCATGTACAGGCTGGTGTAAATTTGAGTTCCTGCAATCCATGACTTCAACCTATAGTTTATTTTTGTTTCATTCTTTTTTTTAACAAATTAGCACCAGTCTGGTTTTAAAAGTTTTTTTTTACCTAAAAAGTATTATTTTACTGACTTTTGGTTCTTTGCAAAAGAAAATTTATTTTAAAGCAGTAGCAGCAACAACAACAGAAGCCTATATATTTGACTATTAACATGATATGGCCAAATCATCTTGAAAATATTCCTCTTGGAGGCAGCTAGGTGGCACAGTGGATTAAGCACTGGCCCTGGATTCAGGAGGACTTGAGTTCAAATCTGGCCTCAGACACTTGACACTTACTAGCTGTGTGACCCTGGGGAAGTCATTTAACTCACATTACCCCAACAAAAAAAAAGGGATTCCTCTTAATGGAAACTTTTTGTTTTTAACTCTTAGCATGGTCAGAATTTAATATGATTATAACTACTTAAACATTCTTTTAAGTTCTTGTGACCATGGTGGCTTTGTTGAATGAAATGTATATTTCCATCTTGTTCCCAAGGAATATAATAATTTTCTTTAAAATTAAAGGCATTGGAGTTTTCTGCAGAAGGAATATAGTTCTTTTAATTTTTTAAAGCTTATATTTAGGGTTACTGAAACCATTACCTAATGCTATGGTTTAGGAAATTGCTGGGATAATGAGGGAAACCATAGAAAAGTTGATTGATATGCACAGTCTAGAAGCAATGGCAACCATGGTTTGATTATTATCACATCATATCCTCTTTAAGATTCTTTTAAAATAAATGACTTAATAGTATTAACTGTTCTCCTACTTGGCAAATTTCTCTGCTGCACAAGGGGAGATTGATTATCTGATGACTGAAGGAGTTTTTAGGGTCTTTAGTATCTTCATTAAGGAAATAAATTTCCATTGGTCAAACTTCCTTAGGAAACAATGATGGTCTGTGGAAAGTCTGTTTTTTTTTTTTTTTATCAAGTTTCCATTTGTGGATGTATTAATAGATTAATTAGGTAAGGTAAGAGTTGCCTCAATTATGTCAAAGCTGCAATTATTATCCAATAAATATTCTGAAGTTTTTCATCATGAATGGTACAATACAAGGTGACCAAATATCTTGTGTAATAATAATTTTTGCTGCCTTTTGGCATACAATGAAACTCATTCCTTTATTTTCCTTTTCTAGGAGAAACCATGATCTTTCCATCTTGCTTCATTTACCTTTTGTCTTCTAGTTTCATTGATTGTGAGAATATAAGAAAGTATATCACCTCCCTGGTCTCTGGACAAGAGATTTCAAATTGATTACAAAATATTTAGTTAATATTCAGAGTCAAATCTGGCATATTTTTCCTCATTGGGGAAAGAAAATATGGGAAAATATGGCAGATAAGGGAAAACTCAGCTGGTCCATGGCTTGATTGCCATAAAGGAAGGTATTACCTCATAGATTCATGCCATAATTTTTCTTACTAACTTCTTTCTCAGTTGTTTTTATGCTACTGTAGGAGTTCATGTTTTGTCAGTAGCTTCTAATTTGGGGGCTGTGGGGTACAACTGGGGTTCAGGTGTGTGATGCCCTCATGCCCAGATGAAAACTCAATACTGAAGAAAGCCATTGGCAGCTCCAATGTGAAAGAGATAGACTATATTTAAAGGAGACTTACTTACAAGGGGATCCTTGTGTTTCTGGCAGTGGTCATGCATTGTGAATTTATTTGAATTCCCACCAGTTCCCTCCCATTCCCCTCTGATATTTATATGTGTAGGTTACATATGGCAAGGAGCCTTCTTTGTTATAACTAGCATTATTCACTGGTTGCAGTGCTTGTGAAGAAAAATATTGATTGGTCTAAATGAACTCATGCATGATTTGTTCATACTATATACCCTGTAAGTAGCATGCATGGCTCTTCCTTAAATGAATAGTCCATACTGCATATCATGGAATTCACATTCCATCCCTTATATGGGTATTCCATTCTGTAAGTCTTGGATCATACAGGGGTTGCCAGTCAAAGTCCACTTGAGTTATGACTCTGTTGATTGGTCTAAGAATTATATGATTCTTAGCATACTCTTTTCTGCCATTGTCCCCACAGAAGCAAAACTGTAAAACAAAGAGTCATTTTCTATTTTCCTTTCGTTTTATCATCTATACCAAAATGGTGACCACCAAATATCAAAATTACTTACTGATGACAAAACTTTCTCTGATTAACTACATTGATGCTTAGAAAGAAGACATTGCCTTGTGCCACACTCATATTTGAAGACTTTTCAGCATGGTGCAATTTCCAAGAGCTTTCTCATTTTGGGCAAACCCTTTAAAGAATCAATGAAAACATTGAGTAAGCCACTAACTATGGGCAAAGCATTGTGCTAATGACTGGGGATACAAATAAAAAAAATACATTTTATGCTTTTAAGGAGTTTATATTGTAACGATTGGAATAACGCCACCTGCTGGATACTTACTGTAGAAGAGTTCTGCCCATGAAGCGAAGGTCTTTGAGGGCAAGACCAGGAGTCTTTTCTTTGGTATCAGGAAGTGACGCGGACTAGTGGGAGGAGGAAGGAGGAGACTGGGGCTCTTTCCTCTGGACTCTGGTGGAGAAGGGAGCTAGAAATGTGCTCTCCCTTTAATAGATAGGAATCTAGGCCTTTCTCTCTCTCTTTACCAAATTCTTATTCTCCTTAATAAATGCTTAAAAGTCTAACTCTTGCTAAAGCTTATAATTTATTGGCGACCACTCATTAGATATTTTAGACAGACTAGCTAGAATTTTAGCCCTTAACAATATTTTAGCTGAAGGAACACATACATACATATATATACACATATATACACAGATACATACATATATATATACACACATAAAGGAGTGGTGACCAGGAACAATGCTTTAGTTTAGGAAGTCACCAGGACAGTGAAGAGAGTCATAGAGAAGTGGGTTGATATACACAATGTGGAAGCAATGGCAACACATTCTCATAGTAAGAGGTAGCTAGTGGTGTGGATGTTGTATGTGGAACTGGTTGGGAAAATAGAAAAAAAATTCCAAGATGTGTTTGGATGGGATGGGAAACATGGTCTGGGGTCTGGACATATCTAAATATAATGAGCCATGCCAGTACTGACTGCCTGGTTAAGACAGTGTGACTTAGAATTTAGCACAGTATCTGGCACATAGTAGAAACTCAAGGAATGTGATTGATTGGTTGACTAATCCCAGGGTAGTAATTTAAAAGCTGAGTAGATTACTTACTTATTTAAGACAAGGTTTTGGGAAGCCCAAGGATATGGAGAGAGCAGTGGAAGGATAGTTTGGAAAGTTGATCAAAGTGGATTACCAGATGGGAGGTGAAGTATAATCTGGGGTTTGGGGCCAGCTATATCTAATGAAAACTCAGGGTTGGGTCCATGCCAAAAATGAGGCATTGGAGAAGAACTTTGTAGAATTAAAAGATGTATTAAATAACAAAATGTTAGCACAGAGGGGAGGACAAAGTCTTGGTCTATTTGGGTCAAGCCTCCTCTTGACAAGATCTCATCTACTTAATTATTGTGTACCACTGCATGAGAGGTCACAGATATAAAAGCTTTTCTTTCTTTTATAATTGAAGTGCAAGATATCATATTAAACAAAGCAGAAGATTGCCCCTTTTTAATGCAAAATGAGTTTTTGATGTGCTGCAAGCAAGGTAGAAAAGATGGGGAAATTATACTCAACACCGCAGCAGTTTAATCCAATTATGAGAACTTATTAACTTTAATTTCTAACAGCATTTTCTTAGTGAATGCACTAGAACACAACAGAACAAATGTGGGAATCATGGTGTGAGCTCAACAACATCAGGCTTATCTCCCTCCTCAATACCTTCTAACCATTCGCAATGTAGATCATCACTGCTATTGCCTTTTGGAGGGATATGTCTCTGCTGCTGGGGTGACTATCACCTTTACTTTAAGCTGTCAAATTGAAAGTGATTATATTCCATGATTATATTCTATAATCACCAGACTGGCTTATTTATTTTATTATTTTATTATTATTTTTTTGCAGGGCAATGAGGGTTAAGTGACTTGTCCAGGGTCACACAGTTAGTAAGTGTCAAGTGTCTGAGGCTGGATTTGAACTCAGGTCCTCCTGAATCCAAGACCAGTGCTTTATCCACTGTGCCACCTAGCTGCCCCAGATTGATTTTTTTTAATATACTGAATCTCAGTTTCTGATGATTGATTAAATGATCTACCTATCTTTCCTTCTGTGGATGTCTTAATGTATACTTTGAGAGGCAGAATGATAGAATAGAGTAGTTGGGTTCAAATCTGGCTTCTGAAACTTATTATCTGTGACTCTGGTAAGTCATTCAATCTCTCTGAGCTTCAGTTTCTTCATTTTCAAAGTAGGGATAATAATACCTATAATATTTTTTTTTTTTGCAGGGCAATGGGGGTTAAGTGACTTGCCCAGGGTCACACAGCTAGTAAGTGTCAAGTGTCCGAGGCCGGATTTGAATTCAGGTACTCCTGAATCCAGGGCCAGTGCTTTATCCACTGCGCCACCTAGCTGCCCCAATACCTATAATATTTAATCTCATAAGAGTTCTGTGAGGTTCAAATGAGGCTAAAGATAGGAATATATGTTATGCACACATTATATGTGCTTTAGAAAGTGTTATATAAATGTTTATATAATATTATATAGCATTATATAATATAAAGTGTGTTGCTAACTTTAGAGTACTATATAAATACTGGTTATTATTAGTATTTTGTTGAAATGTATAAGTGATTCCATCACTGTGCACATGTGGTTTTCAATTATAGTGCTTCTTTGAAAAATGACATTGAGGGGACAGCTAGGTGGCACAGTGGATAAAGCTTCGCCCTACCAAAAAAAACCAAAAACAACAACAAAAAATGACATTGAAGAATTGTGGAACAAGGATGTCAGAGTCACCCACTGTATCCATGGGAAAGTATGCCCTAAATTTATGGAGGAATGTTTTGTTGCTAATTTTCTTATGCCATTTCAATGAATGCCTTTGCTTTGATTGTATCCTCTGGCTGACTATTAAAATATAAACACATGGATGAGTGTCTGTAAGCTAGGAGTGTAGATATGCAGGGTACTTTGAAGGAAGCGTAGTTGTCCCCTCAGGATAACCTATGAGTCCTATGCTGGGAGTGTAAGTGGGGAGTACAGTAGGGGTAGGCAGAGGGAGGCTATATGGGTATCAATTTAATAATGGATCAGAATGGACATCCAACTGAATGTCATAGTATGGATAAGAAACATTTTATTCATTTTTTCATACTTTGATGTTGTAACGATTGGAATAATGCCACCTGCTGGATACTTACTGTAGAAGAGTTCTGCCCATGAAGGGAAGGTCTTTGAGGGCAAGACCAGGAGTCTTTTCTTCAGGATTCAGGAAGTGACGCGGACTAGTGGGAGGAGGAAGGAAGAGACTGGCGCTCAGTCTCGCGCTCTTTCCTGGGGACGCTGGCGGAGAAGGGAGCTAGAAATGTGCTCTCCCTTTAATAGATAGGAATCTAGGCCTTTCTCTCTCTCTTTACCAAATTCTTATTCTCCTTAATAAATGCTTAAAAGTCTAACTCTTGCTAAAGCTTGTAATTGATTGGCGACCACTCATTAGATATTTTAGACAGTTTAGCTAGAATTTTAGCCCTTAACAGATGGCTGACCACGAAGAGGAAAGCTGAACCTCACTTCTGATCTTCCGGTTGGGTAAGAAATTTCCCCTACCCTTTAAACTGCTAAGTACTGGCGCACTGGCTGTGTTTTCCCTTTAAATTTTTTCGAATGGACCTTTTAAACTCCCTAATTACCCTATTTTTGATTTTAGTCTGTTTAACCAGACAAATGGGAGATAAGATCATTTTAATGCTTTGTTTTTGTGGATTTTCTATTTTTCTTTTTATTTTTGTTAAAAGAGCCAGCAACTTACTCACGCAAGGAAATATCACTCCCTCTCCCAACCATGCTTTTTCAGAGAAACCTGAAGAGATTCCTGCAGCTTTTCCCAATTCTAACACTAATTGTTGCTCTAATTTTGCATGCCTGGAGGCAATGACCCACCCTCTAGAAGCTTTTAATCCCCTAGCACCTGGAGGCAAAGTGGGGGAAGAGGAATCCAGGCCTGAGTTCAAAATCAAGTCTGATTCAAATTGCTCTGGTCCCTCCCCTCCTCTCCAGACCCCACCCTCTACTCCTCCTATGGCCAAGCCCATAGCTTCCCCTGCCTGGGAAGTCCAGAGATCTGATGCGCATGCTCAACTTTTTCTACCTGCATTTGCAGCTTCAGGCTCAGCCCTTCCCTGGCCTGGCTGTGCTTTTGAGACAATCTTAGAAAACTCTTTAAATTCCAGATATGCTCGTTTTGTTCATAATTTTGCTAACCTGCTTTTGTCTTTAATTAGTAATCTTATAAAGCATTTGTATGGTGAAAAGCCCAACAGACAATATAGAGGGGTTAAAGAAGAAAAACTTAAGATGAATAAGAATGACAATCAACATAGTTCAAGACTCTGCTTCTTTTGCCAAGGAAGGGTATATATTTTACAGAAATGTAGAAGTAAGCAGCAAGGTATTGATATGAGTATTGGGGATTTTAGATATCGGAATCAAGAGTGTTCTGAATTCACTCAGATTATTAATGTCAGTTCAGAGGTTACATAGGATTTCTATGCTATTACATATACATTTTGGAATTAATGGTATAGGTTTATTTTCATAGAGATTTTAATGCTTTTGAGATTGTGTCTTATACTTAGTTTCTAAAACAAGGAGAATATTTGTAAAAGCTTTTTATAGTCATGTGATCAAGTTTATATTTTGTAATACTCATTAATATTAAGTTCATGCTCATTTAGATTTCCTTAGTTTGAATTTCACTGTCTTTTATTGTTCCATGTGTATTTTCTTCTATACATTTATCTAATTTTAAAAAATTGCAAGATGGTTTTGATTTCATAATACAATGTTAATTCTAGGAGTATTGTGCTCCCATGTTCTGAGTTGTTTGTTTTTGTTATTTTTTCTCAACTGATTATTTGATCAAACTCTTCAAAGCATTTCCCTGGCAAATTGGTTGCCATGGCAAGTGTAAATTGATTCTAGAAGTATTATTTTTGATAAGCATATTCAAAAAAAAAAAGAGGGGAACATTTGTAAAAGTTTTCTTTTTTCAAAAAAAAAGTTTTCTTTGAGATTCTGTTGTGCTTTAACTTGTATTTAAATATGTTCTGATTTTTCACAAAAGTAATTGTATACTAAGTACAAAAAAGGGGTATTATTTGAAATTGTTGCATAATTATATATTGTGTTCTGAGTCAAGATGTATTCACATTTTTTGCAATCATTTATTATCCTCAATTTTTAAATCCATATGAGACTTAGATTATGGGAACTTATCATTTAAGACATTAATTGCCTTTATTCTGAGTTATCAGATGCCAGTCCAATCACAAGAGGAATACGTGCAAGAGCAGACACTGAACTGTCACATGAGGGGAGACATGCATGAAGTCAAGGTATGGCCGAGGGAACGGCTTTTGACAAATGTTGAGGTTGGATTCTCTTGGTTTAATATTTTATTTTATTTTTCCCCACAATATTGTACAGATGGCTGGAAGTATTGATCCCACCCATCTCACTTCTACACCTGGCTTCTATGCTCCCTCCTATATGCCTGATGCCATGGACATCTCAATCCCATGCATCTGATTAAGTCTGACTCAGTTTCTTCCAATATGTTCGGTGACTTGGACATATATTCCATCCACCTATTTTAAGCCTGGCATACTGTATGAGCAGTACATATTGCTCAAGTGTGGGAATGCTCATATCCCATCATTTCTCTGTTCTTTTATGGTAACCCCCATAATTATCTCAGGTGTCATGATAAATACAGTGTTGAATTTGGCCTTGACACCTGTTACCAATTATATTAGATTTTTTAATTTCTCATAATGGCATGAGGATAATTAGGCAGATGATGCAAAAAGTGATGAAACAAAGATAAAAAAATTATTTTTAATAATTAATATCGCAGCAATTGTCTTCTCAATTACCCTCCATAAGGGGGGGACTATAGTAATATTATAATTTTAAAGAATGGTTCAATTTTTGTTTTATTATATGTTTCATGTGTAACAACTAAGATTCTGAATTCCCTTAGACATGTTTTTGAAAACTTTCATTGTTTGATTTGATTATTGACAAAGCTATTTTAAAGTTGTGTTAAGCTCAATTTTGTAGGAAATTTTCCTGGCTGATTACCAGCATCCACACATCAACCCCTGAAAAGACTTCCATTCCACGACTACACCTAGAGGACATCTGAGAAAAGACTTTCAGAGACTTTAAATGAACAGTTTTGATTTGTTGTTTTTGTTGTTTTTTTTCTCTTTCTGTTATAATATACACCATCTGTTACATGTATTCTCTGCAGAGGCCCTCCCTTTGCAAGACTAATGTCAAAGCGTCAGTTCATGAGGACAAAAAAAAAATCGCCCCTCTGGACAAAACTTTCCTCTCTTCCTTTTCTATATTGTTGTTCACATATTATTAGTTAGCAATAGTTATTATATTCTTTTTACTGTTCCGTCAAGGAAACATTTTGTTTCTTGAGGAACAACAGGGGGGACTGTAACGATTGGAATAATGCCACCTGCTGGATACTTACTGTAGAAGAGTTCTGCCCATGAAGGGAAGGTCTTTGAGGGCAAGACCAGGAGTCTTTTCTTCAGGATTCAGGAAGTGACGCGGACTAGTGGGAGGAGGAAGGAAGAGACTGGCGCTCAGTCTCGCGCTCTTTCCTGGGGACGCTGGTGGAGAAGGGAGCTAGAAATGTGCTATCCCTTTAATAGATAGGAATCTAGGCCTTTCTCTCTCTCTTTACCAAATTCTTATTCTCCTTAATAAATGCTTAAAAGTCTAACTCTTGCTAAAGCTTGTAATTGATTGGCGACCACTCATTAGATATTTTAGACAGTTTAGCTAGAATTTTAGCCCTTAACAATGTTTAGAACAATCTTTTTTTGAATAATTATAGATCTCATTGAAGTCAAATTATTTTCAAATGATCTTATTGGTCTTAATGTGATAAATCAAATGATATTATGGGGCATAATGTGATAAGCACAATAATATGTGTAAATAGTAGTATCTGGAACAGTACACTATCAATAGTGAATCTCTCTTCCATTTTAACTCTGTCCAGGACATATGCTATGACAATCTTATAATAGATTCTTTTAATAAACATATTTATCCCTGTTTTATGGCTCACTTGATGTTAAACAGAGAGAAATTGAAAAGTTATAGTTGTCTTTATCAAGAAATCTTGAATGATAACATTTCAGTCCTGTTATTTTTTTTTTTTTTTTGTGAGGCAATTGGGGTTAAGTGACTTGCCCAGGGTCACACAGCTAGTAAGCATTAAGTGTCTGAGACTTGATTTGAACTCAGGTCCTACCACATCCAGGGCCAGTGCTCTATCCACTGCACCACCTAGCTGCCCCTCAGTCCTGGTACTTAACAGCAATCATCGGACTCATATCGGATTCAACAAAAGAACCAGAGAGACCAATAATACACTTTTAATTTATACAAGAGAGGGAAAGGCCAAAAACAAACATAGAGTGTGAGCATAAAGGGGAAGTTAGGAGAATGAGAAAAGACTACAACCAGGGCAGTTTCTAGGATGCTGTGTTCTCACCAGTTTTTGATCAGTTGGGTGACTGTAAAGATAAAATAAGTTGTAAATGATCATTTTGCGAAGGCCCACCTGTTGTTCCCTTATCAATATTTTTGTCAAGGACATCTTCAGCACATGCTTAGAATGTTTTGAATGAAAAAAAAATTAAGTAAAATAAAGTTATTGATTTATTCTTAACTACCTTTTATTAGATAATTATATTGCTTGCATTTCTCCTCAAAATATGGTTTTTCTATTGTTTGCGAAGATGGAAATAGATTATAGCAATTCTGACAAATTCATTCCATTTTCATACTATTTCTTTTCCTCTTTCACATTTTATCCTTACAGACTTTTGGAAAGATCTAGCTTGTTTAGGTCTCATCCCAAACTTTATGAAGATTTGTGTTTGTTATTGCTGCTTTTTGAAATAGTAGCACCAAGCTTGAGATAGATTAGGGATAGAAGACAATATAGCCAGAGCAGGAATAATAGCCTGGGAAAGTAATGAAGGATAAAAGAATTGAAGGTCATGGGGTGGATGAAGAATACATAGGTTTAGGAGTAGAAAGGCACAGGGCAAACTAGAAGGACAAAAGATTATGATTGAATTGTGTGGTTTTTGAACACGGAAGTGGAACACTTGGATGATGGCATGATCAAGGTTCCAGTATGACCATTCCTATTTGTTGCTGAGATGGAATGAACAAGTTCATCATGGGAGCTAAGTAAATGGATGAATTAGGAAGTTAAGATATTTGAAGAAATATTAAATTATGTTGATGTTCCCTAGTGTAAGGGTTGGAATCTGAGAGAAAAGGAGACAGTGTACCAGTCACTGAAATCACCGAGAACAGTACAAATAGGGAGGGCATATACACACTCACATGCACACACACGTGTGTATGTATATATTATATATATATATAATGTATGTATAAATGTGTATATAATATATGTATATATGTTTGTATAATATATATGTATATATGTATGTGTGTACATATATGTATATATGTGTGTGTATATAATGTATGTATAAATGTGTATATAATATATGTATATATGTATGTGTGTGTGTGTGTGTATATATATATATATATATATATATATATATATATATATATATATATATATATAAAATGTCACTAGGTTCTTTACTGAGTGATAGATTTGAATAGAGTGAATATCAAAAAAAGAGATTGCATTGGCGGGGAGACTAGAAGTGAAATGGGCAGCAAGGCGTTTTTTTTTAAAACTCTTCCTGCTGGAACCAATGAATCGGGGTGTATGAGACCAGGATTGTGTGGAGGGAATAGTACTGGAGAGGAAGATCAGTAATACTGTATCATCTAAGGGGATCCAGGTCTCAGTGTATACCAGGAACAGGAGGGAAAGAGATCTTTGTCGGATGGAAAATGGAAAAAAAATTGTTACTCATTAAGTAGGAATTACAGAAGGGTGAGCAGAGTAGTAGTGAGACATTAGACACACAGATTTGAGGTAGCTGGAATAAGGGAGCAGACCAGAGGGAGTGCAGAATGGAGTTTGTCACTTTCTAGTCAGGGATTCAGCATCCCAGAAACACTGGAATAGGCAAAGTAGGAGGAGTATGAATGTGCTAAACAGGATGGAATAATTCTAGGCAGATTATAAGTGGTTTAGAAAATTTCTACTGATGGAGGTGAGTAATTAAAAGGTTCACGTTCTCCATGTTGTTCTGCCCATGGAGGAGGGAAGTCAATGTTGTTGAATCCTGGAATGCTCCATATTCTGGGCCACAAGTCAGGCACAGGTAGAGTCCTATAGTTAGCAAAGCTTTAACTCCAAGAATGACTCATTGGTGAAATTTCAGGCACTGCAGCAAGCCAGTGGCCGAAATATTCTTAGTCAAGCTGATTTTTTTTGGCTCTTCAAATAGCAGACTAAAGGAAAATGCCTTGCTGCCTATGTCTGGCAGTTTATATAGCCCGTTTGTCAGCTGCTTTCTTGCCTACTCCCTTCTGTTCACACTTCCTCTCTTCCATTCTCTTAAATGAAACTATCGTTCTGAGTGACTACCTCTAGTTACTTGTGCAAGAGGAAGCAGCATGTTCATGTACTCCAAAAATCTATCATGCCTTTCTTTGTGACTTAGTGGAAAGCTGTTACTTTTTTGTGACTTTGGGCAAAATTTTTTGTGCAGTTAGTTGTTTAAACAAAGAGGACTTGGGATATAATTGTTATAACAATGTGGATATAGACTCACAATTATAGAAGGTGCTTCTCATTTTGGAGGAATTTTGTGCAAGACTTTTTGTCCTTTACAAGTACTTTTTTTGGTGGGGCAATGAGGGTTAAGTGACTTGCCCAGGGTTACACAGCTAATAAGTATCAAATGTCTGAGGCTGGATTTGAACTCAGGTTCTTCTGAATCCAGGGCTGGTGCTTTATCCACTGCACCACCAGCTTCCCCCATTTGTATTACTTTAATTTTTTCAGGTGGACATAATTGTGTCCTCTGCCCTGGACCTCTTAAACTTCTTGCTACGTACTTAAAGACTCTACAATCTCAGATTTACTATGTGGTAAGTCAGAGGAATCAAAACCCATGAAAAGATAGATTTGAGTAAATTTTATGTAATTAAATTTTGGCATGCATACTACTATTTTAAAATATTATTAATGACAATGCAAATATGAGAAACAGGCCGGCAAACTTTCATAGATATTCCCTTTGGCTGATTTTATAAAATGAATGTCACATACTGAGAGGTATATAGAATACATAACCCCACTATATTATTTTTTATTGTTTAAAAACACTTAACTTGGTAGATCAAAATCCGCAATTCAAGGCTTGACTCCAATAAATTGTTTCCACAACTGTGTAATTTAAAATTCTAAATGTGGGTTCTAATCTGTCCCCCTAGTTTTGGGGGGAAACTAACTAAAATTACTGATAAAGGAGTTTAGGTTTTTTAAGGGTTTATTGAAAGATAGTAAAAGAAAGAGAAAGATTGCTAACAGATTTCTTATAGCCTGAAATCCTCGCCTTCCTAAACTCCCCTGTGAAGTTCTCTGCCACCATGCCTATGTCTCCAAGCCAAAGAGGCTGAGCTCTCTCCCCAGCATCAGCTTCCTCCTTCCTGTTCCCCTCCCAGAAATGGGAGGTTCTTCAAGCTGATTGGCTAGTGTCATTCAAATTCATTGATTCACTGGACCCAAAGGTGGTCAAAGTTCAAAGTTGTTAGCTTCTGAAAACAATTACTTTCTTAAGTACCCTTAAGTACCAGCCAGGGAAGTAAACCAGAAATCCAGTCAGTAGTCAGTCACCTTATCCAATTCAATCAGTTTAAACCAGTCTCCAGGTGGGCTCCTGAGTATCTGCTAAATCTCATCTATCACATTCCATTATCTTGACATACAACCATGTTAAGATCACCTAAGTTTCCTTTGAAAATGCAACACAGAGAAAACTTTGTTCAATAATTCTCTCTTTATCAATGTCTAGCAAGGCCTAAAATCAGGGATACTTAAGGGATGCTCCACCAACAAGGACTGTTTCCAGAACAAAGGACAAAGAGAAGGAAACAAACATTTATTAAGCACCTACTATGTGCCAGGCACTGGTATTGAGGCTGGAACTGGGAATATTATCTCATTTGATATAGGGATTCTCATACCATTGTTGGTAAGTTACCTCTAATTGTTTGATTCATAGATTACCTTGTGGAGATTTCAGTAAACCCCAGGGTACTATAGGACTTCCTCAGTGAGATCTATAACCACTCAAAATAGGTCAGCCTCTGGATCCACCCGGGGGGGAGGGGAGGGGAAATAAATGAAGAATACAGGATGTCCCAAAAGTCTTAGTGTAGTTTTATGCTTTAACAGCTTGTCTGAAAGCTGAACAATATTGATAAAATATTAAAAAGATCTAGCAGGCCTCCAATGTATTGGATAGATCTTCTAGAAAGAACCTTTATCAACAAGGTGATGTCTCTGCTTTTCAGTATGCTGTCCAGATTTGCCATAACTTTCCTTCCAAAGAGAAAACATCTTTAAATTTTATGGATGCAGTTACCATCTGCAATGATCTTTGAGCCCAAGAATATACAATTTGCTAGTTATATTTCTTTTCCCTATTTGCCAGGAAGTGATGAGACCAGATGCCATGATCGTAATTTAGTTTCCTTTTGTTTAAAAAAAAATAAGCTTCAAGGCTTCTTTACTTCACGGCAATTCACAAAAAGTTTTTCCCCATATTTCTCTGTATTCATACATATACCTTTTCTATTCTATTCTCTTTCTTTTGGTGATCCCATCAGCAAATATGCATTATTAACCTTTCATATTTCCAAGTAACACAAGATCACTATATCCAACCCCAGACTCTCTTGACCTCTAGTCCTATGTCAGGAATCAGTAGATCCCCAAAAAGAGAAAAAGATCAATTTGTACAAAAATATTTATAGCAGCACTTTTTGTGTTGGCTAAGAATTGGAAATCAAAGGAATGCCCATCAATTGGGGAATGGCTTAACAAACTGGATTATATGATGGTGGTGGAACATTATTGGGCTATAAGAAATAACAAGCAGGATGATTTCAGAATGGCCTGGAAAGACTTATATGAATTGTTGTATACTGAAGTGCACAGAACCAAGATAACATTGTGAACAGAGACAGCAATATTGTTTGATGAAGAACTGTAAATGAGTTAACTATTCTCAATGATAAAATTATACCAGACAATACCAAAGGATTCTTGATGAAACACACTACCCACCTCCAAAGAAGAACTGATATTGATTGAACACAGAATGAAGCATGCTATTTTTCACTTTCTTTCATTTTTTTTTCTGTTATTCAATTTTTCTTGTACAAAATGACAAATATGGTAATGTTTACATAATTGCAAATATATAACCCATATCTCATTGCTTACCACCTCAAGGAGGGAAGACAGGAGGTATGGAAAGAGTGATAAAAATTTAAACTCAAAACTATAAATAAAAATGTATATTATTTTTTAAAAATAAAATCAATAGAAAAGAACTGCTTAGTATTTTGAACTCAATATCCTACAGGTAGTTCAAACTCAACATCTTTCAAACAAAACTCATTATCTCCATCAATATAACTCTTTTCTGAACTTCCCCATTCCATATGTACAATCACTTTCCTAAACTTTATCATGCCTACCTCCACAATAGCTCTCATATTTCCTTCTCTCTTTTATCTTGACCAACGTCCTAGTTCAGATACTTACCACTTCTTGCCTGGAACATTGCAGTAGCCTTCTAATCAGTTTCCTTCAAACAAGCATCTCCCACACTCCAATCCATCCTCCACACAGCTATCAACATGATTTTTCTTAAGCACAGATCTCAATTTGTCACTACCCTTTTCAAGAAACTCCAGCAATGCTCTGTCAGCTCTAAGATCAAAGACAATCTCCTCTGTTTGGTATTTAAAGTCCATTACCATCTGGCTGAGATTTACTTTCAAGCTTTATTATACCATACCATTTAATCGACTCCCTTGTCCAGCCAAACTAGTCTCCTTGCTATTTCTCACATAGTTCATTCCATCTCCTGTGTCTGTGCCTTGGTACAGGTTGTCCTCCATGCCTGGTATATACACCTTTATTCTTTTTGTTTCTTGGAGTTCCAAGTTTCCTTTAAACACAGTTGAAGCATACATGAGGGTTTTCTTTTGTCTTGTGTTTCTAGTATCTTCCCCAATAATTTACCCTTTTGGGGATATACATTTAGTATACAAAAATACATGTGTATATGTATATGCATATCTGTGCAGACACATATAAATGTATATACAAACATATACATAAACATGTGTGTATATACATACAAATGTTTATACACACAGTTTTCACTTTACATAAATGGGCCATTCCAAAGAAATCTGTGTAAAGTGATTTTTACTAATGTGAATTTGCCAGTGGACATGCATAAGGGAAGGATGTAGGTAGGCAGGAAAGATATTTGTGGAGGGAAGGGGCCAGCTCACAGTTCAAGGCTCCACTGGGGGCCAGGGACAGAGAAACCAGTGCAGACAGGCCAGCCATACGGGGCCTGGATGGAATTGAGAGAAAGAACATGGGGGGAAGCATATGTAAGGGCTGGACATGGACCTAGGAGAAAACTGGTCACATGCAGAGTAAGGGACAGACACATAATACCCTAATACTGGAGGTAGAGAAGAAGGGGTCAGACATGTGGACAGGTGACAGAGTGGATCAAAGATAGGAATCAGTTCTGCTTTCATTTGGAGGTGTTTTTTTTTTTAAGTATTTGGAGGGGCAGCTAGCTGGCACAGTGGATAGAGTACTGGCCCTAGAGTCGGGAGGACCTGTGTTCAAATCCGACCTCAGACACTTAACATGTACTAGCTGTGTGACCCTGGGCAAGTCACTTAACCCCAAAAAACCACACACACACAAACACACACAATATTTGGAGGAGGGTCAAGAGACCACTTAGCTAAAGGGAGGAGCCAGGTGTGAGACTTAAAATTGGATATAAGAGCATTAAACTCCCCTTTAACTTTTCCCTTATATATCTCCCAGACCAGTAAGAGAAAGAAGCCTCTGAACTTTAATTAGAGAGGGATTAGCCTTTATTGTTTAGACAACAAACAGGTGATACCAATTAGGGAAATAGGAAAGTAGAAATAGAAATGAATAGTCTTAGATCTAAGCTTAGTCTATATTCTTTTATAAAACTCGCCGAATCCCAAAACTGCCTGCCAGGCCGAGTACCAGAGCCGATCACCAGAAGTGCGCCATCACCACTAGTGTGAACAAGAAAGAGCAAGCCAACTTCTGTTCTACTACCCAGTTTTAAGTTGGCGTCCTGGAAGTATCGGCAGTATTACGTGCTTGGCCACGCTCTCCCTGGGCAGCAGCGGGTGCATGGCTGTTCATCACGGTCTCCTCCCCAAAAGGGGCGGTCCTTCAAAAGCTGCTTTACCACACAAGAGAGAGAGCAGAATAGTTTACCATAAAGCTAACATAGGTGCATTTTTTTTTGGGGGGATGCATATTTCTTTCAGAAATCTTTATACAAAATGGAATTCCTGTAAAGTGAATTTATGTAAAACTTGAACTGTCTGTATATTTCAAAGCTCTAGAACAAAAAGGGACATCAGAGGCCATCTAACCTAATGCTCTCATTTTATAGATGAAGAAACTTATAATATGTTCTCCCTCTCAATAGAGTGCAAGCTGATTGAGGCCAAAAACTGTTATTTTTGTCTTTTTAGCTCAGTCACCTAGTACAGATAGTGCCTGGTACATGGTAGGCACACAACCAATGGTTGGCTGTTGATTGACTCAATGTGAATCTACTCCCTCTTAAGAGAGTTCATTCTACTTTTGGATAAAACTGTTTGTTAGGATGCCTTTCTTATACTAAGTATGAGAGTATACATTATAGTAAGAATAAATATAAAGTAATTTGGCCTCTTTGGGAGTTCTGTCTTCCATTGCTTCAAATTCTGCCTGTCCTCTGGAACCAAACTGAATGAGTCTGATCCCTCTGCCAAGTAACAGATCTTCACATACTTGAAGTTCACTAGTAGGAGGGAATATTTGAGACTGATAGAACTGCCAACAAAACATAGAGCATTGAACAAAAGGACTCTTTTCCAATATGAAACTCTACCTTCTTAATCTTTTTTTGGGAATAAATATTTTTATTGATAGTTTTGGGTTCCAATTATTATCCACATTTCCCTCTCCTCCCCTTTCCCTAAGGCAGCAATCAGATATGGGTTATACATGTATGATTATGTAAAACATTACCACATTTGTCATTTTGTACAAGAACAATTGATTAAAAGCAAAAAATGAAAGAAAGGGAAAAGTAGCATGCTTCAGTCTGTGTTCCATAAGTAACAGGTCTTTCTTTGGAGATGGATGGTTTGTTTCAACAATAGTCCTTTGGGATTATCATGAATCATAGTATTGTTGAGAATAGTCAAATCATTCACAGTTCTTCGTTAAACAATATTACTATCTCTTTGCACAATGTTCTCTTGGTTTTGCCCACTTCACTATACATCATTTCATACATGGCTTTCCAGGACTTTCTGAAGTCATTCTGCTTGTCATTACTTATAGCATAATAATATTCTATCACCATCTTGTAACCCAGTTTGTTTAGCCATTCCCCAATTGATGGGCTTTCCTTTGATTTCCAATTCTTAGCTGCTAAAAAAAAAAGAGCTGCTATAAATATTTTTTGTACAAATAGGTCCTTTTATCTTTTGGGGGATATCTTTGGGATATAAACCTAGCAGTGGTATTGTTGAATCAAAGGGTATGCACAGTTCTAAAGCCCTTTGGATATAGTTCCAAATTGCTCTCCAAAATGGTTGGATCTTTTCACGACTCCACCAATAGTGGATTAACATCACAGCTTTCCCACATCCCCTCCAATATCCAATATATATTTTTTTTGTTTTTGTTATATTTGCCACTCCTATAGGTGTGAGGTGATACTTTGGGGTTGTTTAATTTGCATTAAGAAAGGCATTCCCTGCCCATTGAATAGCTTGGGCAGTTAAGGAATATAGAAAGAGAGAATAGGACTGGGATTAAACTGTGAAATAATATTCCTCCTCATCCTCCATAAACTGGTCAAAATATCACTGGAACCAGCATTCCAATTTATGATCCCCAGTGAGCAAAAACCCCAGGTGGTTGATGAGAAACACAGAGATTTGCAAAGTGTATCTTCCTCTTCTATTCACATTCAAAAGATAAAGGCTCCCAAGGCTTGCATGTAGTCAACTTTAGAATCCAAAAGAGTTCTGGTATTTTTATTTATTTGTTTGTTTGTTTGTTTGTTTAGTAGCAGACATGCTGTCTCTTCTGTAGATGAACTTGTTCTTTGGATGTTTGTAACTATTTTGCTTATAAGCTGTAGGATGTTGAAAATGTTAGAGATGTTTTAGACTACATAAAACATTGGGATAAATGGAAATATGGGAACTCTTTAGAAAGGAATTTGGCATTTTGACAGGTAAGACATACCCTTAACAAAGAAGCTAAAAACATAGATGCATCCATACTTAAAAAAAAAATCAAGGTTTTGCAAGTTATTTAGAGTTTGAAAAATAATGCTCTTACAGAATCTTCATAATACTTAAATAATACTTAAAAAAAATACCCATAACCTGCCTGCTACCTCCTTTTCAGCTCTTTTCATATGATTTGGAACATTCTGAGCTATACTATAGCACCATGAAACAGAGTCCCAAAAAAGACAGAACTAGTCTATTTGCAATTTGACACATCATCAATGCATTCATATGGTGTCTGTCAGCAGAGGACCCAGATGCTTCAATAGGGCTCTTTTCCTAAGAGCCTATCGACAAAAAAGAAAGTAATGGATTAGAGTTCAAAATAGAAAAGTGAGTGACTAGTATGTGTGTGTGTTTGTGTATGTCAGGAGAGGTACTTTGGTGTACAAATAAAATTAACCAAACTGGTTTCTCTCTTTTTTTGTGTGTGTGAAGGATATGTTATGGCACTATGAACATAGTATATACACTGGAGAATGATCATAACAAATGGGAAATAGGAATGGAAAGAATGGATGCCAGTCACATTCCCAAATGCTCCTTTAAATATCACCTGGAGGGGGAAGCTAGGTGGTGCAGTGGATAGAGCACTGGCCCTGGATTCATGAGGACCTGAGTTCAAATCTGACCTCAGACATGACACTGCCTAGCTGTGTGACCCTGGGCAAGTCACTTAACCCTCATTGCCCTGCCAAAACAAACAAACAAAAATGAACCACAATAAATTTCTCCTGGAGGAAAGATCATAGATTTCAAGTTGGAAAGATGTTAGGTGTCATCAAGTCCAATACCCACATTTTACAGATGAGAAAACTGGAATTCAGAAAGGTTAAGTTACTTGACCAGTATCATATGTCTAATAAATGTCTTAGATAAATTCAGACTTAAATATTTTATATTTCAAATCTGTTATTTAATCCACTGAAAACACTACCTTTCAAGTCTACAGTAGCCATTAATCCCAGTTCGTCTCCTATTAAATTATTAACCATGTATGACTCCATTTATCTTCTCACATTAGTAAAAGTCAGTTATTTTTAGGGTGGTTCATTCATAGAGCTGAATGTTTCTGGGAAAGATGAAGAGAGACACTCCCATGCTCAAGAACCTTCTGTCATTATTGTTAAGATAAAATATAAAGTCTTTTCTCATTTAAAAACCTTTATAGCTGCTTTCAGCCTATCTTTTTATTCTTATTGTATATTACTGTAATTCACATAAGCTATGTCCCAGCCAAACTGGCCTATTTGCTGTGCCTAAGATACAAGAATCCATCTTCTGTCTCTGTACCTTTATATGGACTGTCTGTTATGCCTGGAATGCACTCTCTCCTTATCTTTTCATCATAATCCCAGGGCCATTGAACATTCAGCTCAAAATCTAACTCTGACATGGTAACTTTTCTCATCCTCCAAGTTCTTAATGCTCTCCACACTTCAATTTTACTTCATACATACTTCATATATTTATACCTCTCTGTGCATTTTGTATTTCTCTAATAGAATCAAAACTTCCTGAAGGCAGTCTTTTTCTTATTATTTCCAGGACCAAGGACAGTGGCTAGCACAAAGTTAGCTTTGATAAATAGTTGTAGAATTAAATTAAAATCGAAGACTAGAGAAAAATTGAACATGACAAAATGAACAAATTGAGGGTAGTGAGGTTAAAGTTTAAATTAAAATAAGGGAAGTTGGTCTCTTGTACTCTTTCTTTAGCAACCATAAATCAGATTATTCAGGCATACATAGTGTAAACTCTTAGAAAATAAATGAACAAAACATTATGGGTGTATACAATTGAGAAAGATATGCTCAACTGGAGCTAAATTGTTGATGGAATTTAGAATGCAGATACACATATAATGCATCCAACTATTTTAACCAAATTGAAAACATAGCAACCAGCCTTGAACATGACAGATCAATCCATGTAAAAACAAATCAAAATAGAGATGAGTAAAATAAATTGCTTATGGGTCCTGAGTGGGATATAAACAGAGATTTTCTGATAAATGTTTAACAGACCATTCTCCAAAGAGGAAAAAAATATGTGCCCATGACACAATTTTAATATTAATCTGTATGTTAATATTTTCTCCCTCACTTTAAGTACAGAAATAAACAAAACAATAAATCAAGTCCCGATTTATAGTGTTTACTGATTCCTGAGATGGGAAATGTTCCCACTGAAAAGTAAACAATTGTGATCTGTGAGCCAATACAAACTGGCTCCAGCACATTCCTGTATACAAATACTGAAAAGTCAAGAAAGCAGATTTGGTCACAATGAAACCATACACATGGGTGCTTTTTAGAAAAAGAGATCTAGTTTATGTCCTAAAGTGAGTAGTCAAGGAGGCCCAGTGATATAGGATACAATGTCAGTGAAGAAGAAAAGTGAAGATGACAGTTTGGCTTGATCAAAGGATGAAGGAAGGGAGTCCAGTGGGGTTGGGAAGATACGTTGAGGTCAGGTTGGTAAGGTATATAAAAGATAAATACAGGAGTTTGTATGTTTTTATAGGACATAGGAAGCTACTGGAGTTGGTTGAATAGGAAACCCGTGGTCAGAATTGCAGTTAAGGAAAATTATTTAAGCAGAAATGTATAGGATAGACCAGAGAAATTGATGAAACTGAGACTAAGTAGGAGACTGAAGGCTTGAATTAAGGGGGTCACTGTACCTTGAAGCACATGTATCAAAACATTTTAGAATCCATAGGAATCTAAAATCTGTTCAAAAGCCAGAAACAATGAGCTGTGAATCAAAGGAGTGAAGAAGGTTTTATTAGTTTCTCCTTCACACTGTGGTGGAGTAGAACAGTGGCACCAAGAATGCCAAATAATCAATATTTTTCAAGTCGCTTATATTTATCTTTGTAAAGCATGGGTTGATCTTGGCAGCAAATCTGCATTCCTAATTATGTTTTTCTTAGGGTGATATTTTAAAATATAATTAACTGAAGTCTTATTCTAATGCCTCATCATGGGATAGAGATGACCCCAAGTCCTCAAAGAATATGCTAGTAAAATACAAGGTATGGCTCCAACTTCAAAAGACTTCAGAAATGGTCCTGGTGATGGACTTAAGATCTGCCATCCATAGACCAGTTTGGCTGATTGTCAAAAAGCTACCTACCATGTAGAAGTTGTTTTTTTTTCTCCTCTATTTGTGACCATTGTAACTCATGAAGACTGCCAAATAAGGGAGAATGAGGTTGAAATCTCTGGAAGAAATATCCATAATAATAAAATCATGGAACTTTTGGAGTGCTGAATAATATTACAAACCATCTGCAGTCTTCAAACACACAAAAACATAGAAAATGAATGGTAGTAAGTGTGATATGGTCATAATCAACTAGCACCTATGAAGTGCCACACATTTTGCTAAGTTCTTCCTGGTTTGGTGGAAAAAGGACTGGATTTGGAATCAGAGAACTGTGGTTCAAATCCTAGACTTCCCATTTACCAGATGGGAGAAGTTAGGTGAGTAAAAAAACAACTCTCTGAACTGTTTCCTCACATATCAAAGAAGAGGGTTGGGATATAGTAGAGTTCTTAACCTGGGATCCATGCCTAGCTATAAACCTTTGACAAGTATGCAATAGATTGTATTGCAATGAATATCAACTATTGGTTTAGAGAGCCCTGATCTGAGCTTGTTTTGTCACTGTTGTTGCTGTTTGTCCTTTGTCAAGGGGTGCCATGACTTGCAGTGAATTGGAGTTAAGTATGGTAGGGCTGTACAAAGTCACCATCCTCATTTTCTCCTCCAGAGCCTTCTGGGTCCCATGGCAAGATATACATCAGGATGACTGGAGGTAGCCTGGAATGCTAAAGGCAATTGGGGTTAAGTGATTTTCCTTGGGTTACATAGCTAGTGTCTGGTGAGATTTGAACTCAGATCTTCCCAAATTCAGGTTAGCACTCTATCCACTGTACCAACTAGCCACCCCTCATCATTTACTACTTGGAAATCAGTGTTATTTAGTGTCCTGGGAACTCACATAATTTAAAGCCCATAGAACACCAATAAGCCATAACCCAGGCTAGACTTAGAAAAATGGATTGTTAAAAGGATAGCTAATATGATAAAAAGTAGATTTTGTGAAGAAGAACCCCAGGATGTGTGTTTTGTGAACTTATTATTTAGTTGTATAAAACAAGTGCTTTTAGCTAAAGGACTTACTATTATATATTAGAAGTTTCTTAAAGCTGTGAAAAAGTGAAGGCTTATTGTATGTCAATAAGTGCAATTATTTTACTTTGTGCCAAGTAATTAACACAAAACTGTAAATGATCAAACAGCAGAGAAAGGTCCCCATACATAAAATCATAATGAACAGTATAAAATAGCATAGACCAATAACACAGGTGGAAATGCATGGTAGTAATAAACCAGTACAGCATAGAAAAGGGTGTCCAAATGCAAAGAACATTTACACTTTGCAACAGCACCTGTGAGGAATTATTTCCCAAAGCAGAGTGATTACATGCAGGGTATGTAATGAGCTCTTGTGGTAGGAAAGTGTTGGTGATCTATGCCAACCAATTAAGGTTCCATAGAAACAGAACATTGAGTTCATTAACCGAGTGCCATGTGCTAGTGAATATTGGAAGGGTGTTTGACTTGTGGGCTAATATAGATAATTTTGTTGTTGGGAATTCAAAGGATCATAGACTCTTGGGGTTGAAAATGTCCAGAGAGTCCTTGTATTCCTATTTTTATCTTAATGAGAATTTCCTCTATACAATCCTTGCCAAGAGGTAATGCTTGGTCTCATCTAGTGTGGGGAAATCACTACCATTCAAAGCTGTTTATTACACTTTTCAGAGAACTCAAATTATTAGGAAGGTTTTCCCTAAAATAATTTTAACTTTACCTTAGTTGTGTTCCACACCTTGTCCCTAATTCTTCTCTCTGGGGCCAAAAAAATAATTCTAATCCCTTGCATAACACCTATACAAAACATACCATGTATTAAGACCTGAAGAAGTTAAAAATAAATGCAGAAATGTGAAAATATTAAAACCATCTTTCATAGACTATAGTACAACAAAACTGAAATAAATAAGAGAAACATTAATAAAGGACCAGAACTAAGTGGAAACTAAATAATATCATCTAAAAAAAGGAACAGGTCAAAGAATAACTCCAAGACATAATAAATAACTATGTGGAAGAAAAAAATAGCATTAACACTGGCTACTAAAATATTTAGGATATACCTAAATCAATCATCAGGGAAAATTCAATTATCTCTACACACAGGAAATGAGAGAAATGGAAGAATAATGAATTGGACATATAAATAAAACTCTAGAATATTTACTAATAATCTCCCCAAAGAAGTAAAATAACAATCCTGAAAATGAAAGAAAAATCATATAAAAAATGAAAACAGAAAGACTATAGTGATGATTAATACAATTCAGCTGTTTTTTAGTGAATAAATAAGTAATTGATGTTTTAAAGGAAAAATCAAATTGCCAAAATTTCAGATAAAAAGAAAATGAATATTATCAGAAAGTATCATTATATCCAATTATACATAAACAAAACATGATGTAGTTAAATATTTGTGAAAATATAAAATATGCATATAAAGAGAATAAGAAGTAGAGGATCTAAACAACCCCATCTTAGAAAGAGAAATTGAGTGAGTAATGAATTTTCAAATTAATGCTCAATACTTCTTGTCATTCAGTAGCATTTCTGTGAGAGTATAGCCAGTATCCCAGTGGAAGAGAAGAAAGTGAAAGGTTAGTTTATAGATAAACATTGTTTAAGATGAGTCAATGTATGTAATTGAAATTTAATTACTTTTGTTATTTTGTACCAGTAGTGTCAATCTAAAAAAGAAACAGGAGCCACTAAATTGTATGTAAGAATCTTTTAGGGTCCATATTAATTTAGGAAACCATACATTAGCATTATTTATGATATATTACATTTTTATTCATTTAAAAATATATATATTTTGGGGCAGCTAGGTGGTGTAGTAGATAAAGCACCGGCCTTGGATTGAGGAGGAACTGAGTTTGAATCAGACACTTGACACGTGCTAGCTGGGTTGCCCTGGGCAAGTCACTTAACCCTCATTTCCCCACCAAATATATATATATATATATATATATTTCACAGCTACCTTTTAATTTGGCTCAGATTGCACTTAGTAGTGCCATAGGCCATGTTTTAGACCTGTAGTTCAGTATAGTACATTCCATTAGCAAACAGAAAAGTAAATCATTTATATCATAATTAACCATTTATGTTCATTGATTAGTTAGCTAAATTTAAAAACAATTTCTATCTCTCAATAGGATATATTATAAAAATTCTACTATCATTTCTCAACATAATATATGCATAAGAAAGCATTTTAAATTTATTCTTGTTTTAAATCAAATTACAGAAATAAAATTGTTGTTATTCAGTTATGTCTGACTCTTCATGACTCCATTTGGAATTTTCTTGGCAAAGATATTTGAGTGGCTTTCCCTTCCTTCTTAAACTCGTTCTACAGATGAGGAAACTAAGGCAAACAAGGTTAAGTGACTCGCCCAGGATCACACAACTAGTAAGTATCTGAGCCCAGCCTTGAATTCAGTCAGATGAATCTTTCTGATTCCAGGCCCAACACTCTATCCACTGCATGCCTGAATAAACTAGATGTGGAACCTAATTTAAGATTGTCCAGTGTTGCATTTTAAAAATTACAAAACATTTTTCAAATGAAAAGGCCAACATTGAAATTACTTTCTATTATGATTTTTCTATTATGTTAAACATCTTCTAAGTTATAACTTACTTCATTAAAATGTTATATCCAATATAATTTATAATAATTTTAAAAAGGTCTTGTAGATAATAATAACAAATTTTTTCTGGGTTATTTTTGATTTTTCCAAATTGTCTTATATAAAATATTCATAATAATTTTATAATTAGAGTTTATAATTCATATCAAAATTTGATAATTTTAGGTAGAATAAAATTTTATATTTATAAGTATATAGTATAGATTTTTCTTTGGAATCTTTTGGGGGCAAAGTTATCATTTTAGTTATTGTAAGCATTAATGAATAATTCTAAAAGATATTATGAGTAGTATATTAAGTTACTCTGGAAATTCACATGTTGTTGTTGAAAAGCATTCATGGAACAAGAAATGTTGAGAACCACTATACTACACTATCATTGGAAGCAACTAAATCCAGGAAGCTCTTTGACCTCTATCCTTCTCTCTTCCCTTTACTTCCTCTCATAGGAAAAGAACCTTATTTAAAAAGATCTTTTAAAGCAGTATTTTATTCTAGTAAATTAAATGTTTTTTCATTTAAAAATCAATAAGCATGGTGGGATCTTGTATTTTGCACATTTTTTAATTGTGAAATAAATGGTCAATATATGGTCTAGTATTGGATATTTCTTCTAAAAATCCCGCTTCTTCCCTCCTAATACTACCCTTGAGGTTGGTTATTATATATGGAGGATATATAACTCATAAAAATTTAGGCACAAATGGTAAAGTAGGCATTTAAGTTAGTATTCATTAGTGTTCTTTTAGTTGCCCCTTTTAAATTCATAAATTTGATATTGTTTCCATGCCTTTAGAATCTTCCCTTTACTATTTTTTCAAGGCTAAAACAAATATTTTTTATTACAGATTTTTATATACCACCCAACCTGTTTTCAAACCCAAAGAGTTTTTTCCATGACTTCTTAGTGTGTGTGTACTCCTATATTACCTCCTAAGAGACTAACTCAATGAAAAGTCATCATGCCTCTTAGGGATAAATTCAATTGTAAGAGGTCAGTGTGTTCAGGCCATATCACTCACCATTAACACACCCTCTTCCTACAAAATCACTGCATGTTATATAAAGTTTCACCTAGGTTCTGGGAGAAAGAAGGAAGGAAGGAAGGAGGGAAGGAAGGAAGGAAGGAAGGAAGGAAGGAAGGAAGGAAGGAAGGAAGGAAGGAAGGAAGGAAGGAAGGAAGGAAGGAAGGAAGGAAGGAAGGGCAATCTGGTTTAGAAAATGAGCCCCTTTCCAGTTGAAGGAGAGACAGAAGTTCATGTACTAGCCTAGCAGTGGGAGCAGGTAGCTGCCCCTTTTTTTCTCCCCATGCCAAAGGTCACTCTCCAATACTTGCAGGAACTGTGAGACCTTCTGTAGCACTCAACCATGGAAAGATGGCATGCTTGTTCACTGACGGTTCATCACTTGCCAATGGAAGCAACGGGTACTCATCTGAAAGTGTGCCATGGTACTGTGTAATGATGTCAAAAAGATGAATGTGGCATGTTTCAATATCTTGGTACTGTGAAAATAAGTACTTTCACTGGAAATGGAAGTCAGGATGGAATGCAGCCATGCATCTTAGGCCTATAAGAACATAATTTGCAACTCAGCCTCTGTGAAAATGTCCATTAGATACGGGTAGCTATTAACTCTAACACAGGCAGAGAACTGGGTATTTGTTCAAAATTGCTGCATGAACTAGCTGAGCATCAATTGCATAGGGGTGACAGACCTCATTAACAATGCCTTGGATAACAAAGATGGTAGAATAGTTTCATTCCTATTTGTGCATACAGACCAAGCTCAATAGCTTCTTCAGAGTAGCAATTTAGAACACAGATGTCCATTAATTAAGGTATCTCCAAGATTTCCAAGATCTCTGTGTGCTAGTTCTGGGTCAGAATATTCATGTGACAGTTGGAAACAATCTTTTCTGCATTCTTTACATAGTTTCCTCCAGAAATCAGTCTTGAAATAACAAGGCCAGAAGCCCTTATCTACCCCCTAACTAGTGTCTTGGCAGAAACTGCCACCTGTCTTCCTATGGGCATCATGGCTCTTCTAGCTCCTTTCCCTTACTTTAGATACCTTTCATACCAATCTCCCAAAATGTTCACAATTTTGTTCATAATGATAGCTAAAGTTTATAAAGCATCTTAAGCTTTACAAAGCACTTGACACATCATAACTTGTGTTTTCCTCAGAATAAGCCTATACTTTCACAGAAATTCTAGTGAACAATTGACAAATGTTGCCAACCAGTTCATTTGAAAAGGTATAGCTCACTCAATTTATCTTTCTGAGATGGGGTTGTTGAAATTCTCTTCTTATGTTTATCTGGGTGTATTATATTTTCATATATACTTATTGAGAAGTAGGTATTATATTATTCTCATTTTCAGATGAGAAACTGAGGCCCAGAGAGGTTAAGTGCTTTGCTCATGGTCACAGAGCTGGTAAATAGCTGAAGCCAAATCTGAACTCAGTTCTCCCTAATTCCATGTCCAACACGATGCACTGTGCCAAGTAAGTGCCTACTGCTGTCCCTAAAATTGATGTAATCTCTATTTGCAATCCAATCCAGCAGCCTTTTCTGTTATTTTTCTCTTTAGTTCCACTCCTACATCCTCTATAAGCACATCTGGGGGTGTGATCCCAGAACCCAAATGTGGTTCCATTACCCTTGATGACAGTAAGTTTGTTGTAATTATCTTTTCATATCTTATATTTCTTTTATTTATTCCTTCTTAAATGCTCTTTGCTTAGTTGGATTACTTGCCAAACTTACATTAAACCAGTTTTCTCCTTTATTGCCTCTTTCAACTTAATGAGATAATAATCCTCATAGTCATTTATGAGCCATGATCCTTCTTCATAAGATTTCACAAACTTGTATTCTATGCTGTCGTAGACATTGCCTACCATCTCAGTGTTTGTCAAATAAATTGAATGTTTGCTGATTCAGATACTTTCTGTGATGTTTATGTTATGTCAATTTATTTACATTGGTTAATATTTTGTATAAGATTATTTTAGTTGGGTTGATGTCACTTATTTACCCTCCCTCCCCCCTTTTTGTTATTCTATCACTTGTTTAAATACTTTGGGATTGTTTGTGCCCAATTATGTGTCATATCATTTTATTATTATTTTTTTCTCTATTTGTTGGTATGACTAAATGTAGTCTTTTTGAATATGTTATCACAAATACCACAATACAAGATGAACAAATTTCCCATGATATAATATTTCTTTTTTGCCTCTGGGTATAAAATAAAACCAAATGTCAACTCCTATCTTTCCTTTTTTTTTTTTTTGTCTCTTTAAGGAATTGATATTCCTTGAAGTAAGGCACCCTTCTATTTTCCTTCAACTTTCTTTTGCTTTTTTTCATATAGATAATATTAAGATTATGATTCAGCTTGGGGGCAGCTAGGTGGTCTAGTGGATAAAGCACTAGCCTGGATTTAGGAGGACCCAAGTTCAAAGCCAGACTCACTTGACACTTGACACTTGCTAGTTGTGTGATCCTATGCAAGTCACTTAACCCTCATTACCCTGCAAAAAAAAATATGATTCAGCTCTCCTAGAAATATGTACACTAACTGGTTATGGGATAAGGACCTCATATTAAAATATCAGCTCTGTGGCCATGAACAACTCACTTAACCTCTCTGTGCCTCTGGTTATTCTGAAAGGACCTCATATTAAAATTAAGAGTCAAAATCAAATGTATAAATGGTCTAGAAATTGTGTAATTCTTACCCCCCCTTTTTCATTTTTCTTCTCTTTTTAGCCTCCTGATATTTTATAGGACATTGCCATATTCTTTTTTAGTTTATACTTGGTATCTGCTCTCATTTCTAGATCTTCTATATTCCCTTCCAAAATTGAGGTCCTTGATAGTCTCTCATCTCTGTAGGTTGTGAAGAGTTTGGCTGAGAGACTAGAGTGAGTTTTTGAAGTATAACTCTGACCAACTTACAGCATGTCTAGCCTGGGGCAAGATACTTATCGAGACTCAGTTTTCTCATCCATAAAATCAGTATTGGGTTTAAACTAAATACTCTTAAAGATATTTTATAGTTTCAAATCCTCATAATTAAAATAACAAACTGAAAACTAGAACAAAATGTTATAGAAGTTCAGAGTATTTAATTTGAGGTAGAATGGGGTAAGAGGTGACATCTTAGTTATTAAGTCCATGAATGCTTATCATAAGAAGATTGCTGCCCAGCTATTACATATGAATAAATTAAATAGATAGCTTAATGGGAGATTAGGTGAATCAGAAGGAAGAGCTATTTTATTATAAGGTCGACTAGAGGAAATTAAATATTTTCCTTAAGACAGTTTTGATATAATTGTACTTGAAGTTTCACTAAAATGTGATGAGTTGACAGTTTAGCAGATATTTCATACCTTCTAAAGGTGGTGGCCGAAGCTGCTGCATTCAATGGGAGTATCCAGAGTCATCAAGAATAAGCCTTTGTTTTATTATTACTAACTCCCATGACTTCAAGCATGGCATTCTGAGGAAAATGTAAGACTATGTAGCATCATGTGTACCTGAAGGCTTCAATACACAGAGATACTCCTATCCACCCCCTTGGTCATTTTGTTTTACTACTTCTTGGGATTTTTCATCTGGTATGAACACAGTAGCTGATTATTTCATTGCCTTGTGCATCAATTCAATTTAAAATAATTCAGCGTGAATTTGCTAAATACTTTAATAACTTATCTATGGCTCCAAGAAGCTGTAACATGTGCAGTGGCCATACCCCCAATAAACTCTCTCAGCCGGGAGGTTAAAGCAGATTGAGGTAATAGACAGGCCTCAAACCCATTTGTGAATAAGGGGGATGTCTACCTAAAGCATATGAAGACTTCCCTCTGTGGAATGGGCACATGAAAACAATTTTTATCAAAGGTACCAAATTGGTATATTCTTTAAAAACTTTAAAAACAAAGTGCAGAAGATCGCAGTTTCTTTTACACTTTTTTTTTCTGGTAGAATGAAATATTTGTGTTTTGGAAGGTTGTGAAAATAGATAATTAAAAATAGATTCAAAGTAAAAAAATTATATCATAGACTATTTAGATGCCATCTATTCTATCACCCTCATTTTATAGCCGAGGAAACTGAGATTCTTAAAACTGAGGTGCTTAAAGTCTCACCATGAATAAATAGAAACCAGAATTTTAACTCAAAAAATTGACTCTAAAAGTAATGTTTTCTTTTTTCCTCATTTATTTAGAATTTTATTTTTCCCCAAATTACATGTAACAACAATTTTAATGTCTATTTTTAAAACTTGTGTTCCAAATTCTCTTCCTTCCTCCCTCCCTATCCCCCCTTAAGAATGCAAAGTAATATATTTTCTAAGGAGCCACTATATCTCTCATCATATAGCTTCAGTCACACAAAGGCTTATACATTCTCTCCTTCAAACCTTTCCTTCACTAAGATCTCCTTTTGTCCCAATGCTAAGTCCATAGTAGGCACATAATAATAATAATAATAATAATAATAATAATAATAATAATAAAATGTTTGAATTGATGTGATCTCTAGTCCTGAGATTCAGAAGTAAGACTTCATAACATACAGTGATATATTAAAAAGCAAGTACCAGTTGGGACATTATTAAAAACACAAACAAAAATATCCTTTCCAAAAAATTTAATTTTATTTAAAACAACAACAAAAACTTTATTGGTCTTTTTGCTACCTTATTAGAAAATTTCAGAGAACAGGAAAAGAAAGAACATGTGGAAGAAGCCTGGGAGAAGGGAAACGGCCTGTTAGAAGACCAATTTCATTTCTGTGTATGTCAAGAATTTGTCATCTCCAATGAGAATGGCCCCAGGGTCAGAGTTGGATGATAAAATACCCAGGATGTCAGTCATTTTCTTCCACTTCTGGAGGAAACATGGTTTGTTTGTTATTATATGTAGCTTGTACCCAAACAACTACCGTAAAGCACAGTCCATTAGAGGACATAAGACTAGACTTCTGATAAATCCTGTTTAGGGGAAAGCTGCAAAGTGGGCACTAGGTGTTTTGTCAAACATAGACAAAGGACTGATGAACTTTTCCATTAATATCACTTCTAGGAAAAAGAAGCCATATGATCAAAAGAGAAAGGAGAAGATATTACTGCCCTTTATGCCTTCTATGTTTCAGCTTAACCTCCCTAATATGTACCTATTTCCTGGCATTTCACCTTTGATCTCTTTTCATTTGTAGAGACTGTCCTCCCTTGCCTACAGTACCCTTAATTTCTCAATATCAGCTCATTGCAGAGCTTCATTCAATGCTGATTTCAAGTGTCATCTCCGACTTAAAGCCTTTCCTTGTCCTCCAAGTTACCAGTGATCACTCACTCCTGAAATGACTTGGTATTTGCTGACCTATGTAAATAGTAGTCCCTCCCTAAGCCTCCCCCCCCCAAATGTTCTACTGGGCAAGGGCAAGGGTTCTATAGCAAGGCCTATGCTATTTTTATGTTTGTAAGCCAAGGGCTTAGATTTCTATGTGGCACCGTGGATAGACTGCTGGACCTTGAGTCAAGAAGACTCATCTTCCTGAGTTCAAATCTGGCCTCAGACACTTAATATTGGTGTGACCCTGGCAAAGTAACTTACCCATATTTGCTTCAGTTTCCTCAACTGTAAAATGAGCTGGAGAAGGAAATGGCATACCATTCCAGTATCTTTGCCAAGAAAACCCCAAATGGGGTTGCAAAGAGTTGGATGTGACTGAAATAATTGAATAACAAAACCCCAATGCTTAGCATAGTATCTTACAATAAATAGGGGCTTAGTAAACGCTTTTTGAATGAAAGCAGATAAGCTGAAGGAGCTGGGAATAACTAAATATTTCTCTGGCACTTTAAATGCAATAACCTATGTGAGATTCATAATAACACTATGAGGAAACAGTTACAGGTATTCAGGTTTGACAACTGAGGAAACTGATTCTCAGAGGCTATGTTACTTGTCCATGGTCATATAGCTAGCAACTGTTGGAAGTAAGATTTGAACCAATTCTTCCTGGCTCCATTTCTTTCTAACCTACTATTTACTCTTCTATGCTGCCTTTCCAAGTGAAACTTATATTTGCATATAATAATAATAGCTAGTATTTATATCTCTTTTTGAGTTTTGGGAAACACTTTACAAATAAAGTAGTATCTCATTTGGTTCTCACAACAACCCTGGCAGATACTTTTATGATTCCCATTTCACAGAGGAAAAAAAGTGAAGAAATAGGGGTAAAGCAATATACAGATAGTACATATCTGAGGTGAGATTTGAACTCTGGTTATCCTTTCTAGGTCCAGCACTCTATCTGCTATACCACCTAGCTGTCTTGAGATGGGGCCTGACATTTAGATTGTAACCAAAATTTAGTCAGACTTCTTCACTGACCTGTGAAGCTCCATACCCCAAACCCCAAGGCCTTCTTTTCACCATTCTGGTTGCCTCAATACAATCCATAGAAAATTGGCCTAGCCAAATATTATGACTCTGCCACATATGCCCAATAGTTGCTTTTTATCATTAAAGTATTTTCCAGTTACGTGTAAAGATAGTTTTCAAAATTTGTTTTCATAAGATTTTTAGTTTCAAATCTTTCTCCCTCCCTCTCTTCCCTCCCCTCTCCCCAAGACAGAAAGAAATCTGATATAGGTTATAGTTGTACAATCACATTAAACGCATTTATGCATTAGTCATATTGTGAAAGAAGAATCAGAACACAAGGGGAAAACCTCAAAAAAGAAAAAATAGCCCAAAAGTAGAAACAGTATGGTTCAATCTGCATTCAGAATCGTCCACAGTTCTTTTTTTCTGGATGTAGAGAAGATCTTGTCTTGGATCATTTATGTCCAATAGTTCTATGTGTATGGCTCTCATTTCTAACAAGGTGAATCAATCATAAGTAACAGTCAAGTCTATAGAAAGATAATCCTTTGTCTTTCAATTAATGTCTCATAAGGTTAATTCTTTAAAGAAAACAAAAATCTTTAAAGTACAAATTCATTTTATCCTGGACATCAATGTATCAACCCAGTATTCTACCCACTGAGCCACCTAGCTGCCTCCTACCTGGCACATAGTAAGTGCTTAATAAATGTTTATTGATCAACACATAGTAGGTGCCTAATAAATGCTTATTTACTGAAAAAGTACATCAGCTAAAATCACTGCCTTCTATAAGAAGCCTTTCTATTTTCTCCTTATTAGACCTTACTTCACATCCTCAGAAACCAGCTGTGAAACCCTGGGCAGTCACTAAACTTATGCCTGCCTCAGTTTACTCAACTATAAAATGGAGATAATAATAGCACTTCCTTACAGGGCTGTCACATGGATCAAATTGAGATAATATTTGTAAAACACTTACCTCAGTTCCTGGCACTTAGTAGGCACTTAAAACTACTTATTTCCTTATCCCTTTTGATAGTTTCTATTATTTTCATGTTTTGTATGTATATCACTCCTGTTAGGTTAAGAATTATGAGGAAACGGAAAAAAAAAAGAATTATGAGGAATTGGGGCAGCTAGGTGGTACAGTGGATAAAACACCTGCCCTGGATTCAGTAGGACATGAGTTCAAATCTGGCCTCAGACACTTGACACTTACTAGCTGTGTGACCCTGGGCAAGTCACTTAACCCTCATTGCCCAGCAAAAAAAAAATTAAAAAAGAATTATGGGGAATCAGGAAAGGCCTTTAGATTTAGCAATTAAAATATTATTGGTAACTTTGGAGAGAGCAGTTTTGGTTGGATAAAGTTGGAAGCCAGATTGTAGACTTAAGAGAGAGGGGAAAGTGAGGCACCTATTTTAAATGCCTTCTCAAGGAGGCTAGCCACAAAAGGGAGAAGAGCTATGGGACAATAATTATCAGGAATAGGTGGCTCAAGAGAGGTTTTTCTGAGGACTGGAGAAATACAGGTATGTTTGTAGGCCATAGAAAGCAGCAAATACACAGGTAAAGATTGAAGATAAGTCAGATCATTAGGATGATAGAGGGTGCAATCTACTGAAAAAGATGGTTTGAAATGTGATTATTTAGATGTGTGGAAGACTTTGCCTTGGCAAGAAGAATATCTTTATTTTGGGAGACTAGATTAAAGGCAAAAGGCATTTTGAGTGATGTGAGATTAATCAGGAGAAAAGACAGATCTCTAGGTGAGTAGCCTCATTTTTCAATGACATATGAGACAGGATTCTCAGCTAAGAGTTTAGAGAAAGGCAAAACCATGGGAGGTATAAGGAGGGATGATAAGGTTTGCTAAAGCTTCTGTGGTGAGTAGAATAATGAAAAAATTTGGGAGATGTAAAAGGATTGCTGAACCTCAGTGAGATTATGTAACATGAATTCATAGTGGATCTGGTCTTCAAGTGGTGAACTACAGAGCAGGAGACATTAGGAACAAAGAAAATTCCCAATCTAGAGAGTTATGAATGACACAAGGCATTCTGGATAGAGCCATAATGTGAGGTTGAGACAGGAGACTGGGAGGTGAAGGGGAGTTTTATCAATAGTGAAAAAATTCTAGAGTGTATAATGCTCAGGAAAAAGTGGGGGGAAAAGTAAGTATTGCCTAATATAGTCTCAGTGGTAGCGCATCTATATTCTATAGCTGTTACATTACACAAAATGAATAGTATTCAATTCCTATGTAACTAAATCCACCTTTCAGAAGCACCTTTCCTTGACTATGTACCTCTTCCTTGTTTCATTTCCCAAGACATTAAAACTGTTTGTAATAAATAGCTATAATCTCTTTGACTGTTCTAGCTAAATAAGGCTTGTTCTCCCTCTCATTTTCCCTGCAATATAAAACAGAAACTTTTAAAAAGGCAAGTTCCCTCAATAACTTGACAATGCTTTCCACTTCGCTTACTTTATAAATAGGCATTTCACCTTTATGTTTTCATATCAAATGAACCAAATGCTTCCAAGGGAATGGCCTGTCCCACATCAGATGGTCTTTAGCTAGTGACTTTTGTTCTTTTATGAGTTCACAATGTCAAATTTAGATGAAGTACAATTGATTTTGGTTTGGTGCACAGAAGGTGTCCTGCTGAAACTGAAGCTAATTAAATGGCAGCCAGTAGATATGTGAAAAGGGAGAGGAAAGAGTAGTCATGAAGTCTTTGTTACTGGTGAGAATGAGTATATATAAACCTTTTCAAACACCTTCTCGTTTGTCCCCTTCTTCATATGCCCTGTTTCTGTACCCTTTTTCAGGCACTACTTTCAACATTTTAATAACTTTCCAACTCAAGTCATTTCCCTCTTGAATCCATCATACATATCAAACTAATCTTTCCAAAACATGGCTCTTATCATATTAGTACCCTGCTTAATACTGGCCGTGGCTCACCATTGGCTAAAGAATAAAGTACAAACTCATTTGTGTGGCATTCTGCTACCAATCTATTTTACCTTTACTGCCTTATCATCCACTATTTCATCATGGTTGGATTTCTCTTTATTCCCCAAACATATCCATGCAGTTTCTTACTTTTGTTAGGTATCATTACTCATCTCCTCCTCCTTGGAAGTCCTTTGTGTCCCACTTAATCAGCTTTCTCCACTAACAAGGCCGACTTCTACATGCTCCCTCCAGTCTCCCCTGTATTCTCTTTGAAAGTGACAAACTAATAATTGTAGATGCCGAGTGAAATGAACAGAACTGGAGGGAAATTATTCAATGACTCTAATAATGTAAAGGCAAATGACTTTGCTGGTCTGCTGGTCATTCTATTCTCTTTGCTTGGAAAGCCCTCATTTAGTTAGTATCTCTCCTTAACTGTCCAGTCAGTCAAATGCCACTTCTTATAAAGTCTGACCACTACCTCTTCCAGATCTTTATAATATTTATTTGTTTATTTATCTTCTGATGGTGCTTATATTCTGTTTTGTGCTCTAGCTATTTGTGTGTAGCCTGAGAATATTTTATGTGTTTTCAAAGCTTCTGTGAAGAACTCAAGGACTTGGAATATGAATCACAGAGAGAGCCAGGAAGAGCAGATTCTGGGTGTGAGGCAAAATCTGCTAGATATTAGATTGTCCCTCTGGGGTCATGCTGATCTTTTTAACAAGGTGTGCTGAGCTATACCTGGAGCCACATGAGAGCCAACTATGCTGGCTTCTCATATGGTCTTCCATGGGCCTGTGATTACCCGACAAGGCTATCATGGGAAGCTGTACCAACCAGGGCAATCTGAAAAATAGAGGATCTCATGATTATTATTGCTCAGGGTTTGTGCAAACTTTAATAACCAATAAATCCTCTTAAGAAACTTGGAGGTGAGAGAGATGCTTTGATCACCTTTACATTTCTTTTCTCCTAAGAAGGGAAAGGGAAAACACCATTCTTCCCACCCATTCACTTTACAAGTCTTGGCTTTTGGGGAGGAGTGAGGAATGGGAGTTGGGGGAATTTTCCTATATATAGGAGATCTAGGTGGTAGGGTAAAGAAAAGGGGTATAAAATTGAAAGTGATAGTAATAATTATATCCCAATGGAGTTAGGAAAGTTTATAGATTTCCCCTCTTTATTATATGCATAATCAAAACTGTAGTGATCACATGATGAATGTCTAAATATATGAATAGAGATAAGAAGACAAGAGAGTGAACTGCCTTAAAGAGTGAGGGGCTAAGACCAAAATGTATTTTAATATTTTATCCCTTTAAATTTTATTTTATTTTCAGTTGTGAATTCTCCCTCCCACTTTTCCCTTCCTCACCCACTGAGAAAGCAAGAAAAACAAAAGCTATTATAAATATGTATAGTCAAAGAAAAGAAATTCCCCATTAGTCATATAAAATATATACATAACTATTTGGTCTATCTATATCTATCCTTTGAGTCCATAAGCTCTCCATATGTAGATGGGCAGCATGATTCATCATGAGTTCTCTAGAATTATGGTTGGCTCCATTGTGTTGAGCAGAGTTCCTTTTTTTAATTGCTGGGCAATGAGGGTTAAGTGACTTGCCCAGGATCACACAGCTAGTAAGTGTCAAGTGTCTGAGGCCGGATTTGAACTCAGGTCCTCCTAAATCCAGGGCCAGTGCTTTATCCACTGTAATACCTGGCTGCCCCCAAAGACTTTTAAAATTGTCTTTAGAGTATTGTATAAATTGTTCCCATCATAATTTCCTACAGCACAATAGAATTCTATCATATACATATGCAACAATTTGTTCAACCATTCCTCAATTTATGGGTAATGGTGCTTTTCTCATTCCATTAGAAGGATTCAGGTTTCAAACATTGTATTACTGTGGCATAGGACAAAGAAACTTGGATTTAAGGAAGATGGGCTCTTTCCAAGTCTACCAGTAAATAAAAGTACTTACAAGCATTTATTATTTAGGTAAATACATAAAATATATTTTAGGGTTATATATTGAGAAAAAACTAGATTTCCAAAGAAAAAGCATATAACAAGAAAACAATGATGGAAATTAGTGTTTTTAAGTGAGAACCAACAGCATTTAGATTAGTTCATCTGAATTCTTCTGCAGTCTCCCACTGGGAGGGAAAGCAGCATGGTGTTAGAGTAGTAAAAAGTCCTAAATCCCTTGGTAAAATTCTGGCAGCACAAAGCCTTGCTCAAACACCCTTAACTGCTCTCTGGCCACAGCAAAAAGACTGAGAAGAGGCTCCCTAACCTTGCCCCATCATACACAATGACCATAAGGCCTGATCATGACAAGGAGGTTCAGAAAGATAGGACACCATCTCCTGTACCCCTTGCTGTATAGGGTGCCAGAGGAGAGGTAGTAGTGAAAGATCTGCACATACAGAAAACAGCAATAGAAAAGTCAAGATCCGTGAGACCTAGACCCAAGTCAGTGTTCACCTCTGCTGACATCAAGAGCCAGCTGGGGCTACCCTCCCACAGGGGCTCAGGCTCCCACAGGCTTGAAGCAGGCATCTGGCTGCCAGAGCGAATGTCCACTAGCACATGATTCAGTTTCTGCATCCACAGGTGCCTTTCTTCTTTAATATCGGCAGATAGTCAGTTCATAGTGACACATAGCTTTTCTCAGCACTGACTGACCAGAGTCTCTTTGTCATCTTCTCTTTGGAGTCAGACAGTAATTAATTAAAATGTATTGCATTGGGGGCAGCTAGGTGGCGCAGTGGATAGAGCACCGGCCCTGGAGTCAGGAGTACCTGAGTTCAAATCCGGCCTCAGATACTTAACACTTACTAGCTGTGTGACCCTGGGCAAGTCACTTAACCCCAATTGCCTCACTAAAAAAATAAATAAATAAAATAAAAATAAAATGTATTGCATTGGGCACAGAATTCTCAGTTGGCTGGCTCAATCTGAGAACTGGTACAATTGGCCAAGTTTATCCTCCCTATGGGGGTCTTTTGCTTCTCATCCTTTTGGTAGGCCCAGAAAAAGATGAAGTTTCCAGACAGAACAAACCAATGCCTATGCCAAGATCCAAACACAACGAGGTTATCAAATATGGTCAGAAAGCCCATTTCTTCCACAAAGGAGTTCATCTGGCATGTTATTTTTAAGTAAATATGACCTTCCAAAGGACACAAGAAAGGCCACTTGTCCTGGAACATATAAGCCAGTAGCTCTTACTATTTTACATCATTATCTTGTCTACAACAAATTTGTTACTTCCTATGGAAGACAGCAAGAGGGTGTGAGATCCAACGCATAAAAATTGCTGGTTCGCAAGGTGTGCAGGCCCCTTCAACACTGATTTCAAAGTCTTTGGACTCATCTTGCAGAGTCAATGTGGTGGTGAATGTCAGAGGGTCTCCAGTGAGAGAGTGCAGTGCTAAGGCAGCGAAACAATATTCTCGGCCCTTTCTTTCAGCATAATTAAGTAGTAGTTTGTTGCTTCTGCTCCCTTATCAGGGTCACGAAGTCGGCTTTCAGAGGCAGCTGGAACTCCAAGAGCATGACAGAGGCCCTCGATGGAGCTAGCTCACCAGATGTGGGACTGGCTCTGGGCCGTCGCTAAGGCCCCTTGGCCTGAGTTTATTTAGCTCTTCAATCAAAGTTGCTCTCTTCTCTGTTGCAATCAGGAGGAGTCTCTTGGCTTCTGCCTCTTCCAAGGAGCCCTTCCAGTGCTCGATGTCAGTGCAGCAATTCAGAGCCTGGCTGGCCTGATATATCATCATCTGCAAATTGATCTCTCTGTTCAGCTCCAGAATTTTCTTGACATTCACTTGGCAGGGGGAGAGCACGTTCTTCCTTTCTTCCAGTTTCGAGGAGATGTCTTCTCTGTGAGCAATCACCTGCTTTATCGAAAGATGTTCGTTCCTTTTTGAACCTCCGAGAGCAGTAGGAATCAATGCTGTAGAGAAGGTGGTTGCAATCTCCAGAGCAGATGCTATCCTTAGACTCCGCTCTTGGGACCTGAGTCCTCTGGAGTTTTCCAGGATTTGGGCTTTCATCGCTTGTATGGCTTCCTATCTCTGACTTCCAAACTAGTAGCGGAAGCAAATACCTCACAACTTCTCACATTCACTATTTCTACTAACCAGGACAGCAATGATATGGTTGAAATATTCAGGTCATCCCCCAGCTCTTAGGAGCTGCCTGTGTCCTTGCTGCTCTCCAGAGGATGCAGTCCTAGGTCACTGTCCAAGACATCACATCACTGAAGAGATTATTGCTGACCCTGGAGCTGTAGAGAATCTTTTCATCTTCCATGGTCCTCTCCTCCTCATGCTCCTCTGGCTGCTTCTCAATCTCAGAGTCCAAAGTGAACAGAGCGCTTTTCTTTTAATTTTTTTAATTATAAAAGTATTTTATTATTTTCCAGTTATATGAAGAGATAGTTTTCAACATTTGTTTTTATAAGATTTCTAATTTCAAATTTTTCTCCCTCCCTCCCTCCCCTCTCCCCCCGCCCAAGACAGCAGGTAAGCTGATATAAGTTATATATGTACAATAACATTAAACATATTTCTGCATTAGTCATGTTATAAGAGATGAATCAGAGCAAAAGCACGCAAAACAAAAGAAATAGTATGGTTCAATCCGCATCCATATTTCAGTTCTTTTCTTTTTCTGGATTTGGAGAGCCTTTTCCAACATTAGTCCTTTAGAATTTTCTTGTAATGTTGTATTGGTGAGAAGAATCAAGTCTATCACAGTTGATCAACACATAATGTTGATGATACTGTGTACACTGTTCTTCTGGTTCTGCTAATCTCACTCATCTTCAGTTCATGTAAGTCCTTCCAGGTTTCTAGAACAGAGTGATTTTCAAAGGACTAGGTGTGGTCATTTCATCTTCAGGAAGGCCCACAGGCTTGATGCTGAGAGCCCTTGGGTGTCTGAGGTCCTGCAGTCTGCTCCTTCTCAGAATCTGCCACAGTTTCCTGGTAAACCATTCTGGCCTGGGGTTTCCTCTTTGGCTTCATTCCCTCATTCCTGCTTGAGCTGCTGGCTGAGTGTGGCAGAGGACGACACCAGTTTCTGCTTGAATGATATCTCTTGGAGGACCTTCCTTTTAGGGGTGATGAGGGGAGCTTGAGGCAGGGTTGGCACTGCAGGGCTCACTCTGCAATTCTCCTGGCAACTTTCTCCCAAAGGTTCCAGGAAAGGCTTGATGCTGGCTCCCCCTGGAGTCACCGCCTGTTCTTTCGGGCACTGCCCTGGCTGGGATGGAGTGCATCCAAGGCCAGGCCTTACTAGCACATTCTGTGTAGGCTGGCAGGGTGCTTGGGAAGCAGCTCTAGATCCTGCCCCTTGCCCTGGGTGGGGCTACTCGTGGGGGGCATGCAGTACTTCACCAGGGAAGGAGCAACCTTCCAAGGGCTGCTGCTGGTTTCTGCAAGTGGTTCCCAGGGTCTCTTGATCTGGGCTGTAGGCTGGCCTAAGGGCTGCTCAGCCATTTTTTTCTGAAGGTTCTCTTGTCCGTCAGGCTCAAGTTCATCTAAAAGGATTCCTTTGGTGAACTGGTCCATCATGCCCAGCTCTGCAGTCAGCTGGCAGACATCTGCTCCAGGGCCACCAAGGAAAAGAGAAAGCTTGAGCCTAGGATTCTGTAGGGGTAGACTATGCTGGGGTCGAGGTCAGGAGGACAGGGTGATGTGGAAGCACTCAACTCGATCAGCTCTGGGTACAGTGGCTAACACAGAGTTAAGGCTTAATAAATGCTTGGTTGGTTGATTGACTGATTTATTGATTGATTTTGTTCCTTTGAATAAGTCCCTTCATCACTCTTAGTTTTGTCTGCAAAATATGGGAATTAGGCTAATAACTAACATTTACATAGCACTTTGAAGTTTTCAAAGCACATTATCCACATTATTTCATTTGATTCTCATAACATGATAGATTCATAGCATCACATCTCCATGCCGTTGTAATACTTCTCTAGAGTCTTGTATTTGAAAGTCAAATTTTCTATTCAGCTCAGGTCTTTTCATCAAGAATACCTGAAAGTCCTCTGTTTCATTGAATTCCCATTTTTTCCCCTAAAGGATTATAGAGGTTTTGCAGGATAGGTGATTTTGGGCTTTAATCCCAGTTCCTTTTGCCCTCTAGGATATCATATTCCAATCCCTCCAATCCTTTAAAGTGGAAGCTGCTAGATCTTGTGTTATCCTGACTGTGGCTCCTCAATACTTGAATTGTTTCTTTCTGGCTGCTTGCAATATTTTCTCCTTGACCTTGGAGCTCTGGAATTTGGCTGTAATATTCCTGGGAGTTTTCATTTTAGGATCTCTTTCAGGAGGTGATTGGTAAATTCTTTCAATTTCTATTTTATCTTCTGGTTCTAGAATATCAGGGCAATTTTCCCTGACAATTTCTTGGAATATGACATCTAGGCTCTTTTTTTAATCATGGGTTTCAGGTAGTCCAACTCCTTCATTTAGTAGAATCATTTATTTATACAACAAGTCTTGGGGCAGCTAGGTGGATAAAGCACCCACCCTGGATTTAGGAGGACCTGAATTCAAATCCCTCCTCAGACACTTGATACTACCTGTGTGACCTTGGGCAAGTCACTTAACCCTCATTGCTCTGCAAAAACAAAACAAAACAAACAAGTCTTTATTTAAGAAACCTTTATTATTAAGAGTTTAATATGTACAAGTTACTCCTTTAGGTTCTTTGGATAAAACAAGAAAGAGAAGAACAAAACCAGTTCTGGTCCTTAAGAGATATTCTACTAGGAGGAGGGAGGGTGAGTTTACAACATTTTCACACATAATTAAGTTCTAGGCAGTTTGAAGAGGGAGAGAGCTTTATAACTAGGAGGATCAGGAAAGGCTTTTTATCAAAGATGGTACTTAAGTTGAGTCTTCAAGGAAGTTAAAGATTCCAAAATTGTGAGAGTGAATTCCTGGCCTGTGGGATAGCAAATGGAAAAGCATAAAGAGAGGAGACAGAATTTCAAGCTTCAGAAACAGTAAGAAAATCTGTATGGATAGTATATAGAGTCTATGGGAAAAAGTTAAAAAAAATAGCTTGGAGCAAGACTGAAGAGATTTCAATGCCAAATTGATGGATTTGTATCGTATTCTAGAGGAAATAAGAAGCCACTAAATTTTCTTGAACATGAGAATGGCATGGTCAGATCTATTTTTAAGGGAGATCATTTTTGATAGGCTGGGATGTCATAAATTAGAGAAAGGAAAAAAAATTAAAAATAAAAAAAAAGATTAGAGAAAGGATAGAATAGAAGAAAGAAGTTCTCTTAGAAGGCTACTGCATTAGTCCAAGCAAGAGGTAATGAGAACCTGAACAATGGTGGAAGCTCTTTAAATAGAGAGAAAAAGGAGAGATTCCAGAAAGGCCATTTAGTAATTAAGAGCACTTTGGTAACCACTGCTCAAGAAGTGAATAACATGCACACTCAATTGGGTGGAGTAATCTATCTAACCCTGCAGGAAAGTGGGAAGGGAAGGGGATAAAGAGGGAAGGGTGAAAGAAGGGAGGCCAGATTAGGGGAGGGGGCAGTCAGAAGCTAATCCCTTTTGAGGAGGGAGAGGGTAAAAGAAGATAGATAATAAAAATCATGGGAAAGGGAATAGGATGGAGGAAAACAGTTAACAATTAGTAATTGTGAAAAAGAGGGAAGGAAAAAAATTGTACAAAAGATATTTATGGCAACTCTTTGTGGTGGCTAAGAATTGGAGATCCAGGGAATGACCTTTAGTTGGAGAATGACTGAACAAGCTGTGGTGTGTGATTGTGGTAGAATATTACTGTGTTGTGGGAAATGATGAGCAGGATGATTTTGGAAAAACCTAGAAAGACTCATATGAACTGATGTATAGTGAGGTGAGCAGAGCCAGGGAAACATTGTGCACAGTGACAGCATTATTGTTCTATGAGCAATTGTGAAGGATTTAACTACTCTCAGCAATACAATGATCCAGGACAATCCCAAAGGACTAATGATAAAGCATACTATCCACCTCCAGAGAAAGAACTGAAGTTGATTGAGCACATACAGAAGCATACTGTTCTGTGCTTTCTTTCTTTTTCTTTTTTTTTTTTACTTGAGTCCTTTTGTATGAAATGACCAATATGGTAATGTTTTACATAATTGCACATGTCTAATCTATATCTGGTTGCTGGTTTCCTCAAGAAGGGGGGAGGTGAGGGAGGGAAGGAATGAGAGAGGGATAGAATTTGGAACTCATAACTTCAAATAAATAAATAAACAAATCTAATTGGTTGACATGATTTGGAGGTACTTATATTAAAATGAGGTCTAGAGATTATATAGGGGAAAGAAATGCAAACAATCCTTACTCAGGTTGCTCAAAACAAAGTCCATTATCTAGATATCATTTAATCATATCAGTCCTCCAACAATCTATACAAAAGAATCTCCATTCCTTCTGTTCCCTTGGGTTTGTTCCAGATGAGATTTGATGAAGTTTCTCAAGGAGAAAAAGAGGGTAAAGATGAGAGAGGGTATGTGTGTTGGAGAGGAGTATTAGAGGGGGTAAACTCTTTTAACTAATAGATAAGGATAGATTAAATATGGATGATGGGAATGGGAAGAAAGAGATCCAGGCTCTAAGCAAAGTGATTGGCCTTGGCTGGGAGAAAAGTAGCCTGTTTATTAGAGGCTGAAGCTGTTGTTGCTATCTGTCTTTTGTTATGAAGAGGACCATGACAGATGTCTTGGCTTGCTATGAATTGGATTTGAGTGAGGGAGGGCTATACAGGGTCAACAGCCTCATTCTCTCCTCCAGAACCATCTGGGTCCAATAGTAAGATATACAGGACAACTAGAGATGACCTGAATGTTTAAGGCAATTGGGAGTAAGTAATTTGTCAAGGGAAACACAGCTAGTGAGTGTCTGAGGTGAGGTTTGAACTCAGTTCCTCATGACTCCAGGGTCAGTGCTTTATCCACTAAGCCACCTAGAGACTGAAGCAAAATAGGAAAGAAAGAGGGATAACCGAGAGGCGTTATGAGGTAAAGAAGAGGGAACTTATGAAAAGTGGCTTCTATCTTCTCAGTAAAATAGAATTTGGAGACCTCTGCTAAGAGGGAGAAATGCAGAGTGATGTACAAGGTTTTAGGAGACAAAAGAAGGCTTTAAAGAATGGCTATGAGAAATGAGTCAATTACTGAAGTATAAGAAAATTACCTTACAGCAGTGAGAGCAGGGATCATATAAAAAGATTTTAGTAGGCCTAGTCAGCATGGTTGTATGGCTTTCTCCACCAAGTTTCAGTAGCATATGAGCAGGAGCAGAAAAGGTAAATCATGGAAGTAATTAAGTGTAAGGTTTGGCAAGGCATGGGCAACTATAGGATAAGGGGTCATGAGATTCAAGAGTAGAGGAAGATACAGTTGAATTTGTGAAGGGTTAAGATTTCAAGGGGGAAGAAAGGGAGAGTATAATATAACTAATGAACTAGGAAAACAGGAGTGGAGTAACTGAAGGTCCAATTGAAGACAAAGAGTAATTTTAGCAAGAGATAGACTGTGAATCTAATCTGATGAGAAAACTAAGACCCAGAGAGGTGTGGAGTCTTGCACATGCATATGCAGGTAATGATTAGAATAACCTAGATTCCAATTGCAGTCTTCTGTCTCCAATTTCAATTCTATTGACATTACATGAAAGTGTCCCCCAAAAGCATTTTACCTCCTTTTCCTCTTGTACTTGAACAAGTCCCAGTGAAAATTACATATTCCTCTAGGGAATACTCCTTGTCAATGAGCCATTGTTAGAAGCTGTATGAACCCACAGACACAGAATGTGTCCAGGGACATAAGGGTAAGATTAACTTAGAATCCCAGTACACCCAAGGATCTGTTTGCAGGACTAAGTCTTTTCTGAAAGAACTTCTCAATCATTATTGGGAGGATATTGGGATGAATTATTCCCTGGATTTACTTGGCCATCACAGCCCACATTTCATTTAGGAACTTACATGTATGATGGAATGGCATCAGCTTGCCCCCACTATGCCTCCTTGCTCTATCTGTGTATCTTCATCAGCAAGCCTGGGGCTGGGCTTTAGGTCATGTCCAGGTATTCCTGATCAGGCAAGTCTGCTAGTCCATCACATATTCAAATCTACCAGTTACTTTACAACAGTGAGAGTTGGTATAAGTTAAAATTATTTAGTGGATCCAGCCTACATGGCTGCATGGCTATGATGTTTACCTTTATATCCTTCCAATAGTACAAATTTCCATTTAAATAAAGGTTTTCAATGCCTAAAGCTAGGGAATGACTAATGATGAGGGGGAAATTGTTTCCCTCAAACTACACTATGAAAGTGATTGCTGACTCCATTTAGGAATTAAGCTGACCCTATGTACTCAAGTAGCTTCTAAGAATCAAGTTTCACTTAGCTATTCAACCACACAGATTTATTGGATTATGCAGATTGGATATATTTCTATGGCTGGGCTATCCTCTCTCAGGCTTAGGAACTTATTTCAGAAAAGAGGGGAACCAGAAGGAGACCCATTCTAAGTGTGTTGTCCTGACTCCTCTCTCATGCATAAGGGAGCAGCAGATTTGGATAGAATCACTCCTAGTTTCATTGCAAGCAATTGTTCCAGATGCTTTCAGTATTCAAATCAATTGAAGACAGAACAGGACATACTGGGGAACATCTGGAAATGCTAGGTTCCTCAAAGCTGTGAATTCCATTCCACATTCATGGAATGGTTCTTCAGGCTCAGAGCCACACATACTTTTCCTCAAAGGCATTCCTCCCTTCCTTGATGTTGCCTATTTTTTTCATTATGGAATGTTTTATCTGCTGAATCTACTGAAGGTCTGGGAGTGTGGTAGTAAAGAAGAGTGGATACTACCTCCCTATGTTCTCCTTCATTCCCCTGAGTAGATTGGGATTTACTGGAAGATTTAAAAGCTGCACTTAAAGATACTCAAGTCAGTTTCCAGTCACAATGGATGTTTCTGGTACTTAGTGGCAGGAAAATGCTACTATTCATGTCCCACCCTTCCCTCTTTTGTTATATTAACTTCACTCTGAGAATTATAGATTTGGAGGCAGTCTTTGAGATCATTTACTCCTACTTGCCCTTTGTTTACAGATGGAGAAACTGAGGCCCAGAGAGTCTAAAACTTGTCCAGCTAGCAAGTAATGGAATTGATACCAAAACTTTGCTCTTCTGACATCTAATTTAGAACTGCTCAATATAATCCTATATTGACCCACCTTTTAGTGATTTATTCCTTATATTGATCTTAAATCTGCATTTCTACCTCTTCCATGGATTAATCTCATTGCTGCCATTTAGGCCCATGAACAAATAGAATCCATCTCTACAATAAGAAACCTTAAAATAATTGAAGACACATATGACATCCCAAGTAAGTCTTTTTTCTCTAGGATATATGTCCACTTTATTTAACTCATTCTTCAAAAGACTATTAAAGCAGAACTTGGTATTTTATTTCTGGTATTACATCACTATAGTGATTATCTTTACCTATCGACTCATCATTAACTTAATCAGTCTAAAGTATATTTAATATAAATGTTTCCCTTCTACTGAACGATTGTGGAAAATGCACAAATCATGAAATGAATCCTGTGGTTATTTGATCCCTTTCCTGGCCAGGGGACCCCAGTTTTATTCCATTTTTTTGAGGGTTAAGAGTAGATAAAATCTGTCATTTATGTAGCCTTGGAGTTGAAAGTTCTGGGAAGTGGGGCCTTTTGTCTTGTTTCCCAAATCCTGGGGATGCTGTTTTCAGGTGCAGTATTGCTTTTTTTTGGGGGGGGGCAATGGGGCTTAAGTGACTTGCCCAGGGTCACACAGCTAGCAAGTAAGTACTGCTATTTCAAGAAATTTCTCCAGTGACTTTGGATGACGTTGAAAAACACTGGGGTGAGTGTCAGGTTTATATACTTTTTAAAAATAAGCCCCAATATCTCTTGATTGTGTGGCTATTTTATGACTATGCTTTGGGGTTCTTTTCATTTGAATGATCTAATTAACTTTTAATTCTCCCATTCTTTTTGCATACAGAGGCACAAAGTCCAACAAAGCATGGACTAAGAAGGATTCATAGTAGTACCTGAGAACAATCAATTATTACAAGCAAATTTATGCTTTTAAAAGTAGGTAATTATGGTCACAGGTAACTGAATAGTATATGTACTCAAGAGCCCATTTTGAACCTATTATAGCTAAGTGACCCAAATTATACAGAGCTTTGAATACTGAATGACTCTCTTTGTTGCATTGGACCACAGGAAAATAAAGACTTAGCATTAAAGGCTTTCTTGCTAATTGAAAGTCTGGCAAGAGGGACTTATCTACAATAACATTTTACACTTGATCATCTTTTGGTACTGACTCACCCATTCCACACCTTCCCTTCATATTCCTCACCTTTGTTCCTGCCTTAATCATGATTTTAGTCTCTCTGAAAGATTCATTTAAGTTTGGGATACGTTGAAATATTTTCCTGGTACACATCTGTACCTTGGCACAACTTTGTCATTTGAAAACAGTCTCTCTCAATACCCTGAATTTAGCTTCTGGTTATTTTTCTTTTTTCAACAATACATTTAATTTCCTGACAATTGTCTCAGCTGTATAACACTTTGTTTGTACGTAATGAATAAGTGAATGGAAATAGATGGGCACTGGAACTATCTGTGCCTGCTCACATGCCTTCTTTTTGCTTTTAAGTTCTCAAAAACTGAATGCTTTGCTTTAGAATTGTTTTATTTGCACCTGGGTCCCTTTTGTGCTCCCCTTCTCAGATGATTAGAAACTTTCAACAGGGCTGACAACACCATTTTGCTGTTTTCTCTTCTGCTCTAGATCCTTTTAAAATGTATTAATTTTTGACTTGGAAATATACTCTATATTATCATGAGAAAGGAGAGCAGGGGACTCACAGTTTGTGTCGATAGAAACATCACAGCTATGGAGTGATAGTTAATACAGTTAAGTATTCAGGGGGCTTTGAGAAATCTTAGAACCCACCATGACCAATGTCGGGGAGGAAAGAGGTGGTGGTAGATTCTTGGGTATTCCTCTTTAAAGAATTACAACTCTGGCACACAACTCAAATAGAATAAAATGGTCTTTCATTTGGGTTCTGGAGAAAGTGACCCAGAGGGAAGTCAAAGACTTCACCTCAAGGGGAGGAGATGTCTTTAAGATATCTTTCTCCTTGAATGGAAGAAAGGCCAGAGCTTTTATAGACAGATAGGGTGACCACCTGAAATTGGAAAGTTCACTTTGGGGTGGAGTGGGGAAAGATTCCTGAGAGTCAGGGGGGATTTTTTGGAATGATAGTCCTGACCTCTGGAGTTATCTCTGTCTCCTAGCTCAGGTAGTAGCCATGCCCAACTAACTTTTCTGCTATAGAATTAAATTTCCCCTAACTTCTTTGGTGTGTCCTTTCCTGATATCCAATTGGCCAGTTTAAACTTTAATAATGCCTCCATTCCTCAATAAGTCCCAACCCCTATGACAACCAACATTCCCTCTATCTTATGAAACTCTTGGATTTCCTTCAGAAGACTCTGTAGGGAATATGTGCTTCTCCCCTCCCCAAAATAAAGGCATGGCTCAACATACACCAGGAAAATCAATGATTAAGTTAAACTAAGGTAAATAACTATTAGGAATGCTGTGTCCACCTCAGTTGGCAAGATACATTATTCAAGTCCTGGGGGCTTCTCCCCTTCTCCCCCCATCTCCACCATTCCTTCCTTTCTCCTGCTGAGTTAACAGTAGAGCATGTTCCTCTCAGATAAGAATTACATAAATCCTACTCCTCAAAATTTCCCTTCCTTCTTCCCTGCTCAGTCAACAGAGGTTTTCTAAAGTTAGAGAACAAAGAATCATAAAATCTCAGTGTCTGGTTGTCCCACGGGGTGGGGCTGCAGTGGCGCCACATATGGGGGTGTGGTCTACATGTTTAGAAGTGTTGAGAAGAATGTGAACCCAGATGGGGAAGGGACCTTAGGCTAGATCTAGGATAAAAAGGAGAACTTCACTGGGACAAGTTGCAGCACTCCTTTTGGAGTGCCTGCCCATTCTTGCAAGACAGAGAATAAAATGGCCTTCCTTCTTTGTACCAGACCAGGATTCATGCCTCAGTTTACCCATTTCTAACAATAACTAAGGCAACTACTGCTTAAAGAAATTTTTTATGCATCATGTACGTGCATTTTCATTAGCTGTCTCCCATGCCTGTTAACCTCTCTTTTTCTCTCTACCTCTTGCCTTTGGTTTCCTCAGGCTTCAAGTAAAATCCCTCCTCCTGAAAGAAGAATATCTTGATCCTCTTTAATGTTAATATATTCCCCCTGAAATTACCTCCTACATATATCTTATTTGTACATAATTGTTTGCATATGTCCTCCATTAGATTGTGAGCTCCTTGAGGGCAGGGGCTGTTTTTGTTTGTTTGGTTTTTTTACTTTTCTTTGTATTTCCAACACTTAGCACAGCACCTGCCATATTGTAACTGCTTAATAAATGTTTGATGACTTTTTGAAATGACATTGCTACTTATCCTCATTTTTGATTCTAGATCTGAGGTTCTCCTCATTTCTTCAATGAAAAGTTAGCAACTTTTCACATTTCTGAAATATGGTATTTTGAAGATGTTCTCATATTCATCTTATTTTGATGGTTTGTACTCATATTAATAGGGGCAGCCAGGTAGCTCAGTGTATAAAGTGCTGGGCTGCAAGTCAGAAAGACTCATCTTCCTAAGTTCAAAATGGGCCTCAAACACTAGCTTCATGACCCTGTACAAGTCACTTAACCTTGTTTTCCTCAGTTTCCTTATCTGTAAAATGAGCTGGAGAAGGAAATGGCAAACCACTGTTAAGAAAGCCCAAAATGAGGTTATGAAGAGTTGGACATGACCAAACAACAACTTCTTAAGTTGAGTGTATAATCAACTAGTAGTAAGGTTTGTACTGGAGGGCCTTAGCTGCCTTTCCTTTCATTTTGTATTTCCTTTACTTTAGAATTGATTATATGCATATTGAAAGGTCATGGAAAGCCTGAGAATTCTGGTGACAGGCACTCTTACCAGAGTGGTTGAGTTTGCAGCAGCAATGGTAGCATCAGGCTTTTGACAAGAAAATCTATCAGGTCAAACTGTTGCCTCACATTGAACTTTCAGTGCATTGAAATCCTATATTTCTTTAAAATTTACAATGTCTTCCTCACATTGATACTGTAAGTAAGGTAGTTCAGGTATTTTATGGATGAAGGCATGGAAATGTCCTTCAGTTGTACCTTATGTTTGCTGGTAGATCCATAATATTTCTTCCTGTTGATATCCTTGATCATATTCTTTGCACCATTACCCTGGCACAAAAATCCCTTATAATATGTTGTCACAGTCTGGCCATGCCCAGCCATCCCCTCACTATAGCTATTCTATACCTCGAAGTCATATAACATCTCAAGAAAACTTCTAATGTTTAACAACAGGGTCTTGGTTTCCAAGAGAAACCAAAGTTGACTCAAAATAGTAAAAGATACCAGGCTGGTAATGAAGAAGTTGTTATATCCAATGACTTTCCCAAAATACTGTAGTCCATTTGACCATCAAGAAAAGACCATTAAGCCAAGTGGTAGCATAACCAAGTATAAACAACAACAAAAATCTAATAAAATAGCTGAAAGCTCTAATGCTTTTCATTTCTTTTATGGCTCTGTCCATTTCCAGATCATTTAATTGGTTTTATATTTAGTCTGGTATTTATAACAACCTCTAATAGGTAAGAGAAATACTGCTATTACAGAAGGATAATTATGTTTACATAATTTATTAAATACTTATGAGGGAAAAGTTAAACAGCATGGCAAAAGTGACATTAAAAGTTAATATCAGATGGACAGACTGTCATAAGTAGTGGTTTGTCCTGTTTCACTGTCTTAAAGAAATAACTCTTGATAAAATTGAATTATATAAAAATTCTAATTGAGATCACTCGAGCTTATACGCAGTGTTTCTTCCTTGGGAAAAGCAGCCATCATGACTCATTCTATATTAGAAAAGGTTGTTGAGTACCATTTCTTTTTCTATTTTGATAATTTTGTGATGATGATAGGCAGCCTAAAGAATTCAGAGTTGGATAATATAGTAAAAAGAGAACTGTGATAACTTAGAGCTAGCATGGATTCATCAAGTTATGTCAAAGTAACCTCATTTTTCTTTTTGGAGAAGATTAAAAGATTAGTTAATCAGAAAAATACTATAGACACAGTATAGCTCAATTTGTGAGGTATTTTAGAAAATCTCCAATGATTCTTGTGGGCAAGATAGAGAAATGTGGGCTATGTATATAGGAAATTGGATTTAAGACTACTAAATGAGTAGATCCAAAGAGTGATGAGTAATGGATCCTTGTCAGTCAAGAGCAGAGCAGATATGTGTGTGCATGTGTGTGTGTGTGTGTGTTTGTGTATACTGCTTTTTCATTTTGCCCCCATTTACTATAATGGAGATTTGGAATCAGTAGATTTGGTTTCAAATTCAGGCTTTGCTACTTCCTTCAGTGCAACCTTGGGCAAGACACAAACTCTTTGAACTGTAGTTTCCTCTTATTAAATGAATATGCTGTACTAGATGGTGATAATTCTCATTTTGATAGCACTTTATTTTGATGTTCTTCACTACTTTTCAATTTGAAGCATTTATTTTAAAATAATAATAATAATAATTGTTATTATTATTATTATTGTGGGGCAATGAGGGTTAAGAGACTTGCCCAGGGTCATACAGCTAGTACGTGTCAAATGTCTGAGGCCATATCTGAACTCAGGTTCTTCTGAATCCTAGGCAGTGCTTTATCCACTGTGCCACCTTGCTGCCCTGTTAATTTCAAATTTGAAAAATAATCAAGCATTTATTTTGTTTCCCTACAACCTCCTTTCCCCTACTGAGGGATAAAGCATTTATTAAGTACCTATTATGTTTCAATAACTGTTCTAGGCATTTAAAATAGAAATATAATGAATGAAATTATTGCTATTTTCAATAAGCTAAAATGTTCATGGGGAAAATAAGTACATATATATGGGATAAATATGAAGATTTAAAAAATAGTCAGTCAATAAACATTGCATACTACTGTATGCAAGGTACTGTGCAAAGTGCTGATGATAAAAAGAAAGGTAAAAGTCCCTGTTCTCAAGAAACTTTAATGGGAGAAATATTTCCTCTTTGAGTTCATATGGTAGGTTACTTCTGACAAAACCTGAGTTTTGTTATGCTTAAACACAGGTGCAGCATTTAGAAAAATACTTTTGAACAAAAATTAGGATTCTTATGAGGTTTTTCATAGACAAAATTATACCACACAGAAATATATATATATGTCCATCTTTTACATATTATGATCTTGTACATCTGCTTAGGCCATAAAATTGAAGAAATTTAGTTTAACAGAATCATAATCTCATACATCCCTTGAGAAAACAAACCTAGTTAAACAAATTATAGGCAAACTAAGTCAATTTAAACTATATTTAAAGGCATCAAGTGAATCCTTCCACAAATAGTTAAATCATTTTGGGAAGCTTATACTCCCCTTTGGCTTCTTATCTGAGGAATGTCAAAAAGTGCCTTTATTCTATCATTCAATGAGGGACATTTTAGCTAAGTAAGCTTAATATTAACTGGAAACAGTCATCCAAATATGAGGAAGGCTATAATGAAGTATAATAAAAGGAAAGATTTCCATCAGAGAACTCCCAGTCTATGGAAAGATAACACAAAAACAGCTAACTATACACAAAATACACAAAGTTAAATATAAGGTAATAATGGTCCTGGGGCGAGCAGTTGAAGGAATCATGAAAGACTTCATCCATAAGATGGTGCCTAAGCTGTTCTTGAATCAAGTGAGGGATGTTATCAGGGAGAGGTGAAGAAAAAATGTATACTTCATCCTGGAGCACTATGTTGATTTCTGGGAACACTGCTTTCTCTGATTTCCCTTTGAACTGCCTTGCCTCTTCCTTCTCATTCATTTTGCTAAATCATTATACATCTCTAGATTTTTTAGTGTGATGCTGTCATGGGGCGCAGAGCACCCCAGAAGTTCTCTGGGGCACACCAAGGAATCTTCTCCTTGAGAAACTAAACCAGAGGACAGATAATGCCTAGAGAGATAAGCTGAACCAAATCGGACTGAGCTAGTTTGGGATTCCTACCCTTCATTCTGGTCTCCCTTACCCTAGGGAGATAAGTTTGGGTGTGGCTTCGGCCTTTGTGTTCTGAAGAGGGATCTGTAGCCACCCCTCACCCAATTCCTTTAGTCACTACCAGTGGGGGATGGTCCTCCACCCCTCACCCAATTCCCCCAGCTACCACCAGTGGGGGATGGTCCTCTCTCACTAAAGGAACTTTTCATGGGCAGATGGTCCACCCCCATCAGTCCTCTATAAAAGTACCTTCCGGTCTCCTGTTGGGGAGATTTGGTACCTTTGAGCCATGTGCTTTATGCCAAATCTCCCCATGAAAAGTCCAAGGATTTCTTTCATGGTTTCCCTCCCCCCACCCTTCCCTTCCCTTGCTCCTAAATAAACTATCACCTTATTCTAACTATGTTTTGTGTGCAAGAGGGTGTAATTCTTTAAAGAGGAATTCCTAAGAACCCCAACCCCAACTCATACCCCATTTTCCCACTATATCAATGCTTTCTAGGGCTCTAACCTGAGCATTTTTATCTTCTCTTCTATGAATTTATTAGCTTCACTGGGTTAAAGTATCATCTTTATACAGTTTAGTTTACCTATATATTTGGCCCTTAATCTCTCTATTTACTTATCAACTACCTTCTGGATATTTTTTCCTGGGTGTCCCATAGGCATCCCAATCTCTCTTCAATAGGGCTCATTATCATTACTGAAAAGGATTCTTCCCACACCCAGAGTGCCTTCCTTTCATCTCCAACTCTTAGAATACTTGTTTTTTTTTCAAGGCTCATAGTGTGACTCTAGAGATGAAAGGAAAGACCATTGGGCACCTAGACCACATTAAAGGGCTCACAGCTATTCCTGGTTTTGATGTTCTTTATCCAATTAAGATTAGAAATATTTTGGTAGTAAAATGCTGAATTTATTGCTTAACCAGGTTGTGTAAACTTCAAATATAAATAAAGTCAAGAAGGCTTTAGCTCTAGTCAAGGTTAATAGTCAAATACAGAAGAATTATTTGAGGATAATCAGGTGCATCTAAATGGTGTTCTTAATAATTTGAAAAGAGACATTTCAGAAAGCAACCACCAACATTTGTGTTTAAAAATGTTCTTGTTGTAGTTCATAGAGACAATACTCTCTGATGGACTAGAAAAACCTTTGGTCCATCTAACACATTATGACACTTCCCATGGTCACATCATATTGAGAGTAAGTTCCTGGTCTAAATGACTTATTCTCAGGAATCAGTTTGAATGAACTAACAGATTACATAGCAATATTTAAATAAATGGATCCACATAACTGCTTTGCTTAACTGGTAGGGGCACTTAAGCACTAAGAAAAGAAACTTTGGTATTTACAATCAATATAGGAGAAATAAGGTCTTTAATCAGGGCAGAGGAACTATAGTATCACAAAGCTCGGGAACAGAGGACAGAACAAAAAGGAACCAAAATAATGCTCCAGAGTGTCATATAGCTACTTAATGTAAATGAACCTTTAACAAAAGCAATAATAGAACTGCTCCTAAGTATAGGCTGACTCTGAATAGAAACTACTTAATGTAGATGGACTCTTTTACATAATAACATAAAGTCCAGGGAGTAAGGTGGAGAACATCTGGAGGGGATAAGTTACTTGGGGGAAGGTTCATAAGTCCATCAAGAGTCTGGAAATAACTAAGACAGTCAGCCCCAGGCAATTCATTTGTCTGGGAAAGAGGGGACTGGGTGGGGAATCAGTTCTCAGTAAATTTTGTAGTTCTCAACAAGAATGATTACAGTGTTCTTGATATAACTGATCACTCCTTCCTAAGGGTTATTCTCTCTCCTCTCTATTTTGGATAAACCACTCTCTCCTAATTTTCCTTCTATATCTCTTAACCAGTCCTCTTTCTTTATTGCCTTGTCTTCTTCCCCACATTTTTTTTTAGTGAGGCAATTGGGGTCAAGTGACTTGCCTAAGGTCACACAGCTAGTAAGTGTTAAGTGTCTGATCCTAAAGGGATCTGAACTCAGGTTCTCCTGACTCCAGGGCCAGTGCTCTATCCACTGCGCCACCTAGCCGCCCCTTCCCCACATTTTAAAGTGGAAGAATGACAAGGTTCTGTGAAGTACTGTTTCTTCTCTCTACAGATTATATCTTGATAGAACTAATTTTTAATTTTCTAATTACGGTACATCAATGGCACTAGTAAAATTATGGTACATTACTCGTTGTAGGAAAAAAAACCTTCAAAAAGTTATGTGCATATATATATATTTATATATTTATAACCTATATCTGATTGCTTGCTGTCTGGGGGAGGTAGGGAAGGAGGGGAGGGAGGGAGAAAAATTTGAAATTGGAAATCTTATGTAAACAAATGCTGAAAGCTATCTTTACATGTAACTGGAAAATAATAAAATACTTTTATTTAAAAAGAAAAAAAAGTTATGTGCACTGATTTCATAAATCTTTTTTTCAAAGTCTGCTGCCCTGGGGGAAAATTATATTAGAGGAAGTTAACTAAACTGAGTTGGTGATAATTTAAATTCTTTAAGAGCAAGGAGCACAGTGTCATGGGGCACAGAGCACCCCAGAATTTCTCTGGGGCACACCAAGGAATCTTCTCCTTGAGAAAGTAAACCAGAGGACAGATAAAACGCCTAGTGAGATAAGCTGAACCAAACCGGACTGAGCTAGCTTCGGATTCCTACCCTTCATTCTGGTCTCCTTTACTCTGGGGAGATAAGTTTGGGTGTGGCTTCGGCCTTTGTGTTCTGAAGAGGGATCTGTAGCCACCCCTCACCCAATTCCTTTAGTCACTACCAGTGGGGGATGGTCCTCCACTCCTCACCCAATTCCCCCAGCTACCACCAGTGGGGGATGGTCCTCCCTCAGTAAAGGAACTTTCCACAGGAAGATGGTCCACCCCCATCAGTCCTCTATAAAAGTACCTTCCGGTCTCCTGTTGGGGAGATTTGGTACCTCTGAGCCATGTGCTTTATGCCAAATCTCCCCATGAAAATTCCAAGGATTTCTTTCATGGTTTCCCTCCCCCCACCCTTCCCTTCCCTTGGCCCTAAATAAACTATCACCTTATTCTAACTATGTTTTGTGTGCAAGAGGGTGTAATTCTTTAAAGAGTAATTCCCAAGAACCCCAAACCGTACCCCATTTTTCCACCATATCAACAGTGAATCTACTGTAAACTCATGAGGTGGGGGAGGAAAGAGGTAAGAGAAACAGAGAGACAGACAGACAGAGACAGAGAGAAAGAAAGTAGTGGGAGAGAGATTGAAAGAGAAATAGCTCTTCCTGCTTCTGATGTAGCTATTTATTGTTCCTAGGGAAGGTTGGGACACATAATCCTCTAGAAAACTTTATTTGTCTTCTAGCACTCAGGCAAAGCACAACTGAAATGTCAAAATTGTCTTTTCACTTGAAGGCAGCACTAGGGTTGTGTAAACTGTGCAACAAAGGTACTAAATCCCAGCCCAGAATACCCACAGATTAAGGATCTCTTGATGCCCTAAAGGGTAATGTAAAATTACAGGAGGCAAACACAAAAGGTAGTAACTAATGTCATCTTAAGGGGACAGAAGAAAATTATGGACAGATTCAACAGCTTTCATACATATTACTCAGGGCACAAGTTGTTTTTTGTTTGTTTGTTTTGTTTTTGTATGAATTCTGCAACCAAAAACTGTTTCTACACTTTTCTACTCAAAACTGGATGTGAAGCTCTCCATTTTCTCAGATGCTTATTACTACTACCCTCCTTAATTTCTTCCTTGGTTCTTATGCTCTTTCAACATTTCTACAGAAAGACCTATTTATTCTGACTATGCTATACATACACATTTACAGTATAAAGCACTTTACCTATGAGGTGAACAGTGAAAGCAACCCATTTTACAGAGGAAACTGAGGATGAGAAGACTTGCCGAAGGTCCGATAGCAACTAAATGGTTGAGCTGGGACCTGAACCCAGTTACTTTATTAAACCATACTTTTTCACCCATTAAAAATGTTTATTTTATCCAGAATTTAAGAAATAAAAAGCATTTATAACACTTGAATTAAAAAAAGATGAACTGCACATGAAACTGCAAATCTATTATGTACAACTTGCTATTCCTTTTAAATATATAATAAAGTTCTCATGTTACTTTATTCCTTTTTCTCTCTGCACTTCAAGATGGCAACTATTATACATAAATATGTATGTGTGTGTGTGTATATATATATGTAAATATGTGTATGTGTGTGTATATATATATACACACACACACATACACATATTTACATACACACGTATATATATATATCATATATCTATGTTTGTATATATATGCATATATATTCATATATGTATGTAAAATCAATTCGTTCTCTGGATGTAGATAGCATGTTCCTTCATAGGTTCTTTGTAGTTAATCTGGGTATTTATAATCGTCAAGATTATTTAGTCACTCAGAGTTGTTCTTAAAACAACATGGCTATTACAGCATACAACATTCTCTTTTATTTCCACTTTCTCTATCCATTGTTAAGGTAAAATAATAAACCAGGCCTTCAAGTAGCTCCCAATATTTTTGTCTCCTCGTGCAGAGGCAAAAGCTTTTTGTCCACATCTAATTAGCAAGCAGTGTGGTAGGTTGGAAATGACACTAGATTTTGGGTTAGAACATCTGAATTAGAATTCTGTCTCTGCTACTTTCTTCCGGTATGACCCTATCATTTAATCTCTTTGGTCCTAATTAAAAAAAAAAAAGCATGGAGTTGGACTAGAAGAATTTTTGTATTCCCTTCTAGCTCTTGATCTTTGGAGGGGGATGATGGAACCTATCAGGAGAAAGTGGCTTCTTACATTCCATGGAAAGATAAATAGATGAATGATAGATGAGGATGATGATGATGGATAGACAGAAACAGAGAGAGAGAGAGAGAGAGAGAGAGAGAGAGAGGGAGGTATATAGAGAGATCGTTCGAGATTTCTAGGTATATTTGTATAAGTGGCATTGTAGAAGATATCATCCAGAAAGGAGTCAAAAGAAGAGGAGATGGGGCAGCTAGGTGGCACAGTGGATAGAGCACCAGCCCAGGAGTCAGGAGTACCTGAGTTTAAATCCAGCCTCAGGTGCTTGATGCTTGCTAGCTGTGTGACCCTGGACAAGTCACTTAACCACAATTGCCTCAAAAAAAGAAAAAAAGAGGAGATAAGTAGTGGTGGTTCAGGACTTCCTGCTGAAAAGGTAATGAGGAAGCTCTCTATTGCCCTGACATGAACAACAGGGATATTTCCTATCTTCCTTTTTCTTATATCTAACAAGAGAAAAAAGACTTATTGAATGTGTCAAAGCTGATAACTAGTACCCACTTCTGGTGATTTATATGGTCACAAATGATACTAAAAGCACCTTGGAAATATTGCTAGCGCTTATTAAGTCCTTGGTAGAAAACTGAAGACTTTAAGGATATAGTGATGAATACCACTGATGACTGAAGCTAGGAATTTTTGGTATAGAATTCTTTTTGGTACATAAATTTTGGTACACAAGTTTCATGCAGAATTAGATTTAGAATTAAATTTTGATACAGAAATAGATTTAGTAATTCACCAGCTAAAATGAAATAGTGAGTGAAAGCAGAATTTGGACTTCTGGAAAATGATTTAAATATTGAAATTATCTGTTTTGATTCAGGGAAAGAGTGAAATTAAAGAGGAGGGCAACAAAAAGTAATTGCATTGAATTTTACAAACTAATTAAAGGGACTTTAAATTGAAATTATAAGAGAGTGGTATATAAAACTGCCTATGTATTTCACGAAATGCGGATAACATGATGAGTAATAGCTACAACACAGTGGGAGTTAAGTATAGAGGTAATGTACAGGAGACAAAAAACGAAACAAAAAACAAACCTAAGAAGGGAGTCAGTGACAAAATACATGGCCTTAGCTAGATATCTATGCATAAATTAGCAAAGTATAGGTAATAAGGTAAAATCAAAATCTTGATGTGAGTTTAATTTGATCCCCAAACTACCAATGAATTTTAGTAAAATTGAACTCTATTGGACTATGGCTCTGCAAGAGTGTATCATGTTAAAAAGGAACAAAGTTTAAAAAATTAACCAAATTGGGGAGGAGAGTCAGAAGAGAACATTAAGAAGATATGCATATTAAAAAAATGTTTCTATGGAAAAAAATTCAGGAGCTTTAGTGGGGAACTGTGGCAGAAGACATTTGTATGAAGGTCAATGAAGGGAAATAGAGAAATGATATGTTATGGAGATAGAGACTACATTAACAGGAGAAAATAGAGGAGGAGTTAGGGGGATTAGTCAAAAGCTGGGTACAAAGGCATGATGTGGTAGTATTGGCATACTTCAATTTACATCTCTGCTTGTAAATTGTAGCCATTTCTTAATGACAATTTAATTCTTCATAAGCATGCAACAAGGAAACCTGTTTTAGAACTGATTCTTTCTGATGAAGAAGACCTGAAGGTTCCAGGAGTCTTGGTGAACAGTGATAACTGCATTCCATTATGGAATCTGGCATAAAGACAGAGAGGAAGACTGGGCATAGCCTGATGTGCACCTGTGATGAGTATATTTTCAGGGGTTCAGAGAAAAGATAGATAACTAATGGAAATTGATGCTGGGTTTCAAGCCATAGTACCTGGTTTGTTATCCTGACTGATATTTCCTGTCTGTGTGACCTGGGACAAGTCCATTAACCTCTTTAGGGATCAATTCTCTTATCTGTTAAATGGAGAAAGATTGGTGCTCTTCAAATGATCCCCGATGTCCCTTTCTTCTCCAAATTATATGTTCTTAGGGTGGAAAAATGTGGGCTAGAAAATGGGATAGTTAGGTGCATTTAAATATGGTTGATTGAACCTAAAATGTAGTCATTAAAGTATCAGAAAACTTAGAGGGGGTTGGGGCAGCTAGTTGGTACAGTGGAGTCAGGGACGTGAAGTCAGGGAGATTTATCTTCCTGAGTTATAATCTGGACTAGCTGTTGGACCCTGGGCAAGTCATTTAACTATGTTTGCCTCAGTTTCCTCATCTGTAAAATGAGTTGGAGAGGGAAATAACAGATCACACCAGTATCTTTGCCTAAAAAACCCAAATGAGGTCATTAAGTGTTGGACATGAACAACAGCAACAACTTGGAGGGAACTATCTGTTGGAATTTTTTTGAACCTCTCCACTGATTAAGACTGGTAACTCCTCTACAATTATAATTTTAAGAAGCTGTAAAGAGACTTTAACTCATCAATACTTACACAGACACTTGGTCTCTGAGAGACATTCAATAGGTCTTTCTAACTCCAAGGTCAGCCCTTAACCTATTATGCCACAAAGTTACTTATTCTGTATATATTAGGATCTTAATACATGCTTACTGAAATTGAATTTCTGTTCTCTACACCTGGAATGTGCTCTTACCTTATCTCCACGATTTCAAATCCATTGTTTCCATCAAAACTCAAGTAACACTTTATATGTGAACATTTTCCCGATAACTTCAACCCTAGCTTCTACTCTTCACCCTTCCAAAATTCTTTACTTTGGATTTATCTTGAATATACTGAGGTATGTACATGTTGTCTCTGCTCATAGAATATAAGGTTTCAATGGCAGGGATACTTTTATTTATTTATTTTGTTTGTTTGTTTGTTTTGTGCTGGGCAATGAGGTTAAGCGACTTGCCCAGGGTCACACAGCTAGTCAGTGTCAAGTGTCTGAGGCCGGATTTGAACTCAGCTCCTCCTGAATCCAGGGCTGGTGCTTTATCCACTGTGCCACCTAGCTGTCCCCTAGTTTTATTGTTGTTTTCATATCCACAGCACAGTTCCTGGTGCATTAAGTAGACAAATGACTTAATACATGCTTATTGGTTGACTGAACTAAGGATTTGGGGTCACTGGATAACATTAATGCTTTTATATAGTCTTCACAACATAGAAAGGGTTTAGTCTATCTAGATTAGAATCCAACAATCATGTGTATAGCATTTGACATGATTTCCCCCTTCCAATAATAACAATACTGGCTAAAGAACTAAATTTATATATGTATATAATGATGATGATGATGATGATGATGATGATATGTCCTTTAGTTTGATAGGCATGGTAACTTGGACTTACTAAGGGCTTCTTGGTATTCTTTTAGAGAAATATAATTAGAAATTATGTGTCTTGAACAAAACCAGTTACAGGATTGATGGTTGCATGAATAGGGTGTTAGCTGCCCACAGGAAATTCTGACCAGGGATATAGTCATTCCAAGAGAGGAAATGGCCCATCCTTGTCACCAATGAGGATTAAGAATTAAGGTCTGTAGAGGCAGTTAGGTAGCACAGTGGATAAAGCACTGTCCCTGGAATCAGGAGGACCTGAGTTCAAATCTGGCCTCAGACACTTGACACTTACTAGCTTTGTGATCCTGGGCAAGTCACTTAACCCTCATTGCCCCCCCCCAAAAAAAAAAATTAAGGTCTGCAAGGGGATACAGGTGCCATGGCAAGGGGACTCCAGAAGATGTAGTTTGTCAGTTATGCTCCTTAGCAGTCAAAGTGATGGAGGTCTTTGTGGATGGTGTCCATCATGGCGAGGAAGAGTATCTTACTCCAAACTTCAGTGCCTTAGGTCAAAGCTCCAATTGCTTCATGGTTGTATGGCTTTGTTTTCATTCCAGGTTTCCTCAGATATCATGATTTTTTTTTTTAATTCACATTAGCAATAACATGAATTATCTTACCATGGTAAAAATGAAATTGTTGTTTAATGAACATAATTGGATTGGAATATAAAAGGGGGAAAAGAGGCTGATTTCACTTTTGTTTTCTATCTGATTTTTAAGCTACAACCATTAGTCACTGCTTTGATCATTTCTAATCAACATTAGTGCTTGGCTGATGGTGCCTGTGACCTCTAATTATGTTGAAAAACTAATTGAGACTTAGTAGTGTTTTCAATTAAGCTAGTGAGTTTGCAACATGATGGCTATATTAGTGTAAATGCCTATTCCATCACCATAGCGGATACACACTTCAATCTGAGAAGAGAGCACTATCAGACATGAGAATGAAAGATAATTGCTTTTGTTTGGCCTCATATAATATTTACACAGGTATATATTGACATAAAGGGGCAAAGCTTAGCTTTCACAATTATATGAGGGATTTTTTGTGGAAATATTTTAAAAATAAACATGTTTATTTAAAGTTTTGAGTTCCAAATTTTATTCCATCTTCCCTCTCTCCCCTCCCCCTCTCCGAGGTGGTAAGCAGTCAGATATAGGTTTACATATGTACAATTATGTAAAATAATACCATATGAGTCGTTTTGTGCAAATAATTTTTAAAAATTCATTTTCACATATGTTCACTAATATGACTTCCCAAAGTGTATATATAACTTTGGTAGGGCTTTTATAATCTCTTTATGAACATTTTCAAAGATCATTTCTTGCTTCTCTTTCCCTACCCTTCCTTTCCTTCCTTTTTTTAAACCCCCTTTTCCTTCCTATCATCTTGCTACTGTTTGACTGCTACTAGAGAGGGAACTAACTGCTAAGTGTTAGCCGGAAAAGGTACCTGCTCTGTGTGTGTGTGTGTGTGTGTTTAAGTTGATGACAACTCATAGCTGCTATCTTTGTGAATGGTCCCCTAGGCTATACATGAATACTTAGTACAACCTCTTGACATTAGTAATGAGTAGGGGGCAGCTAGGTGGTGCAGTGGTTAAAGCACTGGCCCTGGATTCAGAAGGACCCGAATTCAATTCCAGCATCAGACACTTAACACTTACTAGCTTTGTGACCCTTGGCAAGTCACTTAACCCTCAATGCCCTGAAAAAAAAAAAGTAATGAGTAGAGGAAGATCTACATAGCTTTAGATTGGTGGGGGATCAAAGTAGATGGTCACTGAGGTCTACTAAGATCAAAATTGAGGATCCATTTGTGTTTCATCCAGTCAAATCCCCTTATTAAAACAACAACAACAACAACAACTAAGGAAATTGAGACTCAGAGATATTAAATAACTTGACCAAAGTCACACAAATTGTGATTATGTAATCAGTATCCTTTTAGTTAGTCTATTGCAAATTCTGTTTGAATCTATAAAGGCTATAAAAAGCTAATGTTTACCTGGAAGGAATCAATTTATTATGAGAGAAGTCACACGAGTCAGAGTGTGAGACAGTGTGTGTTTTTGGCCTTCCATTGTATATCCACATGGAGTGAGAGTTGCTACAGAGGGCAAACCTCTAAGTATGGATCATGGATAGTATGAGAATTAAGGTGGTAGGTTGAGATAAGTGTCAGTAGCCTGTATATCTAGCTGATGAGCTTTAGGCTCATTTAGGTGCTTTAGGCACCGGTGTAGATATCCCAAAGCAAATCTAGCATTTATGGGGCAGTGATACAAGTCCTGATAGATACTATATCTGAGTAGTATAATTTTGAATCTCAATATTTTTTTTTGGTGGGACAATGAGGGTTAAGTGACTTGCCCAGGGTCACACAGCTAGTAAGTGAGTGTCAAGTGTCTGGGTCCAGATTTGAACTCAGGTCCTTCTGAATCCAGGACTGGTGCTTTATCCAATGCACTACCTAGATGCCCCCTCAATAGTTTTAACATAAGAAAATAGAATGACACAGAACCAGAGCATCAGAATATATGAGTGATAATTAGTGATAATTTGGGACAAGATCAGGAGCATATGCAATGCAAGTAGTTACCCCTTCCCCTGTCATTTTAGAAATTTTTTTGAGAATTCAATAGGAAGAATCCTGGATTTGGAGACAGAAGCTGGATTTGAATGCTGGCTCTGTGACTTCACTAATACATTCAATCTCAAGAAAATAATTTACCCTCTTTGGGCATCAGATTCAAAATGAAGGGTCGAAGCTAGATGATCTTCAACATCCCTTCCAACTCTAGATTGATGATTCTAGGTCATGGAGAAATTAATGATGCATGAGACCTGCCTGGGATAAGCTACATGCAGCACTCTAAAATCTTAACCCTTCCCTCTCCCCCTCTCCACACACACATTCAGGGATTCAGGAGAAAGGAGAGATTACAGCATGATGTATGGATCAATTTTCTTATCTGGTACCCACTCATCTGTGAGTCACATGGCAGGCACAGTCAGGTATCCTTGCCCTGCTCCTCTAAATGATGTGGTTGGATGATCCCTTCTCCTGCTATGGTGTGGAGTCAGGCTCATTTGACTCAAGAATTCTTGTGGGGCTGAACTCCAGATGGGATATAGCAGACAGGAAGTGGTCACTAATATCGAGAATATAGTCATTTTGGTCTGCTTCTGAGCCATTTACAGAGCAACACTTCAAGAAATCCTTTTGTCACATCACACTTTAATTCACAATATGACTTATTTAACAAGCTTTATCATTTGGTTTTCTTTGGTTTGCTTGTTAGACCAGTTATAAAATGATAGTTGGAATTCAGATCCAATCCTCTTTCTCTTTACCTCAATTCGGGGCTTAGGAATTAAGCTGAATGCAAGCAATGTTCTAAATTGAGAGAATATTTACTTTGCTGTCATCAGTCAGTGCTGAGCTGAATGATAGTTTCAATTTCCAGATAATTCTCTGTTTGCTTGAACAGTAGAATGCTGTTGAATCAATACATTGCCAGGTTTGACCTTGTGTCAGCCTTCCATTCCTCCTTGAGGTGAGCTTTTCTAAATAGAGTGAACCTATATGCCATGGCTGTTTAAGCAGAGGATTCATTGTTCTGTAAGATACTGTTCTCATCAGCTTTTCATCACAGCCTGTGTCTACTTAAATAAACAACATGAGTAGAATTAAACTCCTAAATAGTGACTTGTTTATAGTAAGTGATCAATAAATATTTGTAGAAGTAAATTGATTCTTTACCTATTTTGCCAGTTGCCAAGAGGAATCATTTGAAGACATGTTTTCTCATCTTTATAATCACAATAAAATCTGATTAATTTCAACTGTACTAGTTCAGAATTTATATTAATTCAAACATACCCCAAGCTGAACCACTAGGTATAAAATATGTGGGGTAGTATATGTAGCCTAAAAAATATGATAGAAGGGAATTTGCAAGAGATATATTCTATTGATTAAGATAAAAAGCTGCCATTTTTATCCACCTCAGTCTTATTCCTCCCTAATCTTTATCTACCTCTGGCGAACTCTTCTTTGATGCCTTCTGGAAATACTGCTCTACTCTTCACAAACCTTCTTTTATCCTGGAATTCATCTTATATTCTTTCCCCTTCCTGACACTGACTGACTTTCCCCTAAAGATATTGTGTCATTCTCCACACTATTCAACACCATCTGCTCCATGACCCAAAGGGCTAGGAGGAAGAAGCCCACTCCTTTTCCCTAACATTCACTTCTGGACAATTTTCCATTTTCCAATATAATGGTCATATGTAGTTCAGTAGAAAGTGCATTAGATTTTCATCTAAAGGATATTGGTTTAAATGTAAATAGTTACTTTCTCCCTGTATGGACCTAAACAAGTCACTTAACTTCACTGTGACTCAGTTTCCTCATTGGTAAAAAGAGGAAGCTGTACTAAATTACCTCTAAGGTTCCTCTCTGCACTGACCTCTGAAGTCATTCTTGGTGACTTCAATATCCACATAGATGGATATTTTGATACTTTGGTCACTTAGTCCATTAACCTTCTCCCCTTCCATAATCTCATTGGATTATTACAGGAATGTGACTGTAAAATTGCTTTTCATCCAAAAATACAGAATAGATGGAAGGTTGGATACAATAGTATTATATATATTAAGCATACAAATATTGGGGCAGCTAGGTGGCATGGTGGATAAATCACCAGCCCTGGATTTAGGAGGACCTGAGTTCAAATCCAGCCTCAGACACTTGATACTAGCTGTGTGACCTTGTGCAAGTCACTTAACCCTCGTTGCCCCACAAAAACAAACAGAAAAACAAAAAAGAATACAAACATATACATATATACACATACATACGCAGTACAGACATGCACACATATGTGTGTATATATATTCATGCAAGGAAACCCAGGAACCATAGTTCAGAAGCATTTTGGGCTTCATTTGGGTGAGGATTAGCAGAAAGGAAAAAAAAAAAGTAATGTTGGTAGAAAAATATTCCACAGCCCAAATGGACAGATAAAAAAAAGAGATAGGAAATTTGGGAGACAGATCACAAAATTATAATAAAGCCATGATATAGTTGGGATAGTGAATGCATTAGCAATGCTACTTAAATATTTGGTTGGTCTAAATTATTCTTTCATTGTTTAATCAGACAAAGAATACTGCTGTTATATTTATCAGGGGGAATTGATTGCTGAAGTAGAAACAATATGAATATTTGGAAGAATTGGTCATTCTATCTTATAATTCATGTTAGAAAAGGAGAGTATTGCCTAAAATAGTTTGACGTTAATTTTAAGTTGAGGTCTGCTCTGGGGGCACCAGGGTCCCTGTTTTGGGCTTCTTGTGCAGGGGTATAGGTGCTGTGTGACCGGCTTTTTACTCTGAGGCCTTTATAGTGTATGTAGTTTGCCCCCCTGCAATTCCTGTCTGAGCACGCTCAGTCAGGCGCCTGATTCCACCTGACCTGTTCATGGCCCTACAGCTGGCAACTTGCCCTCTCGGCTGGTGCAGGCAGGTTTTTCCACTGTCCTTCTTGGCCTCCAGATTTTTGAGCCAGGTTCCAGGGGCCTCAGTTGTTTGGCTGTGGCCCACAGCTCCTGCTGATTTGCTCAGACCCCCTCGGCGCTGGGCTGCTGCCCTGGGCTGGGCCTCCCTTTTGCCCGAGTCAAACAGACCTTTTCCTGAAGTCTTCTAAATTATCTCTGGTTGGAAGACTATGTCTCTCTGTCTCTTTGCAGGTTCTGTAGTTTCAGAATCCGTCCAGAGTCTTGATTTAATGTTCTATTTGAGGGAACAGAAGGAGAGCTCAGGCAGCTTGCTGCTTCCTCTGCGCCATCTTCGACATGTTTGACATTAATTTTAGACTTTGTTAGAGGGGGTTTCAAAGGTCTCAGAGGAAGAATAGCTATGGTCCCTTGAACAAGATTCCATTGGGGAGTTCAGTCTGACAGTGGAGTTGGGCAAATGAAGTTCTCAAGAATAAAATTAATAAGATATTAAGAGAAATATTTCAAATGTGCAAGAAAAAGGGGCTATTGTCTACGAAGAACAATGGCGATACATAGAGCACTCAATAAATCATGTGTGTGTGTGTGTGTGTGTGTGTGTGTGTGTGTATGTGTGTGTGGTTGGGTATGTGTGTGTATTGCCAGGCAATGAGGGTTAAGTGACTTGCCCAGGGTCACTCAGCTGGTAAGTGTCAAGTGTGTGAGATCAGATTTGAACTTGGGTCCTCCTGAATCCACGGCCAGTGCTTTATCCACTATGCCACCTAGCTGACCCCATCATGTATATATTTTAAAGATACATTTGTTGTTGTTCAGTCATATCCAACTCTTTGTGATCCTGTGTAAAATATTTTCATGATGTTTTCTCGTCAAGGATACTAGGTTGATTTGCCATTTCCTTCTCCAGTGGATTAAGGCAAACAGAGGTTAAATGACTTGCCCAGGGTTATACAGCTAATAAGTGTATGATGCTGCATTTGAACTCAGATCTTCCTGCCTCCACACCTAGTGCTGTGTCCACTGAACCATCTAGTTACCTAAAGGTACATAGATATAAGTTGGAATCAAGGGTCATTCATAGAAATATGGCAGGAGTGCTAGCACTCAGAGTGAATTACAGTGATATATACAACAAACAATGAGAGTTCATCTTAGTTGCTCTAGGAAAGAGGAAGATCAAGGAAGAATCTCAACATGGATAAGAAAATGATAATGGACAACAGAAAGAAGGTAGCATCATTCAACTCATTTGGTTCCTGTGTTCTCTGACAAAACTGCCAATCTCTGCAATGGGAAGGATAGAACCAAAATCATTAATAAGATAATCAATGAGACATATTTGCCATCAATGAGTTCAAGTCAAAAATTCCCAAGGAACAACATCACAGGGTCCTGAAAGAGTTGATCAAGTAATTGCTGAGTCACTGTTAGTGATCCTTGAAATATAATGAAGGTATTCTATGGAGCCTGGAGAATGGCAAAAATCCCAATATTCAAAGAGAAGGGAATCAAGTATTGTGAACTTGACTTTGACTCTTAGAAAAACAACAACAATGTATTATTAAAGGGTTGGCTAATGGCCACCTAGAAACAGAAAGGATGACAATAAGAGGCAGCATAGAAAAATCACTAACAGCTTATGTGATATAAACCTTAATTATTTTTTTTGACAGGATTAATAGACTGGTACATCAAAGTAGTACAATAGAAATACTTTACCAAGACTTCAATGAAACATTTTGCAAAGTCTTTTATGTGATACTTTTGGACAAGGTGGAGAGATACAAGCTAAACAAAAATGCAGTTAAGTGAATGTGAAATTGGCTAAATAGTCAAATCCAAAGTGAAGTGATTAATAAGTTGATATAAGATCTCTTAGTGGAATGCCCCAGGGATATGTCCTTGCCTCTGCATGTTATTTAACATTTTAATCAATGACATGATTAAGACACAGAAAGAATGCTTATCAAATCTGCAAATGATGTAAAACAAAGAAAATATGTTGATTTATAGAGCCACAATCCAGAAGGGTCTCCATAGGCTAGACTAATAAGCCCAATCTAATTGGATCAAATTTAATAAATATAAATTCATATCCCTTCACTCAGTTTTAAAAATAAGCCTCAGAAATTGAAAGTGGGGAATGTGTTTTAAGGTATTTATCAGAAAAAATATATGAGAGTTTTAGTGGATTGCAAACTCGACACAACTCTTTGATATAACAAAAACAGCTCAAGCAGTGTCAATTAACAAACACTCTTTAAGAACCTACCTACTATGCTATGTATTAGGGATACAAATGTAAAGAATAAAAAAATCCCTACTCAAAGCTTAACTTCTAAAGGAAGAGACAAGTATATATATATATATATATATAATATATAAATATAATATATATTATATATATATATATATAAATATACAGCATAAATATAAAGTGAAGAAATGCTTCACTGTGATGTTTAAAATCTAATGTGTGACCTTACCTACTCCCCCCCCCCCCCGCCCAGGTTTTTGGGAAAAGTAAATAAGATGTACTGATGAATTCTGCAAGAATTTAGGCTTTTAAGCATTTATTAAAGAGTAAAGATAACAGAGTACAGTAAAGCAAGAAAAGCCTATCTCCTTTCTTCTTTCTGTCATAAACCCTAAGTCCCAGAATGAAAAAGGACAATCCTCAGCAGCTTCTCCCAGAAGCCCCCTGTGAAACAGGAAGCAGGGCAGTCCCCACACACACAGCCACAAGCTAATTGACTGGTAACATTGATTGACATGACTTGCAGGGGGTCTATGACTAGATGTAACTTCTGGATGCCAGGCAGCTTCCAGAAGCTAGTCAAACGCTTTCTTTTCAGGGGCAGGGGGCATCGCCCTGGTTCTCACAATGTCTTTCTCAGCAGAGGGTGGCATTCTGATTCTCATACTCCCCCCTGTGCTTCATGAAGAAACATCATTTCCTTACATGAAGCAATAACATTACAGATACTTATGACTAACAAAGTAAAGGGAATGAAAAGAGAGAAAAGAAACTGAGTGACACATTAACAGAGGCTAAAGGGGACACTCCCCTTTATCAGGTGAACATTACAAGCAGAGAAAAACTAAAGGAGGCACTCCCCTTTAGTAAGTGGACATTGTAAACAGTGTATAGAATGGGAAAAAAGAAAGTAGGAAAATGTCCATTTAAGTCTTTGGAAGTCTTTTCTCAGATGATTCTTGGGATTTTCTCTGATGTAGTTGTGGAATGAAAGTCTTTCAGGTGTGGATGCTGATAATCAATTAACAAGCCTCAGCTGTAGAGTTCTGGGTGTGATTGTGAAGTCTCTCATGTGTTTCAGATACTGTTAATCGGATGGAAAGTTTCATACAAAATTGATCTTAACACAACTTTAAATAGATTTGCCAATAATAAAATCAAACAATGAGAGTTCTCAAAATCATGCCTAAGGAAATTCAGAATCTTTTAGAGATTCTACAATTATTGTCCAGTTGTTATGCATGAAACATATAATAAAAACAAAAATTGAAAAATTCTCTAAAACTCTAAAGAGAGTTTTCAATGTTCATTTTTATGATTTTGAGTTCCAAATTTTTCTCTCTCCCTCCTTACCTTCTCTCTGCCCTCCCCAAGTTGGGCAAGCAATCTGATATAGGTTATATTTTGCAATCATGTTCAACAAATTTCTCCCTGAGTCATTTTGTGAGAGAAGGAACAGACTAAAAGTGAAAAATTTTAAAAAGCCAAACAAAATGGAAATAGTATGTTTTAATCTGTATTCAGACTCCATCAGTCTTTTCCTGGATGGGGATAACATTTTCCATCATGAGCCTTTTGCAATTGTCTTGGATTACTTTATTGGTGAGAAGAGCTAATGTATCATAGTTGATTGTCACATGATGTTTCTTGTTGTGGTGTACAATGTTCTCCTGGTTCTGCTCACTTCACTCAGCATCAGGTTATGTAAGTCTTTCCAGAATTTTCTGAAATCTGCCTTCTCTTTTTTTGTTATAACACAATAACATTCCCTTATATTCATTTACAACAACTTGCTCAGCCATTCCCCAGTTGATGGGCATTCCCTCAATTTCCAATTCTTTGCCATCACAAAAAGGGCTGCTATAAATTTTTTTGTACATGTAGCTCTTTTCCCCCCTTTTTATGATCTCTTTGGGATACAGACCCCTAGTAATAATATTGCTGGATTGAAGGGTATGCCATAAATCATCTCTTGATAAAGAAGTTGCCAACCACATGTACAGAATGTGGCATTAAATTCTGGACATGGTCAATGGGTGATTTTCTTATGCTTGACCACTTACTGCATGTATTAGTCATACAGGAAGAAGGGAAGAAGGAAACACACATTTCTTTGGTACATACTATGTGCCAGGCAATGTGCTAAGCACTTTCCAAATATTATCTCATTTGATTCATGCAATAACTCTGGGAGACAGGTACGGTTATTATCCACACTTTACATTTGAGAAAATTGAGGCATAGAAAGTATAAATGACTTGAACCTGTTCACCTTGCTAATAAGAACATAAATAAAATCTTTAAGGGAAAAAACAAACAAACCAACCTTGGAGAGAAGTACATGGCCAGCAGTTTTTCTACTATTCATGTGCTGAACTCAAGGACAAAGAGCTTGGGACCTGAAAGAGAGGACAAAAATTAGATAAGGCTGACACAAACTCATTAGCACTTACCCAGTACTAGGGACAAAGCTCCTTAATCCCTTCTGGTTTCCACATCTGAGATATAGATACATTGATATAGAGATATGTCTATACTGTATATAGCTATAGACACATATCTCTATGTGTATATACATGTGTATATATGTATGTATAAACATATATTTGTATATGAAAGGGATTATTTACCAAATGTAGCATAACATATAAAACACGAAAATATATTTCTTTTGAATCACACACATAAAAGCAACTCAATATGCCAAATGAAGATTTTGTGAGCAGTTCATAGTTTAATGACTTCGATGGTGGGTCTAAATAGGTAGAATTCAAAGCTGAAATGATCAAAGTTTTCTCTCTTTAATTCTTGGCTAATTAAGTCTCTTCATATTTTAAGTTATGTTCTAATCGGGGTCCAAAATGCAAATGAGACAGTCAGCATTACATCTGGACCTCCTACTGTAACTTTTCCTATGCTATGAATTTCTTTGTAATTACCTTGAGACACATTTGAATTGAGGTTGAATGACTCATTAAATTTCCTTTCCATAAAACAAGGATACTGTTAGACCAGAGGGAGGTGGTTTTTAGCTGCTTACATGTAAAAATACACAAAACCTCTTTGAAAGACTACTAAAGTCTGTCAGTATATATATATATATATATTTGGTAAGGCAATTGGGATTAAATGACTTGCCCAGGGTCACACAGCTAGTAAGTGTCAAGGGTCTGATGCCAGATTTGAACTCAGGTCCTCTTGAATCCAGGGATGGTGCTCTATCCACTGCCCCACCTAGCTGCCCCTGGGTTTTATGTGTGTGTGATTTGTCAGTACTTTGGATTTGGTTATAATTGTTTTGTTTCTTAAAATCTAGAATAGAAAGATTTAAGGAATGGCACTTTTGATTTTATGTCTCTTCTAAAGTCTTCCTCTTGCTGACAAGGAAAGCCTCTCACTGATAAAGAAAACCTTAAACACTATTTCTACCATGTCTATCAATACAAAAGGTTTGCTATTAACTAATATAATTCTGGAGTGGAAAGTTGGAAAGGATTTTAGAAGTCATCTACCCCAGTTCTCTAATTTCCAAATGAGGAAAGAGACAGAGAAATTAAGTTGCCTAAGAGCCCATAAAAGAGAGTTCTGGGATTTGAACTATTCCTATTCAGCACCCTACCACAATGTCTATTGATAATCTCTAATGTCTTTTTTTTTTGAAGGGCAATGAGGGTTAAGTGACTTGCCCAGGGTCACACAGCTAGTGAGTGTCAAGTGTCTGAGGCTGGATTTGAACTCAGGTCCTCCTGATTTCAGGGCTGGTGTTCTATCCGCTGCGCCACCTAGCTGCCCCCTCTAATGTTTTTTAAAGCTTAACATTTTATTATTTTTATCAGAGTAAATTTCTTAAAATTGAGAAATTATTTCTAGATTTATATAATGTAATTGTAGCTATTTTGCCCTGACTTAAAAGCAGTACCCATAGATATGGTCACATTTGTCTGAAATCCTAGGTTTTGTTCATATGTTGGCTTTAAGATTTATTATAGGAAATATATATATATATATATATTTTTTTTTTTTGCTGGGCAGTGGGGGTTAAGTGACTTGCCCAAGGTCACACAGCTAGTAAGTCAAGTGTCTGAGGCCGGATCTGAACTCAGGTACCACTGAATCCAAGGCTGGTGCTTCATCCACTGCACCACCTGGCCACCCCTATTATAGGAAATATTAAAGTAATTAGAGCCATGTAGTTGGTTCAATGGATAGAATGCTGGACCTGGAGTCAAGGAAATATGAGTTCAAATCTGGCCACAGATATTCAATAACTTTGTGAACTTGGGCAAGTCAATTAACTTCTGTGAACCTCAGTTTCATGAACAGTAGAATTGGGATAATCTTTTCTATCTCATAAGGTTGTTGTGAGGAGCAAATAAGATATTTGTAAACTGCTTTGCAAACCTTAAAGCACTATATAAATGTTAGCTATGATAATGGCAAAAGGAACTGTGTTTTTATCCATCGGAAGAACTTCCTCTCTCAAAACAGATGCCTACCCATCTGTGACTTAATAGATTAACCATAGAGTTGTATAAAGCATACTGAGGTTAAGTGACTTTCCCAGGAAAAAATAGCTAGTGGCTGAATTTGAAATCATCTTCCTGACTCCAAGCCCAGCATTCTATCCATTATGAAAGGGCCTTAAATAAGTATAATTGTCAAACTATTATTTACATTATTTTTAAAGAAAATATAGATAACAGAATTGAATCATGTTAAAACAATATTATACTTTGCAATAAAAATTGAAGTTTTCATTTTCAATCCATTATTCCCAGTAGAGTACAGAGAACATGCCCTGGCTGCCAAATGTTCAACTAGAGATATTTTTCTTCAAACAAATAAACAGAGAAAGCTATTGTGCTTCTTCCCCTAGAATTGGAGGATCTCTAGAGGTACTTTTGCCCTTTACCCTAATCCATTGTCTTTTGCTGGTCTTTGCTTAAGTGATGAGGGAGGTAGAGTGAGTCAAATGTATTTGAGGAAGTGAAGTCCTAAAGTCTTAAAGGGTTTTTTCCCCTTAACTTTCTTCTTCTTCTTCTTCTTCTTCTTCTTCTTCTTCTTCTTCTTCTTCTTCTTCTTCTTCTTCTTCTTCTTCTTCTTCTTCTTCTTCTTCCTCTTCTTCCTCTTCTTCCTCTTCTTCCTCTTCTTCCTCTTCTTCCTCTTCTTCCTCTTCTTCCTCTTCTTCTTCTTCTTCTTCTTTTTTTGGTCCTACATGATCTGTAGGCTAACCTTAATGGTAAATCTATTACTTCAATACCAATGGAATAAATACTATTTTCTATGATCACAATGTAGGCTACAAAGAAAAAGTTTGGAAACTATAAAGGGACCTCCCAAATTGCTCAACAAGACCCAGAGGTAGCGATAGATTATTAGAATGTAGCTCACTCCTCTATTCTTTTGGCCTTTCCACTTTCTATTGTGTAAGGCTCCTGTTATAGCTCCCAAGTGACCTTTCAGGATATCCCATGAGGAAATGGTTTTGATTCCTCTGGGAGAATTACATACCCAATAATCCTAACCTGAGTTGTGGTAGAGTTTATATCCTTATACATTCCTCCCTTGAGTGAGGGATCAGCCCCTTATGCTTCACAACATTGCTATTGGTTTTGAACTTCTCTCTCTTCCAGAGTTGGAAGCAGATCATATACTGCTGGCAGCTTCACTCCACAATGGCTCATTATTGGCAGAAATCGTGGTTGTCTGATTCCAGATGTAGTGGATGGTACAAGATGGGGAAGAGATTAGGCTCTCCTTCTGTCTATGCCTAGGTGGACATATTCTTAGCATCTTCTTGACTCTGATGGTGAGAATCAAGCCCCACATCCTCTCTAGGCTTGATAATTTTGCATTTTGTAACTGTATTTTGTATTCTATTGAGCTTGTCATTTTGCTTAAACCTGTTTTGATTTTCCAATATGAGTGAAAATGATGTTTAAGAAAGTTGGAATAGGTGGGTAGGTGGCACAGTGGATTAAGTTCTGGACCTGGAATCAGAAAGACATGTGTTCAGATCCTGTTTTACTAGCTGCGTGACCCTGGGAAAGTCACCTATACTCTACTGGCCTCAGTTTCATAAGTAAAATGGCAATGGTAATAGAAACTACCTCTCTGGCTTATTGTGAGGATAAAAAGATAAAATCATAAAATGCCTTGCAAACCCTAAAGTTCCATTATAAATTCTAGTAATTAATAATATTGCTATTATTTTAAAGGCTTCCTTATACTGATTTCCTTTCTTAGGGGTTTCACAAGTGTGTTGTTGTTTTTGTAATTCACAAGGCATAGTCTACAAATGAATCATGTTTAAACAATCCCCTCCAAGTCTAAGCAAGGTGAATTCATAAATAGTAGATTTACTATTTTATGAAAAGAACACCAGCAAGTAATGGTAATTGCAAAAAAAAAGTAATATACAACTTGCAAGTCCTGACTGTTGCAAAAGAGCAGTCAAGCTTTAGATAGAGAATTTTTGAAAGAAGTGCCCATTATTATTATTGATATTTCAATTCTACTCTGTGTTGTTTTCTTATTGAGTGACAAGTGAGGGGCCTGCCATTTGATAAAATGTGTTTTTTTTTTTTTTACTTTGATGGTCAAGTATTTATACCAGCAAGCAGAAGCAGAAACTCAGAACATTGTTGCAGAGAGCTTTATTTGTATAGTCTGGTCACTCTTTATCTAAGTTTTCATATTGAATTAGATTTATACTCAAACACCACTGTGCTTTGGAAATAAACCCAATAAATGGAATTGGAAAGGTGTCTCTGACAGCCTACCACTTTATATTTTTCAATATATATTTAATTCATAGTGTGAAGTTGAATATCTCCTGGGGTATTTTGGTCTAATGGAAGTCTAATACCAGATTCAATTCTATATAAAAAAATAAATTCATTTAGACTGTAGTATAGCCCCTTTCCATCTTCCTCCTCTAATAAATATATTTGAATAAGTTTTACTGCCAAAGTAGAAAAAAAGATGAATTACTATTTAGTACAACACATTTCACTCAGATCTTTCGGGGCAATTGATGATGTATTCTCAAACAAATGAATCACAGTCTTTCAAAAAATAAATATGATCACAAGGTCAGGGTTAAAAATTAAGCTGGATCCACACACACACACACACACTGTACTACATATATGTGTGTGTATGTAAATATGTATATGTGTGTGTATGAAACATATAAATCCACATAAATCATCAGCTTTCCTCTTTTTTTTTTACCAGTAAAACCCAACAGGAAGAGCTAGAAAGAAATTCCATTAAAAATAACTACAGAACAGAAGCTATAAAATATTTGGGAATGTGTCTACTAAGATACATGCAGGAACTATATGAATCCAAGTATAAAATGCTTTTTGTCTTAAGGTCAATAATTGGGGAAACATTAATTGCTTGTGGGTTGATTGAGCCAATATTATAAAAATTATAATATTACCACATTAACCTAGTGTTTATTAAACCCAAAGATACAAGGTGTGTATGGGTAAGAACCCACTATTTGTCCAAAACTCCTAGAAAATACAACTGAAAAGCAGTCTGGCAGAAACTATACATAGGCCAACATCTCATACCATGTACCAAGATAAACTCAAAGTGGGTACATGATTTAGACATAATGAGTGATATAATGAAAAAAAAGTTAAGGGAACATGGAAAAATTACTTGTGACATCTATGGATATGTTTATGACCAAACAAGAGATAGGGAGGATCATGGGAGAGAAAATGGATAATTTTGGTTATATTAAATTAAAAAAAGGTTTTGCACAAAGAAAACCAGTGTAGTCAAAATTAGAAAGAAAAAAGGAAATTAGGGAAAACTTTTTTTTACAGCATGTTTCTATGATAAAGGTCTCATTTCTAAAATATATAGGGAATTGAGTCAAAATTTATAAAAATAGGAGCCATTTGCCATTTGATAAATGATCAAAGGATATGAATGAGCATTTTTCAAAAAGGAAATTAAAGTGATCAATAATTATATAATGATATATAAATACAAATAATCTAAATTACTAATAAGTAATTAAAATTAAAATAACACTGAGATATCCCCCTCAAACCTATTAGATTGGCTAACATGACAGAAAATACAAATGACAATTCTTGGAGGGGGTGTGGAATAAAAGATACAGTAACACATTATTGGAGGAGTTGTAAATTAATCCAATTATTTTGGGAAGAAATTTCGAACTATTCCCAAAAGGCTATAAGACTGAGCATACACTTTTACCCAGTAGTAACAGCATTAGGTCTATACCTTAAAGAAATTTTAAAAAAGGAAAAGGACCATATGTAGAAAAATGTTTATAGCAGCTCCCTTTGTGATGGTAAAGAATTGAAAAATAAGGAGATGCCCACCAATTGGGAATTGACTGAACAAGTTGGGGTATATGAATGTGATGGGATACTCTTATGGTGTAAGAAATGATGAAGTAGATATTTTTTAAAAGACTCTGGAAAGACTTATATGAGCTGATGCAATATGAAGTGAGTAGAAGTAGAAAATTGTACATAGTAACAGCAATACTATAACAATAATCAACTGTGAAACACAGCTACACTGATTAAAACAAAGATCTATGACAATTCCAAAGGACTCATGTTGAAAAATGTTATCCACCTCCAGAGAGAGAATTTATGAACTCTGAGTGTAGACTGAAGCATACTTTATTTCACTTTCTTCATTTTACTTGCTTAAGAAAACTTTCATGACATGAGTAATGTGGAAATTAAAATAAAATTGGAATATAGAGCAATCAAAGTCTCAACCAAGTCAGTGGTAGAACTACCCTTTGCCTTTTCAGATGAGGGTGACAAAAATAAGGTTAAGAGGGTTTTAACAGGAAGTTGATTAAATTATAGTTTCAGAACTGAGTAGGTAGTATCTTTATGGCAGTATTCTAAAAAAACCCAACTCATTCAAATGATTGCTTGGGACTTTTTGTTTAACAAAAAAGAAGGATATATTGTTTTATATTTGCACTCCTAGTGTCTGATACTTTTTTATTAACAAGTGTTTTTATGAGAATAAAAATCAGAAAAATGATCTTAAATATGATATTAAGTATGAAATTAAGAGCTTCTTTAGTTAAGTGAATGCAATCTTAAAATATTAGGATAATAATATAATTATCATTATTAGTATAAAAAGAACTTAGTATAAAAGAAAATATTGATTTATTCAACATCTAACACTAAAATCAGTTTTATGAGGCATAAATTTGTTTGACAGACAATTATTCAGAACAAGTGGGAATAACATTAAAGAACTTCAGAATTTTTGAGGACCTTAGAGGTCATTTAGTTCAGTCCTGACCCCAGTATAGAAAATCCTCAAAGAAGATTTCCAACAGTCATTCATCTGCCACTTGCAGACCTCCAAAGATGAGGAACACACTAATTGCTTTGGTAGTCCATTCATTTTTTGACTGCTCTTAAGACAATAATTTCTTTTATTAAGTCCAAATTCACTTTAATGTCTTCCATTTTTCTTACTTTTGCCCTAGAGTCAATCAGAATATTTTTAGCACTTAAAAAAATTTCAACTCCTAATATTTGAAGAAAATGATTTCCTCTACATCTCCTCTACCACTAGCTAATCATTCCCAATTCCCGTAACTTTTTTGTTTATTCTAGGTTACTGTTATTCTTACCTTGCTGTTTTTCCTCCTTGGTATATGCTTACCAATATTTAACCCTGAAATTCAATGCCCCAAACTGATCATGATAATCCAACTGTATTCAGTATCAGCTGAGACAGCATTCAAGATTATCTCTTTTGTTCTGGACAATATAATGGTCTTAATACAGTTTAAGTTTTCATTAACTTCATATCAGTTCACAGTTGACTCATATTAAGCTTACAATCCACTAAGCTCAGGTCTCTTTTATTTAAATATTATCTAACTATATCTCACCCAGCCTAAACTGACACAACTAATTTTGAACCTAATTATAGAACTTTACATTTATTCTTATCAAATTTCACTTAGTTATGGTATATGATAAACACAGCTTGTTTATTTTGCTCTATGCCTTTACTCTGTTGTGAGCTTGGTGAATAGCAATTCAAGCATTTGTTATTCCTTCCAGCTTTATGTCATCTACAAATATAAAGCATATAACTTGATCTGTCATTGATAGGTTGAAAAGAACAAGGCTAAGAAACAAACTCTTTTGCATATAACCGGAGACCTTCATTCAAAGCGATAGTGAATTCATCATGTAATGCTCTTTGGCTCAAGTTTAATCAACTACAAATTCTCCTAAATGATGGCACACATCTATCTGAGCACTTTGTTTTCTAGGATATTGTGATAAACCATCAAATACTTTGTTGAAATCAGCTGAGTTGAAATCATTGCGGAGGCAAAATAGATGCATTCTTATGGATATATACATTTAAACATATTTATTTTATAATTCATGTGTGTGCATATATATGGACATAACTAAACACTGTGCCTAAAGCTTTTTGCAGAAGTGAAATAGGTATAATCTTAAATCAATATCTTTGGATATTCTCATGTTAATTCAGTTATGATTCATTTCTTATCTTACTCATATACCTACTTAGAAGGATGTAAGAGCTTTTTCATTTTCCCTAACAATTCCAATCTGTCAAAAGGTTAGATATAAATATATAAAAATATCTATATATATTTATCTACATTTTTGCCCCTTGATCCAGGAGAAAGGAAGTGCCTTTATAGTACCTCCTATGCAGCATGCATTGTGCTTTAAAAGTATATTAAAAATTGGGCAACTAGGTGGTGCAGTGGATAAAGCACTGGCCCTGGATTCAGGAGTACCTGAATTCAAATCTGGCCTCAGACACTTGACACTTACTAGCTGTGTGACCCTGGGCAAGTCACTTAACCCCCATTGCCCCACAAAAAGAAAGAAAGAAAGAAAGAATGAATGAAAGGAAGGAAGGAAGGAAGGAAGGAAGGAAGGAAGGAAGGAAGGAAGGAAGAAAGAAAGAAAGAAAGAAAGAAAGAAAGAAAGAAAGAAAGAAAGAAAGAAAGAAAGAAAGAAAGAAAGAAAGAAAGAAAGAAAGAAAGAAAGAAAAAGTATGTTGGAAATTATCTCATTTGATCCTCCTAACAAGCCTATGAGATAGATACTATTATCATGATCATTTTACAGAGGAGGAAACTGATGCAGACAAAGGTTATGTGACTTCCTTAGGATCACACAGCTGATAAGTGTCTGAAGATGGATTACAACTCAGGGCTTAGAAAGACTGACTCCAAACCCAGTGCTCTATCCAATCAATCACTAGGTACCTCAGTTGTCTATAGGCTGCTCCCTTGATTTTCTGTTGGAAAATAAACAATATCCTCTGCACACCAAACTGAGGTAGATCTGTTCAATCTGTGCAGTATTGCTATATGCATTATACAAATACTAGAAAAGTTCCAGAAAGGTGCTGTCCTGTCTTGGAACTGATAGCCATTTCTTGTTGTCATTACCTTGACTTGAAAGTGCCCATCATATCAGCTGTCATGTTCTTATGGATGCTGAGCATGGGGAGCCATACTCTTCCTGCCTTATGCCTCTCCATTCAGCTTGGATGCAATGAGGTCTAAGATTGCAACTCCCTACCACTCCTTTAGACAATACCCTAGCAATAGTGTAGAATGACAGGGATGGCTGCCAATCTTTACATTAGGAAGGCTTTTGCAGAATGTCCTGCTCTGCACTGCAAGGACTATATATATGTGTGTGTGTGTGTGTATACACATACATACATATACACACATACATATACATATATACACATATACATATATATATATATATATATACATATACACACATATATACATACACACACACACACACACACATATATATATTTAACCAAAGCAACATGCATTTGGGTCCCTGAGATTTCAAGGTGATATTTCATGCATCCTAATGAGTCACCCTAGCAGACACCTATAGGATTTACAGCTAGCCAGTAAATAGAGTTTTATTTAGTAATACTACTTTCCCACTCAAACTTTCAACCTTTTCTGCCCACCTTACTTTTAAGGACACCCTTTTTGGGGGTTCTAATTTTTTCTCAATGCTTAGGATTCTGTACTTCTGGAGAAGTCAACAAAACCCATCCTGATTTCACATTGATGAATTATAGACTCTCTTCCTTTCAAGTACCTTCAGGGGCAAAATTTCTCAACCTGTTCATTAAAGAAATGAGTTTTATCCTGTTATCTCTGAAACACAAACCTTCTGAATTTCTTTATTATCAGTACAGATCAGACAGAGTCAGGTGTGTAGGCTGAAATAAATTTATCTCCTTCTTACCAAAGTGCAGGTAATTAGAGATATCATTGTAGATTCATTATTCATTTGAAAGTTTCTGGTTACTTAAAAAAGTCATTTTTTACTTGTCTCCCCCTTACTTCTTGACTAATGAAGACATTTTACATTTTCATAGATTGGAAGAACAGAAATATATTCAAGTAAAATGCTACAACCCCCAAGAAGTCACTTCTTACACAAGTCAGTGAGCTTCTCAGTAGTCCAAGAATTAGAAATTCCAAAGGAAAAAAAAAGTAATTTTAGTGAAAAAATAATTTAGGGCTGTGTTGAAGCCAGTTCATACTGGCTCTTTTTGTTTTGTTTTGTTTTGTTTTAGAGTAAAATAATAATTTATTTAGGTGCTAGGGAAAGGAAACCAAGAGAGAAGTCCTTGGACTTCTCATGGGGAGAAGGCAATGCACAGAGGCATGGCTCTCTGATATACCTTTCTCTTATACTGACTTGTAAAAAGCATTTGTAGCTTGGGATTTAGTAAACACTATAAACTATGGCTTGATTTATGTTTCATTAGTATTCTAAACTTAAGAAAATGATGGAATAATTATTCAGATTAAACTAAAAACTGTGTCGAGCACATATTTCCCATTCTCGACTTCCCCCTCCCCTCACAAAAAGGGCAAGTTGTTAAATATTGACCAGAATCCCTCTGGTTAAAATGGACCAAGGGGCAATAATAGAACCATGTAGATAGTACAGCACAGCTTTTCAAAGAAAAAGAATTAAAATCCTAGAATTTTACATAGTAGAGACATCAGATTCATTTAGTTCAACCTTCTTATCTTACAGACAGAAAAAAAAAACAGTAGTGTACAGCATTTAAATAATTTCATCGAGGCCAACCAGCTGTTGTTGTTGTTGTTGTTGCTGTTTTTTGTTTTGTTTTTGGTGCAGAGGGGCATGGTTGGTTAAGCTTGGAGTACAGGTCTAAAGTTTACTTTTCTACACCACACATTTTGCCTCAAGCATTTGACAAAACCCAAAGCTGAATTTGTTTACACTCACCCCATATGTTATTTAGGACAAAGTATTACACAGTCTGGTATATTGGGAAATGGTCTAGACTTATATTCAGCAGACTCAGGTTTGATATTTGAAAGTTATATGATCACAGTCAAGTCAATGGCTATCTTTCAGCCTCAGTTTCCTAATCCCTACAATGGGGATAATACTTGCACTATCTACTTCATGAGGTTGTACTTAAAGAAAGGGCTTTATAAAACCTCAAAGTGATAGAGTAGCTTAATTCAATTAATTTTTTTTCTCTCATGGTGAAACAGTCTGTATAGTGCCTCTAATGAATCTAGGCCAATGTTCTCCAAACCTGGTTAGGTGAAATATTGCTGTTCTACTCAATCTGTCAAAGGAGTCAAAGAGAAATTTTTAATACTACTAAGGTTTTCCCCTCTAACATTTGAAATGTTAATATATTTAATTATAAAATTAATGATATTATATTTAATATATTTAAAAGCAAAATGTAAAATGATACATAGATAAAAAATACCTACCCCATGTATAATTTTCTGGAAGAAAAACTCTTTAATTTCCTCAAATTTGATCTCATTTCCCTTTATTTTCTGAGAATCTCAGACATGAGATAAAACATGTATATATTTTCATTATTTTCTAGCCTCCAAATGTTTCATGAAGAAATTAGTTTAGAAAAAGATGGTTTAAGAGGCAGGTAGATTGTGCAGTGGATCAGTGGCCCTGGACTCAGAAGAACCTGAGTTCAAATCTGGCCTTAGACACTTGACATGTACTAGCTGTGTGACCCTGGGCAAGTCACTTAACCTTCATTGCCTTGCAAAAGAAACAAACAAACAGAAAAAGATGGTTCACCCGTGAGCAGTGGCACATGCCTGTAGTGGTTCATGTAGAAGAGGCTGAGGCTGGTGGATTATTTTGGTTATGGATTTCTAAGCTTTAATAAGGCTAAAGTTAATTGGGTATCTGTGCGAAGTCTGGAGCAGATGCAGTGATCCTCTGGAGAGTCAAGGCTGCCTAAGGAGAGGTGAATTGGTCTAGGTGGGAAGAATGGATCATGTTAAAGCTTCTTTGCTCATCAAGATCATTATTGGGATTATGCCATGAATGGCTCTGTGTGATTCCGGCCTGGGAGAAATAGGGAGACCCAGTCTCAAACAAACAAAAACAAACCAATTAACCCTAGCCACTAATGTCTTTGACATTGTAAAGTAAGTCATTGCTATTTTTATATCTGAATGCTTTTGAAAAATTATTATATAATTGTATTAAAATCAATAAGCATTTATTAAACTCTTACATGCAAGGCTCTTTTGCTAAGCACTGGGGATACAAACACAAGTAAAAAGAAGGACATTCTCTATTTTGGGGGAGTTACCGTTTTTTTTTTTTCTGATGTGTTGAGACAACAGATAAGAAAGACCTAAAATGGGTTGGTGACACACAGAGAAGTCTTCAGAATCAGATGCAAAGGGGGCAGTGAGGTAGCACAGTGGATAAAGCACCAGCCCTGGATTCAGAATGACCTGAGTTAAAATCCAGCCACTGACACTTGACACTTACTAGCTGTGTCACCCTGGGCAAGTCACTTAACCCTCATTGCCCCCCCCCCAAAAAAAACCCAAAACACAACAGATGCAAAGATGGGAGAGGACTGAAGAAGTGAACATGGGTCTGACCTGGATTCCTTTTCTTTTTGTCTGGCACAGCCATGACTGTATGGCCAGAAGCAACAGATGAAAACAAACCAACCACAAATATCTGCTACAGTCATTCTGGTTGGCCTGCATGGTGCTATATGATCAGGGCTCTGCCAGTATTTTACTGGGTATGGGATTTCTGCTCTGTAAAAATGTGGACTGCATTCAGAGAGCAGGGAAAATAATTTGCAGCTTTTCAGATGAACAGAAAATGGAAGTTGACCATTATTATTAAAAAAACAAAACAAAAAAACATGAATCTTTCTTCTTCCCAGGAGGTAAAGCACCACAGCAATGGCAACCAGCATTCTTTATTGCGTGCCTAGCCAAAGTCATTAGCCTTGCTAGGCTATAACCCCTCTCCATATCTCCATCATATAGTGTTAAAATGATTAGGAGGGTGGCTCTTTGCACAGTTGGACTTATTAGCATGTTAAAGGAAACAGAATTGCTTAGCCTGAAGTAAGCAAGCAGAGAAAAACATCACACAGTGGATTATTTCCCTTTCTTTTTCTCCCATAAGCACAAAATTAAAAAGTAAGAACAAATTTCATGCCTGCATTTTTACTCATGTAATTCCCTATTCCTGGAATGCCTTCTTATTTCTCCCTGATAAATCCCTAAACAGTTCAAATGCTACCTGCTCTATGATGCTATCTATTTTCTGTTCCCTTCCTTCCCCCTAATGCTCTACACTTTTAACTCAGGGCTATTAAATCAAGACTCGATCAGGATATGTGTTAAATAAAATCTCAGGGTTCTGCAGGTAAACTATTAGAGAAGACTCTTGTAAATGATTTCTCTGGACTGGAGGTCTATTTAACATGAATACCTTGAAAATCATCTAATCTTCCTAGGAAGTCACAGAATTTTCTTTGTTTTTTTTTCATGCACTTATTCTTTTTTCTACTATACTTGTTTTCATACTTTCATGGCATAGTGGATAGAGAGCAAGCCTCAAAGCCAGGAAGACCTGGGTTCAGGTCCCACCTCTTACACCTAATGGCTATATAATTCTGGCCAAGTGACTTCACATCTTCTGGCTCTATTACCCATACTCTGGCCATCAGCCTAATCTTTTTCTTCCCCCAACCTGTTGACTCCACAACTGAATCTTGAACTCCAGTGGGATTGACTCTGATATGTGAGTTTTTACCTTATCATTCTCAGAATTAGACCTCCAAGTCACTTTCATGCCCACTCTTCATCACAGTACAACGCATGACCCATACTCTTCTTTCCAGCTCTGCTTTATGTATTTTCTTCCCCCATAAACTTCTTTAGGGCTGGCATTGTCTTGCTTGCTATTAGATTCTTTTCGTTTTGCACAATGCCTAGAACATGGTAAGAAGTTTATAATACTCTTTATATGTTTCTTTGTTTCTGTCTCTCTCTTTTTGTCCGTCTCTCTCTCTCTCTCTCTCTCTCTCTCTCTCTCTCTCTCTCTCTCTCTCTCTCACACACACACACACACACACACACACACTTTACTGCTCTAGGCAATTCTCTAAAACTAGAGAAAATGCTGACTGGCATTAATTCCCTAAACTAGTAGAATCACACGACCAGTGCTTATCTCAATATCTTTTGTTAGATTATAGTACCTAATAATTGGTAATGGATTTATTATTTCCTATTTATATTTGTATCTCCTCCAATGTCTAGCCTAGTGAATCCTCCATCATAGTAAAAATGTTTAAGTGAACATTAAATCAAATGTACAAGAGAAATATCTGACATGAAAAAAATTCTTCCTTTGAGTGAGATAATAGAAAACATATGTGTAAAACTTTAACTAATATCAATATCAGCATTATATTTCTTAGAAATTACAGGATTAGCCAAGGGAGCTCATATCATCGCCCCCTTTATTTCCTTATTAATACAATCTCTGAAATAAAAGTGTTCCTTCTCTTCACCAAGGCCAATACATTTATTCATTACCTTGATCTAGCCTAGTCCCTTAATTTCTCCTTCAGAGATTCTCTTTTCAATCATCCCCTTTCTGTAATCATCAGCCTCTCCCATTCCATTGACTCTTTCCTGCTCCCTATAAACATACTTAAACCCCTTCTAGCCTTTAAAAACAGAGACCATTAGAGCCTAAAATTCCTTCAAGCTATTGTACTATATGTTTTCTCCATTTCTTGGGCAAACACAGAGAAAAAAGTTGTGTACAGTCAGTGCATCCAATTCAACTCTTGCTACCTCCTCAGTCCTTTGCTTTCTAGTTTTGTACCTCATCATTCAACTGAAACTGCTCTTTAAAGTTATCAGTGATATCATAAAATGATGATTTTTAATCTCACATTGCCTAGATTTTCCTCTGAATTCCTCTCCCATACCCTCCCTGAAAGCTATTTCTTATAACAAATTTTTCAAAGAAGCAAAAATTCCATCAAAACTAATCACCACATCAAAAAATGACATGTACAATGTTACATTCCTGTAGATCTCACAAATATCCAAAGGTGTTTTTTTCCAAATTACTTTTTAGAGGCAAACGTGTTCTGTATAAGCCCACAATATTAAGCCTCAATTATTTTGTGATGGTTGTTATTTCCATTTATATTGTTGTCATTTTGAACATTATTTTCTTGGCAGTGCTTACTTCACCATGCATCATTTCATCTGAATATTTTCACGCTTCTCTTTATTCATGATATTCATCATCTCTTAGAGTAATGTTCTGCCATATTTATATACTATATATTTTAACTCTTCTCTGATCAATGGGCAACTACTTTTTTCAGTCATTCAGCCAATGGACATTTATTTAAATCCTAGTATATGTCAATCACTGTAATAAGTGCTAGGGTTATAAAGGCAAAAGACAATCCCTGCTCTCAAGGAGTTTACAGTCTAAAGGAGGAAACAAAATGAAAACAACTATGTACGAACAAGCTAGATACAAGAAAAATTGGAAATAATGAAAAGAAGGGAGGCACTAGAATTAAGGAGGGCTGTGAAAGGCTTTCTGTGGAAGGTGGGATTTTAGTTGAGACATTAAGAAAGCCAGGGAAGTCAAGAGGTACTGATAAGGAGAGATTATTCCAGTCATTGGGAATAGCCAGTGAAAATACCCAGAGTCAGGAGACAAAAAATGTCTTGTTTGAGGACTATGCAGGGGGCCAGTGTCACTGGAATGCAAAGTAAGTGCAGGGATGTAAGGAATAAGAAGACTGGAAAAGTGTATGTGGGAGGGGTGGCATGGGGGTTGAAGTTTATGAGTAGTTTTCAAAAACTGGAGGATTATATTTAATCCTAGAGGTGATAGGGTGTCACTGCAGTTTATTGAAGAGTATGGATATGCATGATATGATCAGAAATACACTTTAGGAAGATCACTTTGACAGCTGAATCGACCAAAGTAGAGAGAAACTTGTATCATGGAAATGAAGCAGCAGATCATTGCAATAGCTCCGGTGTGAAATGATGATAGTTTTCACTAGAGTAGTGCAAAGAGGAAAGAATGTAGCATATGTAAGAGACGTTACAAAGATAAAATTGACAAGCCTTGGCAATACATGGGATATGGCAGGTGGGGGTGAAAGAGTGTTGAATTGAAGATAATACCCGAATTGAGAGCCTGAAGGACTAGGAGTATAGTGATACTTTTGAGAGTAATAAAGAAATTTGGAAAAGAGGAGAGTTTGTTTAAATTATGCTTAAATGAATATTAAATCAAATATGCAAGAAAGATATCTGACATGAAAAAGTACTCCCTTTGAGTGAGGTAATAGAAAGTATGTGTGTAAAACATTCACTAATATCAATATCAGGCAGCACATTCCTTAGAAATTGTAAGATTAGTTCAGGGAGCCCCCATTATTTCCTTCTTTACTATAGTCTCTGAAATGAAGGTGTTCCTTCTTCTCACCAAGGCCAACTTGTGTGTGTATATATATATATATATATATATGTAACCTTGAAAGACTGGAGGTAAGCAGAGAGGTTAGAGCTGGAGAAATATATTTAAGAATCATCAGCATAGAGATGATCACCAAGTGAAATGGAATAAAAGAAGAAAAGAGAGAACAGGACAGAGCCCTGTGAGACACCCCCTAGTTAGAGGGTGTGACTTGGAGAATAAGATAGTAAATGCGATGGAAAAGTGCTAAGATTAGCAGGAAGACAATCAGAGGAGCTGTGTTAGGAATTCCTAGAGAGAAAGAAGTATGAAGGGGAAGAGGGTGATGAACAGTTTCAAAGGATATAGAGAGATCGAGAAGGATGAGGGTGAGAATAGGTCATTAGATTTGACAATTAAGAGAACATTAGTAACTTTAAATATAGCTATTTCCAGCACTTAGCACAGTGCCTGAGACATAGTAGGTGCTTAAAATATTTATTGACTGATTTACTGACAGTTTTGATTAAACAATGAGGTAAGAAGTCAGACTGCAGAAAGTTAAGAGAGTAAGAGGAAAGGAAGTGGAGGCACCCGCTGTAGACTATATTTATTTGAGATATAAACAGAGCCTTTCTTATAGTCAATGATTACCCTGGAGTACATGCCCAGTGGCCAAATCTCTGGGTCAAAAGGTGTGGACATTTCAGTCACTTTATTTGCACAATTCCTAATTGCTTTTCAGAATGGTTGTACTAATTTATAGTTTCATCAATGATGCATGTGTTTCTTTCTTTCCATGTTGATTTTTCTTGTCCTTTTTCATTTTTGTCAATTTCCAGGCTGTAAGGTGAAACCTTAGGATTGTTTTGGTTTGTATTTCTCTTATTATTAATGATATGGAACATGCCTTTATATATATATATATATATATATATAGGTGAGGCAATTGGGGTTAAGTGACTTACCCAGGGTCACACAGTTACTAAGTATTACGTGTCTGAGGCTGGATTTGAACTCAGGTCCTCCTGAATCCAGGGTCAACCAGTGACCTCTGAATCGTCACATCTGGTAGACTTTCTCAATCCTCATCTTTCTTGACCTCTCAACAGCATTTCTCACTGTTGACCTCATTCTCCTCCTGAATCATTTTTCTTCATCACTTTCTAACTTCTCCTCAGTCTCCTTTGTTGGATCATTGATAATTCATCTCTTAATCATGGGCATACCCTAAGGGTTTGTGTTGGACGACGACTACCACCTCCACCTCCACCTCCACCTCCACCTCCTCCTCCTCCTCCTCCTCTTCCTCCTCTTCCTCCTCCTCCTTCTTCTTCTTCTTCTTCTTCTTCTTCTTCTTCTTCTTCTTCTTCTTCTTCTTCTTCTTCCTCTGGCAGAGCAATGAGGGTTAAGTGACTTGCCTGGGGTCACACAGCTAGTAAGTGTCAAGTGTTCAAGGCTGGATTTGAACTCAGGTCCTCCTGAATCCAAGGCCAGTGCTTTATCCACTGTGCCACCTAGCTGTCCCCTGCTTTTCTTCTTTAAAGAAAGAGTATAGACTCTCCCTATTGATGGGTTCTTCAGTTCACCTGGATTTAATTATCATTTATATGCTATAGCTATATATCTAGCCCTAGTCTTTTTCTTGGTCTCCATTTTTGAGTCACTAACTGCCTAAGTGACATATCCAACTAGATTTGTAGTAGGCATTTCCAACTTAATATGCCCAAGAAAGAATACTACATACTTCAAGCTTCCATTGCTTCTTTAACGGACCAAAGCAAATCTTCCTAATAAGTCTTTTTGCCTCAAGCCTCTTCCCATTCCAATTCATCTTCCACAAAGGTAGCAAAATGATTTTCCTAAAACACAGATCTAACCATATCATTCCACTACCCAATAAACTACAATGGCTCTTTATTAATTTTAAGATAAACTATAAACTCCTCTGTCATTTAAAGTACTTCATTACCTTGCTCCAAACTACATTTTCAGCCTTATGATTCATCACTCCCCTTCACAGTCATTATGGTCCAGCCAAACTGGCTTTCTTGATGTTCTTCATATATTGACACCTGATCTCTTGGCTCAGTGCCTTTGTATTGACTGTCTTTCATAACTTGAATGCAATTCCTCCTTGTCTCTGATTCTTAAAATTCTAAATTTCCATTAAGGCTCAACTTAATTGATAACTTCTACAAAGGGCCTATCCAGGTTCCACCAGCTGTTGGTGCCTCCAGAAACTCTCAGACAATAGATGGTGAGGAGATTGAACATCAAGTCAGAAGACTACAGGGGATCATTTGGAATTGGGTAAAGGATTCTGCTGAATTACCCATATGTGGTTATGGTTCTCAGTACTAGGGTGAGAATGAGCAGAAGGGAAAACAGGGGAGCATGGATTCTGGTAATAGTTCCATGTCAGAGAAAAGGTTAAGTGACTTTCCAAGGGTCACACAACTATTTTTTTTTTAGTGAGGCAATTGGGGTTAAGTGACTTGCCCAGGGTCACACAGCTAGTAAGTGTGAAGTGTCTGAGGCCAGATTTGAACTCAGGTACTCCTGAATCCAGGGCTGGTGTTAGTCACACAACTATTAAGTGTCTGAACCTTGAACTCAGATTCTTCTAACTCCAGGGTCAGTACTCTATCCATTGTACCACCTAGATGCCCTGCTAAGTATTATCTTTAAGGGGATAAATTAGATACCTACCCAATAAGATCAGAGGTGAATCAATGGATGCCCATTATTGCCACTATTGTTCAACATTGTACTAGAAGTGCTAGCTAATAGCAATAAGAAAATGAAATTGAATGAATTAGAATAGCAACAAAGAAACAAAACTATTCATCTTTTGAACACAATATGATGGTATACCTAAAGAATCAATTAAAAAACTAGGTGAAGTAATTAGCAAACTTAGCAAAGCTGCAGGATATAAAATAAACCAACATAAATCATGACCAAAGCATAATTTTAAAATGTTCTTTATTTTTGTCTATTTTTGAGACATGTTTAATATAGAAATATGCTTTGCATGACTGCATATGTATAATCTATATCAAATTTCTTGTTTTCTAAAGAATTAGAAGAATTTGGAATTAACATTTTAAAAATAGCAAAAATTATTTTTCTATGTCATTTAGAAAAAAATGAAGATAAATTAAATTAACAAAGCTAGATAAAAGTGAAATTTTATTCTCTTTTGTCCCTTAAAGAAATCATAAATATAAATATAATGCCTATGTCCACAGAATATTAAAAGAAAAAATATATATACAGGTATACAGGGTATTATTATGATATTGCTATGGGTAGATTTTACATTAATTTAATTGTTTTTGTTTGGATTGATTTTGGAACATACTATTATGAAACTCCCACTACGAATGGAGATTAACAACTACTTGTTTTTTGTTTTTACTCCTCTCTACCATTTGATCTTGGTGACCACCCTTCTCCTAGATATGTTCTCTCTCTCTCTCTCTCTCTCTCTCTCTCTCTCTCTCTCTCTCTCTCTCTCTCTCCATTGTCCTTCTACCTTTCTATCCCAAACTCCTCAGTTTCCATCATCTATATCAGTAACCCCACCACCTTCTCCCTCCAAGTACCCATGAAAAACCCAACGACAACAATAACAAAACAATACAAACAAACACCCACCCCCCAAATTCTCTAGGAATATCCAAGGCTATTGCATGGGCTATCTTGGTTAATCATAATTTTTATGTAAATGACTCATAGATCTACATATGGAGGCTTGGTCTGTATATTAAACTCCAGTTCAATATCAACAACGTAGAACACCAAAATTGGACATTTAAAACAACATGTCGAAAATAGAACTCATCTCTTTCTTTCTACCTGAGCTCTTGTTCCTGGACCCATATCTTTTTTTTTTTAAACTCCCCTATTACTGTCAAGAATACTACCATCCATCCAGTAATCCATGTTGAGAACCTTGGTGTCACCCATGACTCCTCATCCTTCCTTAGCCCATATATCCAGTCAATTGCCAAATGCTGCTAGTTTTGTTTCCATAGCATCTTTAGCATCTTTCCCTTTCTCTCTATTTCCAAAGCTTTCACCATAATACTTGCTTCAGCAGCTTTATAATACACTTTTGCTATATCTTCTTAATTAGTCTCCCCATTAATATCTCTTCCCCCTCTATTCATCCTCCACACAGCTGCCAAAGCAGTTTTCCTAAAACATGGTTCTGATTATGTCACTATTAACTTTGTAAGCTAGCTAGAAATGTGGCTAGAGCACTGGATCTTGAATTAAAATCTGAGTTCAAATGTGGCCTCAGACATTTACTAGATGTGGGTCCCTAGGTAAGTTATTTAACTTATGTCTAGCTTAGTTACCTCATCTGTAATACAGGGACAATAATAGTCCTTACCTCTCAAGGTTGTTGTTTTTTTTTTTTGAGGATTAAATAAGAATTATAATACATATTAATATATCCATATGAATGCATATTCATATACACACGAATATATTCATATATACATAAACTAGTATATGCATATATACAGGCATGCATGCATATTTATGGTTTTGTGCAAACCTTAAAGTGATATATAAATGCTAGCTATTATTAATTAGCATTAATATATTTATTACTTGTTATTAATTACTATTAGTACTACTCAATAAATTCTGGTGGATCTCAAATACCAGTAGGATCAAATAGTAACTCCTCTTTATGGCATTTAGCATAACCTTACCTCATCTTATATTTCCAGTCTTATTACACATTTCCTCTCTCCATGAAAAATTGACATGCTTATTTTTCCATATACATGTTACATTTCCTGCCTCTTTGCTCTTGAATTGGATATTCCCATGCATTACCTTTTCATAGAATCTGTGGGTTCCTATAAGGTTCAGCTGAGATTCAACTTTATACATATACAATACACATACACACATATGTACACATACACATATACACACATACATATATACAATATATACACACCTTATACATGAGAAATTTTTTGTTGTCCCCAGATGATTGTGTCTTCCCTCAAAAAATATTGTATCAATTTTATATTTGTTTATATGTATGTATATACACATATATTTGCATAAATGAATATAAATACACACATACACACACATACACACATATATATTATACACACATACATATTGTCTCCCCTAGATAGTTTGTCATCTTCTTGAGATTAGGGAATTTTTTTTTTGTCATCTTAGTAACTACTATACTGTCTTGCACATATTAGGTACACTGTAAACATGCTGATTGACTGAGAGTTGCTTGGGGACCTAAGTTAGCCTTTCCGTGGCTACACAAATAGCATGTGTCAAAGACAGGACTTGATTCTGAATTCAAAGATTGGTTCCCTATCCAATATACCATTCTGTCTATCAAAAATTTATTTCTTGGGGGCAGCTAGATGGTGCAGTGGATAAAGCACTGGCCCTGGATTCAGGAGGACCTGAGTTCAAATCTGGTCTCAGACACTTGACACTTACTAGCTGTGTGACCTTGGGCGAGTTACTTAACCCTCATTGCCCCACCCCAAAAAAATATTTCTTAAAAACCAGATGAGTGGTTTAAAAATTATATTTTTTCATTGTTAACTTTGTAAACATTGAAAAATATTAGCATTTCCACATATAAACAAAAGTAATTCAAAAGAAACCTTATGTCTCCATTACATTCAACTTGCATTTCTTTTCAATATTATATAATAAATTCCCTATTATTTTCAAAACTGTTCCATTTGAGAATTGTATTTACATGGGAATAGGGACAAGTCAATGAGGAAAATCCATCATTTTGAGGACTTCTTTCATAATCTCTAACATAATCTCTGGCCTAGGAATAGATATATCTGTTCAAGGACCAACTAAATTCAATTCTTAGAGGCTTATTACCAGAAGTCTGGCCTTCAGATGATTATTTTGGATGGAGGCAGGGCATGGGAAATGGGCGGACCTACTCGGGCACAGAGAGGTTGAAATTTGCTTTGTGGAGGATATACCCATATTGAGAAATCATGGATCTTTCAAAATTTTGAAATGTGAATAAGTAATAAAATGTATCAAAGCTACAAATTCACCAGAAAATTCAGTATAGAAAAATGTAGCTTTCATTTCAAAGAGCTTACAATATATTGTCATTGAAAAAGGAGTGCAAGACTGGGAATTAGTTTTTAGTTCTGATTTTTCCACTCACACACTTTATTACCCTTAATAAGTTATTCACTTTCTTTATAGCACAATGAAAAGGATTGTGTGAGTTAGAGCCAGAAGAGACCCCAGAGATCACCTTGTTGAATGCCTTCATTTTGTAATTAAACAGAGGCCCATAGCGGTTAAGTGTCTTTCTCCAATGTCACACAAACTAAAATGAATTAAATCAGGTATTTAGATCTTTTGACTTCAAAACCAGTGTTCTTTGCATCATTATAGACTGCCAAAAATTATCATATCTGTACAATGAAAAAGGATATCTAATACTCTTTGTCTTTTGAAGAGTTTCTGAAATCATTAAAGGGGAATGTTGGTTTGGAAATCTATTTTATTCCTTTTCTTTCCCTTTCTCTCTTGTGCCCCACTTCCTTGTTCAGTCTTCACACATAACCATCACCATACAGTCTGTCATATTTATACAGGGGTAGCATAAATCCACATAGAAATATGATGTAGTTTCATCATCACTCTCTCAGTTGTCTCCAATGTCTTCATCCTACAGGGCATTTTTAAGGATGTAGTTTGTAATCATTTAATAAAATATCAGTACGAATTACAATGACAACTGGTTATTAAATATCAATTTAAAGTTTATTTAAGCCCTACACCAATCCTGTGAGGTAGAGACTATAGGTATTATTATCTCCACTATGCAAATAGTGAAACTGAAGCTCTGATTGTGACTTGCCCAAGGTCATCCTCCTTGTCAGAGTTAAAAAAAAAAGGATTTGAATCTAGGCCTTCTTGATTCTAAGTCAAGTATTCTATCCAGTGGGTAGCAGCATTGCTTCATCAAGAAGAGGTTTTGCTAGGCATATCCCATTTCTCATTTAGATAAAATTATCAGGGCAGCTAGGTGGCACAGTGGATAGAGCACTGGCCCTGGATTCAGGGGGACCTGAGTTCAAATCCAGCCTCAGACACTTAACACTTACTAGCTGTGGTGGTCCAAGCTTCATCCCCTGCTCTAACCATGGCAAGGCTCAAAGGAGTTAAATAAGTATTGTTTGCAGTCACTCAGCTCTGGGTTTGTACTGTTCCCTGCTAGAATGTAATTCCACTGTTTTCCCCTGAGCTCCTGAACTAGTTTATTATCCATCTGCTGCTTGCTTGCTAGTAGCACTAATATATCCCTGAAGGTTTTCCTCCTGACAGTCACAGGGGGAGGTGTGAGAAAAACCTTCCAGTGTTTACCAGCCTCCTTGTAGGTGGGCACAAAACAGACTCTGGAGAGAGCAATCTGGAATTAACCAGAAGTAGGAGGCTTGGTTATATGAAGGAATATATTATATTTCTGCCTATCTATATAGGAGGGGATTAAGAGGGAAAATTATTATTAGCATCTGTGAGGTACTTATTACATCAGAAATTGGTCAGTTCTTAGCTGATTATACCTGGATTTCTAGCTTTGATTTTCATATAGCAAATGCTTTTACAGGGAGGTGGCTCTTTAGACGGGCTTGTTCATGCTGCAAATGATTTTCTAGGTGCTTTAGCACTGCCATTTTTTATGCTCCTGTGGTTGCTTTGAACAGTTTTTCAGGATGGGACGCTCTCTGATTTTTCCAATAATGAAAAAAAATAATCTCCAACCCCGTCTTCCTCCATGATCTTCAAAATAGCATATTACATAATAATGTTTCATCTGGGAAAATGACAAGTAAATAAGATGACTTGAATTTTGAAAAAAAAAATAAATGTGCCTTGTAGGGTAGGTTCTATCTCCTAATGTATTTGATAGTAAATGTTAAAATTAACTTACCTGGATTTCCTGGAAAACTGTAGTAGAGAGCAGTCAAGATGAAGGTGTAGATTAAGTAATTGATCTCTGGATTTGCCCTACAGAACCTTTATGAACCAATTTGGTAAGGACAGTGGAAAGATTGCTATCATTGGATTACAAAGACCTGGTTTTACAATCTGACACTGTTTACTTCCTGCCTGTGTGACTACAAAAATTTACTTAACTTTTGTGGGAAACTTCAGTTTCCTAAGCTATAAAATGAGAAGGTTGGACTACATGGAAGCTAGGTTCCTTGCAAGTCTAATTATATCATCTATATGATTTATATTAAATCAAACATCTGAGTTCAAATCTCAGCTCTACCATTTACAGTTCACAAGATTTTGGATAATTTATTTAACTTCTCTTGGCTTCAGTTTCGTTCTCTGTAAAATAAGGTAGTTGTACTAGATGGTTTCTGCAATCCCTTTTAGTTTTAAATTGATGATACAATGAAATGATATAACTAGGTTTTAAATAAAAGAGTTTTGGGAAAAGCTGAAACCACGAAACCCACTTCTTTAATAATAGATTCATAGAAATATACAAATACCCAAATTAAGCAAAAAGAATTATATATAGAAAAATTGTACACAGACATCCATACACATACATACTTATTTGTGTATAATGGTAGCTATTTCTAGAGGGGGTGGATGGAGGAGGGAAGAAAAAAAAGAAAAAATATGCTTTATAATTGTGTTGTATATTTAAAAGAAATAACACACTATACATAGTAGATTTGTAGTTACATGTACAATTATCTTTTTTATTATACTATTTTATGGGAATGTTCATTTTATTCCATAAATTAAAAGTAAAATAAAAATAGGTTCATAGAAATTTTTTTTTGCATTTCTTTTCTTTACTATTTTTCTTTGTTCCTTATTCTCTATTCCCCTATTTTGTGGTTCTACACTTTGGGAATTTTAATGTGGAAGGGTATGCAAAACAACAAGCACTTGTTAAGCCTTTATTATATGCCAGGCACTGTAATAAGTGATGAGGATACAAATTCAAGCAAAAATGACAGTCCTTGCCTACAAATAGCTTATGGGGGAAGACAACAGATAAAAGGGTACTTGAAAAATGGAAGTACCTGCATGAGGGCATGGTGCTAAAGTCCAGAGAATTAAAAACATAATCAGGAAGGAAATGAAGCATGGTTAGGCTGGGCCCATCTCCAAAATGGAAGGTTCTAGAAGGAATTTACTGCTGGGAGGAGACCAGCAATGCAAAGAGAAGTTCTAGGGTGAAAAAGTTTCTGAATCCTTGTGGTTAAGTCTGGTGACACAGAAGCACAGAGAAGACAACATATTGCTGGAATTATAGGGTCTCAGAAATGGAATTGATGTTAGAGATCATGTAGCCAAATTCAGTGATTTTGCAGACTTGCAAATTTTACATTGAGATGAAAGATTAAGTTACTTGCAAAGGTCAAAGTGTCAATGACAGTGTGGTCTTAGAAAAGATCTTGAAACCAGGTCTCCAGGCTTTCTGCTCAGTATCATATCAACTTTAGCTACATTTACTAACTCATTTTAAAGAATGCAATAGACTGGGTTATTATAAAATATTAAGTAGGAAAATGTGAAAAGAAGATAATGGCTGAAGGTAAAAGAAGTAGTAATGTATCAGAAGAATGGATAGGTGGAAGAGTTGAGGAAACATATTGCATGGAGGTAAAAGTAAGGAAGGGGAAAAATATGCAAGAAGAAGATGATGAAAGTTCATACCAAATTGGTTCCATGCACATTTTGAGGAAGGCAATAATAAGTTTGGAAAAAGGAAGTTTTTAGGCATAATTCAACATTCAAGTGTATTGTTCAGTCATTCATTTGTGTCTGACTGTGATCTGATAGACCATAACATGCCAATATTGGCCATGGTATTTTCCTGACAAAGATACTAGAATGGTTTGCCATTTGCTTCTCTAGTGGAGTAAGGTAAATGGAGGTTAAGGGACTTGCTCAGGGTCACACAGGTATTAACCATCTGAGGCTGGATTTTAAACTCTGGTCTTCCTGACTCCAGGCCCCAAACTCCATCCATTGAACCTCTGTCTCTGTAAGTGAATTAGCAAAAAAGAAGTAGGGTAAGGGAAGTTTATTTTTAAATAAAATCCCTCTATCTCTTGCAATACCCTTACATAAGCAATGCACAGTGTTGTTCAATAAATAGTTTCATATGATGAAATGAATGAATGAGTTTAGTTTTGGGTATTTCTTGATGAGATGTCTCAGGCTAATTTAATATATTCCTGATCATCAATTTCTTTGTTACAAAATGAAAGTTTTCAAACCATTTCTATGACATTAAGGAATGTTCTCTGTTTTTTCTTATCTTAGGTCATGATGTACAGAGCTTTTATACCTAATAGCTAGTCAACTTCCTACTTACAAATTAATCCAAAAATTCTGAAAGGTGAAAAGAAATCGCTTGACCAGCCGTGTTATTATAAAGCAAAGAAGTAAGCACAAAATCACATTATTAAGGCAGAGCAGTCAAACACAGCCATTTATGCCACAAAGTCCCACTGTTTGACAAAATTATATCCATAAGTTCATTGCTTGCAATGATTTGTTTGCTTTCTCTTGAAAGCAGGAACAAAGCACTCATGGCTGCTGGTTTCTCTATGCTTATTTTCTCAGTCCATTTTCCTGAAATGTCAGAATATACCTCCTACTTAGAAAAAGTTTGTTTTATAACATGCATAAATAGCTCAAGTATATGACTTCTACTAAAATCAATCCCATTTGGTTTCAGACAACTGTGCACACAAATCGTTAACAAGTCATACTGTCTGGAAGCAAATTAAAATTTTGTCATTTATGTTTTGAAAGAAGCTCTCTAGGTACATCTTGAATGGCATGTTACTTGATGCAGTTCCAGGAGAAATTAGTGATCTTCTGAATTTATTTCATCTTAACAATTATCTTTGTGGTGAAATCCTGCCAGGCAGTTATTCAAAAGAACATTAAAGTGGGCAATGGGCTAGTAGTAAAAGTAAATCAAAACATTGAGAGGATAAAAAAGTTAGAAACTTAGAAAAGTATAGTCTTTCTGAGATTAAATTAATTTAAAGTACTCTCCCCACCCAGATATTATTATTCATCTACCCAATGCATGTCTATTGATAGCCTACTATAATACAAAGTATTTTACTAAGTTTGATGTGTAATATCAAGAAGAATAAAACAGTTCCTTATACAGGGAGGGGACTCATTGGACAGGCTAGAATAACAGCATTTTAAAACTTAAAGTGGTTTTAGCAACCATCTCATTCAGCTGATTCCTGAAAAGGAATCTCTACTCCAATGTATGGGTCAAGTGGTCATCCAGTTTCTATTTGAAGTCCACCAATGAGTAGAAACTCTCTCACTCCTAGGAAAGCCCATTCTCCTTATGACAATTCTAATTATATGTGGCTATTAGAAGTATTTTTGTGTTGCCTTATACACAAGCCCATATTTTTTCTTTCCAACTTCTACCTATTGTTCTTGTTCCTGGCCTCTGGAGCTAAACACAATAAAAATCTCAACCTTTTCCCACATGACATTCTTTCAAAAACATGAAGACAGTTATTATGTTCCTCTAATCTTCCCTTCTCTTAGCTTAGCTTGCTTACTTCCTATAACTCTTCCTTGTTTGGCACTGATTTAAGGCCTTTCACTGTCTTATTTGTACTCCTCTAAATATTTGTCCAATTTACCGTTGCTTTTTCACAGTGGAAGTAAGCAAGGTCTAGTGGAAAATATTTCTAGATTTAGAGTAAAAGGACCTCAGTTCACATTTCAACTAATCCACTTATTATATGTGTAACCTTGGGCAAGTTGTTTAATCTCTCTTCTCCTCACTTTCCTTACCTTTCAAATGAAGGGGTAGGATTAATTGACCTCTGAGGATTTTTTTATCTCTCTATCTATTATCCTATGGGTTTGTAAGTTTAAGTCACAACAAACTGATTTTTCCAGTTGTGAGAGGAAAAAGGAAAGCTTTCAGAACAAGCAATACTTTAGCTGGATCTTTAAAGATGAATGTGTTTTGACTGGTAGAGGGGTGAAGTAGGTAATGACTTTATCCTTCCTATATTCATACTGAAATTTCCTTTATTGTTTTTATTTTAATTTTATTTATAGGAATTATGCATTTTTATATTTTATTCAATTTTTATAACTGCTAATCAACATGGTATAGTAAATAGAAAGCTGACTTCAGGATCAAGACAATTTGAGTTCAAATTCTGCATAGTCTTTAACAGTGGACAAGTCATTTAACCTTTTAATATCGTCTTCTCCTAGGCAAATCTTTAAGGTAGTAATTGCAGTTGTTGATCTACACTGGTAGAGGGAATTTAGTAAAGTAATGAAATCACAGATCAGACCCTGTTCTGCATTTCCACAACCTTCTCTCTCCACCTACCAAAAGGAAGCAGGAACATTCTGAATAGAAAACACTTCTGTTAAAATAAAGTAGATTCAGGGGCAGCTAGGTGGTACAGTGGATAGAGCACTGGCCCTGGAGTCAGGAGTACCTGAGTTCAAATCTGGCCTCAGACACTTAACACTTACTAGCTGTGTGACCCTGGGCAAGTCACTTAACCCCAATTGCCTCACTAAAAAAAAAACAAAAACAAAAACAAATAAAATAAAGTAGATTCAGAATTTAATTTCAGATAAAATTCTGAAGATGTGAGCATGAGTGCTTCTTTAAGCCAAAATTAGGGATGAAAAAGTCCTCACCAAACTTTAATTTCAGCAACTTGACTTGCCAAAATCCTCAATGAAATAGATATGGAAAAGAAAGAAGCTAGTTATGTTTTCTGTAGAAATCATTTTGGTAGAAGACTTTAATAAAGAGTTATTGACTTGTTTTTGCCTAATTCTGAATTAATCTGTCTGTCGTCTATGAGACAAATAGCATCCTGGGGAAATCATGGCAGCAATATAGGCAAAAGTTTGTAGAGTACATATTCACAGAAGGGACCATGAACTGGTGATTCCCAGAGCTTTTGAGGGGATCCTTTTTAAAAATCAACATATTTTTGGAGTTTGGGGGCAGAACCAAGATGGTGGAGGAAAGGCAGTAAGCTCTTGGTATTCACTACATGCTGCAAAAAACCTCCAAATAATGCCATAGGGCAATTCCCGGAGCAGGAGAACCCACAAAAGAATGGGCTGAGATTATTTTCCAGCCAAAGACAGCTTAAAAGGGGGGCAGGAGGAGGCTTCTGTGCCAGGGGAGGAGTGGAGCCCAACTCTGAGGTCATGCTAACACAGATGCAGTCCCAGGCAGGCCTCGCCAGACAAGGATATCCCCCAGAGCCTCTGAATCAGTGACAGTGCTGTTGTTGTCTGGAACTAATTTCACAGTCTGGTGAAAGGGCTGAGTGGTTGGCACAGGGGAGATTACAGGGGTCTTTGCTTGTGCTGAGGCAGAACTTGGGTATTTCACTCCTGCTGGGAACCAGGAAGTAGGTTTGAGTGGTGGTGGCCCAGGTGGGGAAGGGAAGCAGGCTCATCTGAGCTAACAAACATAGCGCACAAACTTTTGCTGCCTGATTAATTAGCAAGTTGGCCTGGTGTTATCTATGGACCAGAGAACAGGCCAGGCAAGTGAAGAACCTTCCCCTCTTTAAACACCAACTTAGACCCCCTGAAGCTTGGGACAGTACATCCTGGAAGTAGTGCCCCATGTTAACAAGGAGTTAAAAATCAAGAAAAAGACTGTCAAGATGAGCAGACAGAGAAAGATGAGGACCATAGAAAATATATTTAGTGACAAGGAAAATAAAGGTACATTCTCAGAAGAGGATTGCGACATCAGGGCTCCTACATCCAAAGCTTCCAAGAAAAATATGAATTAGTCTTAGGCCTTAGAAGCACTGAAAAAAGACTTTGAAGGCAAAGTAAGAGAGGTAAAGGGAAAAGTAAGAGAGGTAGAGGAAAAATGGAAAGAGAAATAAGTGATGAAGGAGGACCATGAAAAAAAATCAAAGCTTGAAAAATCAACACATTTTATAGAGCCTTATATCTGAGTGGTTTATATTACTTTTATCCTATAATTGAGAAAATATAATATCTGGGGAATTGATAGAGTGACAAAATCCTTGCAGTAATTTTGTATGTGACTGAACAGGAGCCCTTTGTTCAAAGTTGGGAAAAAGTCAGCCATGTTCCTATTGGAAAAGATCAAGAATAATGAATCATACTGCACTATGGCACTGTCACAGAAAATTCTGCATGATAGATTTGTGATTGTATTAGATCACAAAGACAATAGCTAATCCAAACTTCTCTCTCTTCTTTTTTTAATTTAAAAAGTATTTTATTATTTCCGGTTGTTACATATAAAGATGGTTGTCAACATTTTTTTTTTTTTTAGTGAGGCAATTGGGGTTAAGTGACTTGCCCAGGGTCACACAGCCAGTAAGTGTTAAGTGTCTGAGGCTGGATTTGAACTCAGGTACTCCTGACTCCAGGGCCAGTGCTCTAACCATTGCACCACCTAGCTGCCCCAACATTTCTTTTTAGAAGATTTTGAGTTCCAAATTTTTCTCCCTCACTCCCTTCCCTTCCCCCTTCCCAAAACAGAAAGCAATCTGATATAGGTTATATATGTACAATCACATTAAACATATTTCTGTATTAGTAATGTTTTGAAAGAAGAATAAGAACAAAAGGAAAAAAACCCTCAAAAACCTAAAAAACAAAAATAAACAACAATAACAAAAAATCAGAAACAGTATGGTTCAATCTTCATTCACATTCCACAGTTCCTTTTTATGGCTGTGGAGAGCATTTTCCATCATGAGAATCCAGACTTCTCTTTAAACAACACTAGTTATCCTCATGTTTTTGATAACTGGTAAAACTCTTACTAGCTCAAAGTATTTTTCTTTTGAAAGTAGAAAAGGGAAAATGAGTTTTACAGGTTGGTCCATATGTCATGATTCCAAGCAAACCACACCAAGGGTATAGTAATTTCTCACAATGTCCAACCTCTGATTTGAGCGTCCCTTTAACAGAATTAGAGTAGCTAAATAAATTACTATCTGCATGCAAACCCTGACAACTCTCATAATTCCTTAAGGCTGGTTTATTGTAATAACTTCTCCCTGAAACAATTTAGTTTACAGGCAGTTGTATTTGATGTGCCTAGTCTAGGTCAAATGAACTCAAATGCTTATTTTCATCTCATTTTGTCATCATAAGAGTGTTGAGACTTAGGAGGTCTGGGAAGAGCTGAGAAGCAATACTCCAAACCCCACTATTCTTCCTTGGTATCAAATGAACTGGTCCTATTCCTGAGTATAAAGAGATAACTTGTTCTCAATATTCTTCCTTGATTCTTCTACATGGATAAGCTCACCACTACCTGAAATAGTATTCTTTCTGAGAAAATACACATTCTAAATGGCTTAATGGTTTTGTTTTTGTTTTTGTGGGAAAATAAGGGTTAAGTGATTTGCCCAAGGTCACACAGCTAGGAAGTGTAAAGTGTCTGAGGCTGGATTTGTACTCAGGTCCTCCTGAATCCAGGGCCAGTGTTTTATCCATCATGCCACCTAGCTGGCCCCGATGTTTTTTGGTTTCAGCAACATTGTATGATGATCAACTGTGATAGATTTGGTTCTTCTCAGCAATACAATGATTCAAGACAATTCCAAAGAACTCATGATGGAAATTGTTCTCCACATCCAGAAAAAAGAACTGCAGATTCTGAATGCAGCTCGAACCATACTGTTTCTACCTTTTTTGAGGTTTTTTTCCCTTTTTTTCTTATTCTTCTTTCGCAACATGACCAATGCAGAAATATGTTTAATATGATTGTGTGTGTATATATATATATATATATATAACCTATATCATATTGCTTTCTGTCTTGGGGAGGGCAGAGGGAAGGGAGGGAGGGAGAAAAATTTGGAATTAAAAATTTTGTGTAAACAAACATTGAAAAGTATCTTTACATGTAACTGGAAAATAATAAAATATGTTTATGATATATAAAAAGAAAGCACTACTCTTATTGTTGAGCAGTGATTTAAATCAAAGATCATCAAACTTTTGTTTTCTATAGAGCTTTCTGTTTTGCAAACTACATAGGAAAAATTTTCTGCAAAAAATACTGGATGCAACAGAACTCATTTACTCTGGTTTTGGCACATTGGAATTGGGAGTGTCACAGAAAGAGAGGACTAAGGGAATTTATTTGGCCACTAACTAAGCCAGTTAATGGACAGTGGCATATTTCATGGTAATTCCTGAGAGATCAGCAATTTAAAATTTTAACTACTACTATAAAAATCCAAGGTGAAGAAGCATTGCATAATACTGTAGCTTCATACACAGAATACTGATTCCAATTTTTTCAAAAAAGATGATGATTTGCAGTATGTAAAGCAGTTAACATTTCAGAGCAGATTTACCACTCTAAAGACATTCCCAGAATTAGAGATAAGATCATCTATTTTGTTTTTGCTTTTGCTGCTGTGGTTAATGATATCAGCTGCCTAATGTAGCAGTTATATCATTTACCAAAGCTGACTTTAAAACTTTTTCCTTAAAGAAGTCTAGCCCCAGGCAAAATAGTGCAATAGGTATTTGCCATCCCAGACTTGAGTAAAAGCTAAGGTACAAATGATTTAGTATGGTATCTCTCCTAGAGATCTTTGCATTTTTTAAAGATATTTAGAATAAAGTAGTGCAAAGAATGCCTCAGTGAGCATTGAGACATTTTTTGAGTATTTAGAATCTTTTAAGGTGGTAACTATGGGGATAAATGTTACAAGAGGCCTTAATATCTTACTCTGCAAATAAGAAAAGTTGAATAGGTAAGGTGGAACCAGATTACGGTTGCCAGGATGAGTGAGTCGCAACTGATTTAGTGGATGCACTGAGACATGACATATAACTGTGTGAGTTACATAACAAAAATGGGGTGTGAGGAAGAGTCGTCTTTTGGCACAGCATTGCAGATGGTTTTGTACAAAATGGCACTAGTGGTAGGGAGATAACTTAAAAAAATATATTTCAATAAGAGAGAATGAGGACCTGGACAAAGGTAGTGAAAATGGGAAGAAAAAGTAAGGAAAGACAATCCTTGGCTCCCAACTTTTGCATTTTCCTTTTAATGCCAATTGGAAAATTACTAAATGTCTAATTTATTTCAATCTGGGAGCTAAAACATGGAAGGCCATAGTAAGAGAAGTCAAAAGTGGAGGTTCAGCAGTATTAGCAACGTTCTTAGTAAAACTACGTGGTTTGTGAACCAATGGCATCTGACAAAATCTACCTTTTAATCAACAAAAAACAGACTGACAAAATTACCATGTTATCAATTTTACTCAAATACTTATCAGTGAAATTTAAATGATAAGAAAAATAATATAGTGTCTATTCAGAATACCATGAATAAATCAGAACCTGGGAATTAGAAAACAGTTAGTTCAACTTCCATGATTCTGGAGCTATTCATTATTTTTTTTAAAAAAAGATCAATTTGGGAGCACATGGATGATAAAAGTGTATCAAGTAGGACCTAAAACAGATTTGTCAGAAACAAGTAATGCCAAGCAAATCTAACTTTTTTTCAAATAAATAATTTACCTTGTAAATTGGAATGGTTGGCAGGTAAATAGAAGCACTTTAATTTTAATAAGCTGTTCAAAATGCACTCAAAGGATACAGAAGAGAAAAATATATCAAGATGGACTGAATAACACTGAGGTAAAGAATTAATTGAAATCCAAGGGAAAATGCCAAAGAAAGTATATATTTGAATTCCCAATAATGTGTTTTAGTATTGTTACATATTTTATAAATGATTTAAGTAAGGAAACAGAAAAATTATTTTCTAGAAAATGTAGAATTGGTGGAGCATTGTTGCTAATACTTCAGAGAGTAAAATTATCAGGCCCAAATGGAATCTAATTATAGTTAAGTGGTACTAATGGAGAGTAATACTTTCACTTGTGAAAGAATAGGAAATGGATGGTCATGTAAACTACAGATGAGCCAACAATGAAGTAAACTTGTAAAAAATTTAAAAAGAAAAGAAATACAAATTTTTCAAGCCTCTCAAATGTCCCAGTGAGGAGACATATAATGGCACTGTCTATGTATGCAATATCAAATTGAATAGATAATTTTCTGGATAGGCTTTTATCTGAAGCTAAGTAAAACCATCATTTACCTCCCTTAATTTGGATGTTTCAGTTAAAAGGTTATTTTGTAGCTTGAATATTCCAGATAATTATTTAAATTGTCATTGTACCTTGCACACATATACAACTTTCAGAATCCCATCTCAGTATCTCTCTTGGATGTGTGGTTACCACACTCTCCTTTCATCTCATCCAGTTAATTCTTGACCACCATTTTATAGAAGTTCTCATAGATGATCTAACCAATACGCAATAGGCATTCTAGTTTTTGAATATTTCGTTCAGATTATTTTAGAGACTCTATCTATTCACATGTTATCTCTCATTCTTGTTATGTGGTCAGCTCATCTCCATTTCTAGCCATATATTTCCTTGGTAAAATCACTTTAGACCATTTTTTTTCATGCAATAATCTTAATAATTATGCTATAATTCACCTCCAAACTTCCATTTTCAATTTCATCTTGGGTTACTTGTAATGTATAGTTCATTTAGATGACTGATTTATAACAATAAAGTAAAATTCTGGACTCACATTTGTTGATTTTTGGTCTCTTTTTTATAAGTACTAAACATAAAATAATACATAATAAATAATTTTGTAAACATCAAACAAGTATATATATGTTATTATTATTGTCATTACTATTTTTTCATGATAGTTTTCAGTCTTTTAGAATATTTCCTATTTTGAAATATCTTAAAAACTGATCCAAAATAGTTTTAAAACCACAGTCTTCTTGAACCTTTCTTTTTGTATATAATTTCTATATAGTTAGTCTGATTGAGCTACTACTCCTCAATTCATCTTACTCATTATGAGGAAAAGAAGAGGTAGACTCCAAATGCAGTAATCAGGTCTGTTCCATTTCTATCTATTTGTTGTCCTTCCAAGTCTATTTATAAATATTTATGGGGGCAGCTAGGTGGCGCAGTGGATAGAGCACTGGCCCTGGAGTCAGGAGTACCTGGGTTCAAATCCGGCCTCAGACACTTAACACTTACTAGCTGTGTGACCCTGGGCACGTCACTTAACCCCAATTGCCTCACTAAAAAAAAATAAAAATAAAAAAAATAAAATTTATGGTATGATATGACTGCCTCTCCAAGAAATCTGAGTCTGTAGCCTCTACTGCCTTCTTCCCTCAACCTAAACTGCTTTTATTGTTTTATGACAAGACACATATTTTTCAATCCTCTTCCTCCATAATATTTTGAAAATGAGCTCATATTAGAGTACAAGTGGTATTGCCCTTTGGCACTATGAATCTTTGAGAAGGAACGCTACCATTTACTGGCATAAGTCATTTTTGGCTTCATTTTGGAAGCTCCTGATATCAATAGAATTTATCTAAAACATTGATGGTTCTCTTTTTTTTTTTAAGTCCCTTTCATTGAGATGATCTCTTATATGAATAGTTAAGTTTGATTTTACTATTCATTGGGTATAGTGTCCCCTTTGTATTTCTATCCAGCCATTAAAATTGCACTTTATGTTTTACCTTTTATCCAACCAACTGGTTGCTTCACTGCTCATAGACAGCTGATTCTGAAATGACTCCTAAATGAACAACCAGTCACTCCCTGTCTTTTAGGACATAGCCATATTCATTTTGGGTAATATTATCTGACATCCCCCACATCCTATTCCTTTTAACTCTCTTTTTGAAGAAAACATTAATAATACACAGGTATACATCTGGATATTTATATTTACTCTCTTTTCCTAATCTGGGACCATATTAATCTGAAATTACATTTTAATTTTCTCTTCCTGCCCCATATTTATACCTTTGCATTTTAAGTTGATAAAATATTGAGAGATATGCTTACTTGGTTTTTGGAATCTTGTCAAATTCTTTATAGAAATTCTTACTTCATCCTTTATAACTGATGTTGGTGTGTTAACTGACATTTTTATAATGTTCTTCCTGAGGATTGTAAAGGGATATGACCAAGTGTCACATGAAATAATGCTACATGTTACCTTTGGGTACACAATGAAGCAAACTCATTTATTTGCTCCTGGAAGACAATCTATGAGCCATCTATTTCACTTAGGTGCAACTTCTTTAAGTTGTCCACTTACATTTATAACTGGAGGGTCAATATAGATTGTGCTAAAAACTGAGGAGAAAAAGAAACATAAAATCTCTATACAAACTCTCAAGAAGATCAAAATATAATCATGTAACTACTAAGAACAAATAATATTAATAGAAGCTAAATCAATGATATCAGATAATCACATTATCTGATCACATTGTCATTAAATCAGATAGTCATTGAATAATATATTTCTAAAGAGGAATTATCAAATGGAAAGAAAAATTATCTGATTCTGGATATCCTGTCTGAGATAGTTTCCATAAATTAGTGATAGAAATTAGGAACTGTTATCAATGACTCTACCTCTATGCCATAATATATTCCCATTTAGTTCAAAGGCCAAAAGAAATATCAAAAATAAGGGATATTTCTTGGTAGTACTTGGTCATCAACTTAAGTATAAATTTCTACTTCATTAGTTCCATGTCAAGTGGTGAGAACAAGAAAACAAATGTCAGCCTTAGTGATATCCCCAAGATATTAAGGAATTAGAGAAAGGCTTGTCTTCTAGTGGGGGTAATGAATCCTCTATGAAAGATTTATTTAAAAATAATGGATGTCACACAGAGAGATGTCGTGCCCTTGTACTTCTATATCAGAAGCCACAAAGATAAGTTTATGAATCTATAAAAGTATGAAATATAAAGTTTTTTTGTTTTTAATAATTTTTTTTTGGTTTTCCTCATGATTTGGAAAGATAGCTTTCAACATTATTTTTTGTAAGATTTTGAGCTCTAAAGTTTTCTCCATTCTTCCCTTCCCCCTCATCAAACTAGTAAGAAATATTATATAGGTTATACATTACAATCATGTTAAACATATTTCCACATTAGTCATGTTGTGAGAGAAGAATCAGAACAAAAGGGGAAAAACACAAGAAAGAAGAAACAAAAAACCAACAAAAATTTAAAATAATATCCTTCAATCTGCATTCAGACTCCATAATTCCTTTTTTTTCTTTATGTGGAGAGCATTTTCCATCATGAGTCTTTTGACATTGTCTTGGATCATTGTATTGCTTAGAAAACAGAGTCTATCACATTTGATCATCACATGTGTACAATGTTCTCTTGGTTCTGCTCATTTCATACAGCATCAGTTCATGTAAATTTTTCCAGATTTTTCTAAATCTGCCTGTTCATCATTACAGCACAGTAATATTCTATTACATTCAAATGCCGCACCTTTTTAGCCATTCCCCAATTGATGAGCATCTCCTAAATTTCCAATTCTTTGCCCCCTACAAAAAGAGAAGATATCATCATTTTTGTACATGTGAGTAGTTTTCCCTTTTTAATGATCTCTTTGGGATATAGAGCTAATAGTAGTATTGCTGGATCGAGGAGTATGCACAGTTTTATAGATTTTGGTTATAATTCCAAATTGCTCCAAAGAATGATTGGATTGGTTCACAACTCCAGCAACAATGTATTATTGTTCCAATTTTCTCACATTCTCATTTATTCTTTGTCTTTTGTCCTTTTTTTTATTTGTAGTTTGCTCTAGGCCCTTTTTATAATTTCTGAATTTATCTCTTCCAAATTGTACTTGGTCACTGACTTTTCAATCTGAAAAGTCACTATATATGTATATACATATAATCATATATACATATATGTTTGTTCTTATAAACCAATCTATCAGAAGTTCAGATGACTATAATGACATCTCTTTGACCTGTTGCCATTCCTAAGGAATAATGACTTAATTGGCATTCAATATTAGAGATTCTATCTAACTTGCTGTCTTGTATGATAATATTTTATATGGTTTTTCATTAATCTTTACAAAATATCCAAAATTTTAGGGGAATTTTTGTTTATAAGCATAATACTGTTCTCTAAACACATCTGCTCTTTTCCCAATGACTTCTAGAAACTTTTCTTGGGTTGTAATGATCCTAGAACTCAAAAAATCATAATTGGGATAGCTGGAATTATTCTAAAATGTTATTTTCCCTTTTCTCACATTAATGATAATTTTCCACCCACTAAACAGGTCTTTCTGAAGTTTGACACATGTCTGGACATTTCATTGCTTAGAAGAACTTTTGTCCTTTGTGAACCTTATATTTCCTCTTCAAGGCTATTGCTTTAATATTTAGAAGGACTCTGTGATTTAGGTGATGTGGATGCTCTATTAAGGCAGAATAAAACTAAAAAATAGTAAACAAGATCAACTTAATCCCAATCCCAATCCTTGTTTCCTCATGAAACTATTACTATTTTTAAGCTGCCTTCCCCTGATAAGCCCATGCCATGCTTCATTAACATTGTATTCATTTTCCTTTAAACATCTTCTAAATCTGTTTCTATCTCTTGTTTTAGGTGCCAAAATATATAAGATAAGATTGTTATCACATAATTATTATTTGCTCTTTTTCTTTTCCTATTATGGCTTTTTGATGCTTGTCGAATTCTTAACCTATACAGCCTTAGCTTTTCCCTGGATAGTCATATGCTGTCATTGTATTGTAATTACTATTAATCCAGAATGAGAAAAGACTCAGTGAGAAATATGATAGATGTATTATATCATTTTATATATTGTTAGAGTTGTTCAGTCATTTCCCAGTCATTTCTGATTTGGGGGTTATTTTGCAAAGATTTTGGAATGGTTTGCCATTTCCTCCTCCAGCTCATTTTATAGATGAGGAACTTAAGCAAATAGTGTTAAGTGACTTGCCATGGGTCACAGAGCTAGTCAGTATCCATGGCCCAATTTAAGACTTCAGGCCTAATGACCTTTTCCATATGACACTTAGCTGCCCCATCATCATATATGTAGTAGGTTTTTAATCCATTGAATGGAATTCAATTTGAGGACTGGTCATACAGAACTGAAAATGAATTGCTTATGATTTCTGACAGACAGCACAACTAATACCAATATGTAGAAGTTTCATGGAAGCAGGTTTTTATTTAGTAGGGAAAAAAAGTATGTTCTACTAATGAGCAGTGCCCAGTAATAAACTGCCTCAAGAATTATGGTGATTTCTTTATTAAGGAAAATATTCAAGCAGATATTAAATGAATGTCTACTTACCTGTGTTATAGTTGGTGTAGTCTGAAAGAGGTGTTCTTCAAGATGGCTTCCAACTTTAAGATTTTATCATTCCTTCCTATATCTTTGCTATGATCTTTATTTTCTGATTGCTGATTCATTATTAATGAAAAGCATATCTCCTTTTACCTAGAATCTTGAGATCCTTTTCTGACTCCTCATTCTCATCAAGGTCTTTCTGAGTTGCCATAGAAACAGAAGAAAGTACTGTCTACTCCCAGCTGTACATGATCTAATATATACTATTCCATTTTATTTTATTTTACTCCATTTTATTAATTTCATCATATTATAAATCTGGAGTTAGAAGGGACATCAGAAGTCATTAAGGTCCAACCTAGTATTGAAGCCTAGTATTTTGCAAGCTTTAGTCATATTTTACATGTGATTAAAATAAGGAACTTACTTGTACAAGGTCACACAGGAAATATGTGGTAGAGGCCAGTTTTGAATCCAGGTCATCTAATTGCAGAGTCTGTGCTTTTTCTATTGCATAGTATGGTAATTTCTTTCTTTCTTTCTTTCTTTCTTTCTTTCTTTCTTTCTTTCTTTCTTTCTTTCTTTCTTTCTTTCTTTCTTTCTTTCTTTCTTTCTCTCTCCTTCCTTCCTTCCTTCCTTCCTTCCTTCCTTCCTTCCTTCCTTCCTTCCTTCCTTCCTTCCTTCCTTCCTTCCTTCCTTCCTTCCTTCCTTCCTTCCTTCCTTTCTTCCTTTCTTTCTTCCTTTCTTTCCTTTCTTTCCTGCTTTCTTTTTTTGTGAAGCAATCAGCATTAAGTGACTTGCCCAGGGTCACACAGCTAGTAAGTGTCAAGGGTCTGAGGCCGGATTTGAACTCAGGTCCTCCTGAATCCAGGGCCAATGCTCTATCCACTGTGCCACCTGTCTGCCCCTATATGGTAATTTCTCAATATACCTTCCTCACCAACTACCCTCTGTAACTAACCCTACCTTTCATTGTAACAAAGAAAAGAGTAAACAAAAAACAACTAATACTCATCCTTTGAATATCTTCCCAAATATCCCTCATCTTCTCTGAGAGGATGGAAGTATGTTTCATTACCTAATATCCAGGATCATTATTACTTCTTCAATTAAACAGTTCCTCAAACAACTGGCATCTATTCCCCACTCCCACAGTTATCTGTTGCCAAAAAAACATGCTGCTTTGTATATTTTGGTAGATACTGGATTTTTTGTTTCTGTCTGAATTTCTTGGTGAATATAGCCAGAAATTTAATTGCTAGGTGAAAATATTTAAAAACTAAGGAATCACTTAGATTATTTAGTCCAACTCAAGTTTTACTGGTGAAGTCATTGAAACCCACTGAGTATGAGTGTCTTGTTCACCTATATTCACAGATGGAATAAGTGGTAGACACAAAGTATGTGTGTCTTTGTGTGTGTGTATGTGTGTTGTATATAAGAAGGGAGATGGGTGTGGATGTTATATGAAAGCAACTTCTCGAAAATATTCATTCAATCAAACATTTCATTAATTAATCTAAAAGGCAGGCATTGAGTTATCCAATATATTGAGTACTCTAACGTCACCATTTTGTATAAGAATATTTAACTTATTAATTCTAAATAAAATTAGTGTTTGAATTGTCATTAAAATTATTGGCTGGATCCAATTCATATAATTCTATTCATGCCCTCATCTTACTATACATTCATTCTAGTATTTACTTTTCTCATATTTTGGTCTTTTTTGTCTTTTTACAGGAAGATGGAAACCTCAGTTATTTTAATTTGAATTTTTGGCAAAAAAGCTACTATAAATACATAATATTATTTTAATATATATAAACATATACATATAGATATGACTTTTTTCTTTTTTCTTTGTTTTTGTTTTTGTATAAGCCTAGCAATAGTATAAGTAGGTCAAATGGCATATGCTCTTTGGTAACTTTTTGTGCAATATTTTAAATTACTTTTTATATATTTTGGAAATGAGACCATTCTTATGAATGACTCCAAAGATTTTTCCTAATTATTTTTTAAAAATCTTAACTCTACTGCATTTGTTTATGCAAAAAGTTTCTACATTTGTATCCATTTTTCCTGTAATCTCTCAATCATTTGTTTGGTCATGAACTTTATTAATCTATAGATGTGAATGTCTTTGTTTCTGTAAGTTTTTATAATGTGACCTATCAGTGGGAGATTGGTGAAAAAATGTGGTATATGAATGTAATAGAATATTATTTTGCTAAAGGAAATGAGGGAAAATATAATTTCAAAAAGACAGGAAACCTTTTATGAACTGAGGCAGAGTGAAGTGAGTAGAAGCAAAACACTTCATATTGTAATATCCATATGATGAACAATTTTAAATGACATAAGATTCCTGTTTAAATAAATGATGAACCAGAAAAACACTACCTGTTCTTTCTCCTATGACAGAGAAATGATATCTGAATATTTAGAATAAGAAATGCACTTTTGGACATGAGAAATGTAGAAATATGCTTTTGTCATACAATGGTTCTATTCTTTCTCTTTTTTCTTTCAGTGGGTGGAGTGAGGTGAAAGGGAAAATAAATTACTTTTTAATTAGGGAAAAAGAAAATATAAAAGAAAAACCAATTTCTCTTATTTGTAATTTGGTTCATGTTTTCGTGTATGAGATGGTCAAGTCTGCAATTGTCATAGAATTATTTTTATATCTTAGACAATTTAGCTGTGAGGAAAATTGTTCTTCATAATTTATTTTGTGTTAATTTCCTATTCATCTTTGATATCATACTTTTATCTACAATTTGGATAAAAAGATTTTTCCTCACCTAACAGAATCTTTTCTTACCTCTCACTTCATTTGACCACCCATTTTCTTAAAGTGGTCTCATTTTTCTTCTATCATTTTTAAAACCATCTCACCAAATCAATGCTAATTTAAACAAAGTTTAACATATTTCTCCTCAACTTGTTATAAATTTCCAACATTACTAAATTGACTTTGCAATTTTTACTTTGTGTATTACTCATGCTTATTTAGGCACTGAGATAGTTGACAGGATTTAGATTCAGGGTAAATTCAAAGATGCATTCTGATGCTGTCTTAAATATATCCATTTAAATATGAAAGTAGACTATGAGAGTAATTTGGTATTTATATTATACTATTGGAAACTAGAAGGTAGAGACAATACCCAAATCTCAAAACTGTACATTCTGATCTGATACTAAAAATGAAATGTACATTTAATAAGTAGTTTGTCATAATTCATCCATGTCATTTTTCTGTTACCTTGTCATATTTTCATGTTTTTAAATAATTTTCCCTCCTGTTTTTCTTTTATTTTCCTTTGCTAAATGCCGCACTGTCATTGACTTATCAGAACTGTTTTGTCAGGGATTGTGTACTTTAATCCATTCTGTCAGGATCATCAATCATTCAACTGCTATTCCAATAATGTGTTTTGGTTGTTCTCTTATTGTTTGTGTAGTTGGAGCCTCCTATGAAAGAGATTATCACCACGTATATGAATTGTGAAATGAAAATAGGAAATTCTACCTTTTAAAAGTTTGGGCCAAAATTGAACTTCAGTTATACCTTGAGGACACCTATTTATGCTTATCTTTGAGTAGTTTTTCTTAAGGAAGTAAATTGTTGGAGAAATAGAAAATATATTTTACCTAGTATCCCTTGGCATGAAACCCTTGAAATAGTCTGTGGCAGAGCAGGAAAAAAATGCCAAATATACCCTTCTTCCCACCTGCAAACATGAAACAAAATTGGAAACTTGGTTCCTGATCTTCAGTAAAAGCAATACAAAGATATTAAATGGGCCTTGTACTCTAGTTCTTTCAAGAAATATAAGAGGGTTAAACAGATCATTGTATTTTTAGTCCTTTATTATGTGTTAAAGAGGATCTATTCAGTTCTATTGCACTGAATATCACAAATTGCATCTGTCCATTTCCCTTGGGTCTGAATCACATTTCATCTCCATGACTATGTCAAATTTCCTTTGTTAAATGAATGAGGTCACTGTGCCATATTTGGATTTCTTATTTGTAGTATAATTCATTTATTTTTAAAATTTTTTGCATGATAGCTTCATGACAGTGAATTATTGCTCTTCCTAAATTTTGCAACTTAGTAAGACACATTTACAAAGATGTTTATAGAATGTTCATTTGACTTCCCACTCTAACTAATCAATATTTTAATCATTGTACCTATCATCTATCCATCTATATCTATCTATCTATCATCTCTCTATCTCTCTCTATCATCTATTCTAATTAGCTTATCACTTAGTTTACTTTTTAAAATAGATTTCTTTTCCTTTCCTAATCACTTTTGCTTTTAATTTAAGTGCTTTGGGATAATTCCTTTTACCAGCACCATGGAGAGAGGCAGAAAAGGTTCTCATATCCAATTTTATTGAAATTTCCTTAGCTGTATTTTATAGCTGTTTGATAATTGCTCTTTATTATACAAATGATACAGCTATATCTAAATGAAATAAAACTTATTAGGACTAGGTGAAATGCAGAAACAATAGTTCATATCTTTAAACTTTAGTACCAAAGAAATAATCAACTAATGGCATATATGAAAATAACTTCTGGTTAAAGGGCTACTCATTTTAGTGGATCCAACATATTTCAAGAATAACTTCCTCTTGGGGCAGCTAGATGGCGCAGTGGATAGAGCACCGGCCCTGGAGTCAGGAGTACCTGAGTTCAAATCCGGCCTCAGACACTTAACACTTACTAGCTGTGTGACCCTAGGCAAGTCACTTAACCCCAATTGCCTCACTAAAAAAAAAAAAAAGAATAACTTCCTCTTGTCAATGTTGGTTATTTTCCTCTCCTTTAGTAATAGGGTAATAATTATACTGATAGTGATTTTTCTGCTTAATACTTAAAAGGTAGTGTAATTGGATTTTAAATGATTTTGCTTTTAAATGTTTCTATATATTATCACTGTGCTACTAATACAAAGAACTATAAAGAAATAGATTCACATGAACACAAACATAACTTTATTAATATATTTGTTGTATTTGTATATATTCATGATCTCAAATGAGATCATGGATTTGAAAGTGCTCTGTCAATTGTGGAGCATTATTTAAATGTCAGGGATAATAATGATTATGACAGAAATACTGACACATGATACTTAAAATGTGGGAAAACATATTATGTATATGTATGTGTCTACATATATAGTATTATATATTATTATCTTATTTGAGTCTATAACAAATCTATATGGTTGTTATAACAACTATAATTATCCCCATTTTAAAAAGGAAGAAATATCTTGCAGATATTAAGTGACCAGACAATAGTTACACAGTTCATAAGTTTTAGATACAGGTATTTTTGACTCCATGTATATCCACTACAACATGATGAAGAAGATGATAAAGGTGACTAGAAAGGAGAGGATGATAAAGGTTTTATCGATGATAGGGAATGATCTCATTAGCTCTCTGTGTTTACCAGCCTTCCTGTCTCAGAATATATATCCAGAGATCATGGCCAGGACAACTTAACCCATCCAATTTTGGAATTTATGTGCTTAGGCCAAATTGTTCTGGTACAATATTTCATATTCCACAATATGTAACCAGGTCTTGACCAGATCAACCAGTCCATGCTTTACATCCCATCTAGCCACCCACCTCAATCATCTATTTGCTATCACACTCTTCTTTAGTTAACTCTTCAGTTTACATCTCTTTTTCCCAAAAGCATGGTATCATCATTATTTTTCCCAAGGTACATCAAATTAATCCCTCTTGGTAGCACTAATCATTATTCTCACTTCCTTGAGATCAAACACTCTTCCCTAGCTACCACACTTAGAAATTTTAAAAAATAATACATTCATGTTGAAAGGGAACTCTCTGACCTTGATGGTCAAATCCATACATGAAAAAATCCCCACCTTAACATATCTGAGGATCAGCAAGTTTCCACAGTGGATAAAATTCTGACCCTGGATTTAGGTGGAATTGAGTTCAAATTTGGCCTCAGACACTAACTGTTTGATTCTGGGCAAGTCACTTAACACTGTTTGCCTCAGTTCCTCATCTATAAAATAAACTGGAGAAGGAAATACCAAACTACTCCAGTATGTTTGCTAAGAATACCACAATTAGGGTCACAAAGAGTTAGATGTGACTGGAATGACTGAAGAATAACAACAACATATCAGATAGGTGGTTGGACAGCATATGCTTAAAGACCTCCAACTAAGGAAACCTACCATGTGTTGAGATAGAACATTCCACTTTTGGACAGCTTTTTAAAGGAAGGTTTTATTTGTTTGTTTGTTTTGTTTCCCCTTATATCCAGTAAATATTTCTTTCTTTGTAATTTCCATCTATTGACTGGCATTGTCCCCTGGGGCAAACCAGAGTAAGTATAATCACCCTTCCACTGGATAACCCTTCTGATCACAAATTCTGATGAGTTTCCATTTAATTTTTATATCTTAAGCAATTACAAACTACAGTTTCTAATACTTCTGCTGAGGAAGCATCTTATGAAACCTTATCAAGTTTTCTTATTTATTTGTTTAAGGATAAGAAGAAAAAGCTTGTAAGTAGAGATAGAAAAGCAAATAAAAATAAGATGGATGCCTGAAGTGTATATAACTTTCAATCTTCTTGTATTAAACCAAATTTATTTTTTGTAAACTAAATGTAATCAGGTGATTCAATTCATCCTCACAATGATATGGACTTAAGGTCTTTCTTCACCATTGTTGCTTACCTCTTCTGGACCTTCTAGATTATCTGTTTCTAATCTCTCATGCTGGTAAATGACTGGATTAATTTTGATAAAGTCTGAGTACAGACTAGCAATTCAGTATTCTTGGGACCTCTGCCTCTCTTAATTCTATACAGTTGGATTGTTGTTTCTGTTGTCAATGTTTTTGTTTGCTGCCACATAACAATGTGGACTCATATTAACATTTCAGGGTTCTAAACTACCTATATCTTTCTACTTTACATTAATACTTCCTGTGGTAGAATATAAAATAGTTTAGGGAAAGAATACCTCACTTTTGAATTTGTATCCCTAGAGATTAACACGTGGAAAGCACTTATATGCTGGTCTTAAAGCCAGAAAGACCTGGATTTTAGTTATGACATAGGCTAGTTTATGACACAGGCTAGATATATGCTGAGGAGGCTGTGGATAGGGAGGACATAGTGAATAGAATGCTGGGCCTGTCATCAGGAGAACTGAGCTCAAATCCAGACACATTAATTGTGTTCTCTTGGAAAAGTCACAACCTCTGTTTCCTCATTTGTAAAATGTTGACAATAATAGCACCCACCTATTGAATTATTATGAGGAACAAATGAGATAATTTTTATAAAATGCTTAATATAAAACCTGGCATATTGTTGGCACTAAATTATCATCATCATCACCTTGAACAATTACTTAAATATCCATTTATTCTGGCTAAAAATCAGCAAACTATGGTCTGTGGGCAAAATCTAGCCCAGTTTGCATTTTTGATTTAGGAATGATTTCTTTTTTACAAGTTTCAAAAGGTTGAAAAAAAGAGGAGAATAATATTTTGTAACATGTGAAAATTAGATTAAAGTCAAATTTCAGGGTCTATAATTAATGTTTTATTAGAAGACAGCCATGCTCATTCATTTACATTTTATCTATGATTACTTTTCAGAACAATGGCAGTAGTTGTGACAAAGACAGTATATGGAGTTCTCATTTCTTCATGCTACTGCTAGGTATGCTACTAATTATAATGATATAGTTAAAATTTGATAGTATTTCATGTGCCACATGTGTTGCCTTATCATGACACTTCATTTATTTATTTATTTTGTTGGCAGTGTATACTCAGGTCAAAACAGGAAAAAAAAGAAAAAAAATCATTTTTGGACCCAGTAGTGAGATTGATTATGCATCTTAATAATTCATTTGAAAATTACAAGACAGAGCTTAAATGTTAAATGTATACAATAGTTGAGTCAATTCAATGACAGTTAACATTTGAATCATGAATAATTTTAAACTGCTAGATTTTTCCTGTGTTGTCAAAAATATTAAAAAAGAGTAAGATCTATATTCCCATGAAAATTTGTAGCAAAAATTTTATCTGAGATCAAAATAAAATTCTAGCATCATTTTAAGAAATTCAATGAAAGTGAAAAATAATTCCTATTTTTCAAAATCCATTTAACTTTTCAGTTGAGGGGCTCCAACCTAACATTCAATTGAAAGTGATTAATTTACAAGTTATTCACATACTAAATGGCAAATATGAAGAGAAAAATCTAACAGAAATTTCTCAGTGCCTTCCAAGTGATGAATATGCTCAATTTAATCATGTGCTTATGGACTGATATCAGTATTTAGCAGTACCTATCTTTGAGAAAAGATTTCTAAAGATGAAATACATAAAATTATATTATAGGTCAACATTGATAAATGCACATGTGCAACTAATTTTGAAAATAAGGGGTTCCAATTTTGAATTACAATTAAATAAAATGTTATTCCCCTCTTCAAACATTTCTGTTCTTCTTATTAGTAGAATGGCATTACAAAAATTTGTACTCATTATTATATTTTGAATTTTACCAATAAAAATGTGTGGAAAATTGTTTTTTCTCTCTTGTTATATAAAATATGATATTCTCAATTTTGTGTCTTGGTCTGCAAAGCTTAAAATATTTACTACCTGGCACTTTGAGAAAGGAGAGAGTAAAAACTAACAAAACAAAACTGTTCATATAAAGTTTCTGAGTTCTCTTGTCTTCTTGAAGTGGTAAGATGTCATCAGGAGGAAACTGGATTCTGGTCTGGAAAACTGGATTCTGGACTCTGGTCTGGATTCTGGTCTGGAAAAATTGGATTCTGGACTGTGGTCTGGAAAGCTGGATTCTCTTCTTTAACTGTTTGAATTTCTGCATTTTTACTAAACCTTAGCATGGCATTGTCAATGATCAAATTAATAAATTACATTACATTCCCTCCTTTGTATCCTTAGACATCTAATAGAGGGTTGAGGTAGTTATGCAATCAATAACACTTTTTACCACCATGTGTTTGAATCAAAGCCAAATTTAGTATGTGTTCATGACACCTAAAAATGTTATGGAAAGATTATCATACCATATCTCATGATTCTGAGACAGCCAGTGATTGTGCTAGGCCACAGGTGAGTTCAACTAAATGAGACAAAAAGAAAAATAAGTTCAGTTAAGTTAGATTATATTAGGAGGGAGAGAGGATGAAACTGGACTGTGCCTAGTAATTGTGCTCTACATAGTCACCATCATAAGCAAACCATGGACTTATGTATACCTGTCTCTCCTTTTGTTGCACATATATTCTCTCCAGGGCCTGCATCAAAGTTCACAGCAAGTTAGTCTCTGAAATGATAAGTTTCCATAGCTCTGAAATCTCATATTAATTGCACCAAAGACAGTATGATGGTAAAAATGCCTGCTATGCTGCATAACTGAGAATATATTAGTGATATATACAATAATTCCAAACCATACGCAGAGTATAATGACATATAAATAATAAACGAATATAAATAGCTGATTATATTAGACATTATTACAGAATCTCCTTTTAGCAAGTAAACCGCATCATCTTATACATGGATTCTCTAGTACAACAGTAGCAGATACTTAAAGTGGTGATTAATTTATCAAAAAGAAATAAGACTTCAATTAGCAAGATTCAATATTCAATGTTTTCGGTGAGGTTTCAAGCAATAGGGTTCAATAACCCTCTTTTTTAAAACAGAATACCATAAAAGAGAAAAGAGAAAAAAAAACTTATTAGAACTCATGGTTCTCTCAAAAAGAAAGAGTAAAAAAAAAGAATTCTGGTAGCTTCTGAGGCCCGATGGCCTCCCCCACAGCATATACTTAAAATGTCTTTGAAAAGTCACTTAGTTTACAAAATTGAGTTTTAAAGAAAAGCATAAGAAACAAAAGTCAAAAAACAAAGCAAAACCAAAAACAAAAATAAAAAGCAAAAGATTCTCTAGGCACTCTTTTGTGCTCTTAAGAACTTAAAGGTGTGGTGAATTCCAGGTCTTTTCAGTGCCTTTCAAAAGTCAAAACAAAAAAACAAAACAAAAAGGATTGAAAAAAATAAGTATGGGGATAGGGAAAAGGTGAGGGAGATTGAGGTGGGCCAGAAAACCAGGCCATGTGCTTCAGTGGTTTGCCTGTAGAAGGAAATGCTTGTTAAATTTTAAGGTATTTAAGCTGCTAGAATTTGTGGTATGCCACATTGTTTTAACTGGTTCCTCAATTCTCTGAATGCCAAAGTGGCAGGGGTTTTTGAATTGTGATTGATTTTTCTAATGCTGTCATAATGTTCTTTATGGTAGAAAATGTGGAGTTCTCTAACATCAGTTTTGTCTGTGCCACTGATTTTCAATAAGGGCTGATTTAACTGATGAACTACCACATTCAGATGATGCTGTCTAGCAAATGCTATGATTGTATCATTTCCTCCCCACTTTCCAAATTTCTTTAATTCATCAACATATTCTTCAAAAGGTGATTCAGGTATAAGTAAATCCATGGTTTGCTTATGATGGTGACTATGTAGAGCACAATTACTAGGCACAGTCCAGTTTCATCCTTTCTCTCTCCTAATATAATCTAACTTAACTGAACTTATTTTTCTTTTTGTCTCACTTAGTCGAACTCACCTGTGGCCTAGCAAAATCACTGGCTGTCTCAGAATCATGAGATATGGTATGATAATCTTTCCATATCATTTTCAGGTGTCATGAACACATACTAAATTTGGCTTTGATCCAGACACATGGTGGTAAAAAGTGTTATTGATTGCATAACTACCTCAACCCTCTATTAGAAGTCTAAGGATACAAAGGAGGCAATGTAATGGAACTTATTAATTTGATCATTGACAATGCTATGCTAAGGTTTAGTAAAAATGCAGCAATTCAAACAGTTAAAGAAGATAATCCAGCTTTCCAGACCAGAGTCCAGAATCCAGTTTTCCAGACCAGAATTCAGTTTCCTCTTGATGACATCTTACCACTTCAAGAAGATAAGAGAACTCAGAGACTTTATATGAACAGTTTTGTTTTGTTAGTTTTTACTATCACCTTTCTGTTATTATATGCCATTTGTAACATGTACTCTCTTCAGAGGCCCTCCCTTTGTAAGACCACTGTCAAAGCGTTGGTTCATGAGGACAAAAATCTGCCCCTCTGGACAAAACTTTCCTCTCTTCCTTTTCTATATTGTATTAGCATATTATCCGTTAGCATAGGTTATTATATTCTGTTATTTTTGACTGTTCCATCAAGGAAACATTCCGTTTCTTGAGGAAGCAAAGGGGGGAAATGTGGTAAAAAGTGAAGGCTTTTAACAGTTGTTTAGTGATAATTGAAGGATGCCAGTTTTTGAAGGACTGCCCTTTTGGGGAGGAGACCGTGACGAACTGCCGTGAGTCTGCTAAGCACTCCAATTCTGGAGTGCGAGCTTAAAGGCAAGGAGAGAACAGAAGTGGTGCCTTTTTGTTTTCTCTCCTCACTCGCTTGCTTGCTCCGTGCACACACAGGCTGACTCAGGTTCAACAGCGTGGTCCTTGGTGATCGGCCTGGTCCTCTGTAACAGCATGTGCTTGATGAGGTTCTCAGCCTCAGAGGTGGCCTTGGGGTTTTGTTGAGTTCTATAGGAATATAGACTAAGCTTAGATCTAAGACTATTTATTTGTATTTCTACTTTCCTATTTCTCTAATCAACATCACTTCGTTTGTTGGCTAATTAATTCCCAAACAACAAAAGCTAAGTAATCCATCTCTAACTAAAGCTCAGAGGCTTCTTTCTCTTATTGGTCTGGGAGATTGGTCTGGGATACATACATACAAATATATATGGGAAAGGTTAAAGGGGAGTTTAATGCTCTTGTATCCAATTTTAAATCTCACACTTGCCTTTTCTATAGACATCATTTTAAGACTTTAAATTCTCTAAAGGTGCTGAGCAATATTTGCAGAAGTTTACTTGCCTGATAGTTCCTTAAACAAGGAAATCATATGACCAGTCCATAATAAAGAATCATTAGAGTTAATTGAATAGGGGGATGAAATGGCCAGATATATGCCTTATGAAACTCACTTTGGTGATTCTGTGGAATGTGGTTTGGAAGAGTATGGGGAATAGAGTTGGGTTTGGAAATACAAATAGGAGACTACTGCAATAACAAATGTGAAAATTTGTTTTTTTTGGGGTTTTGGGGTTTTTTTTGCAGGGCAATGAGGGTTAAGTGACTTGCCCATGGTCACACAGCTAGTAAGTGTATCAAGTGTCTGAGGCCAGATTTGAACTCAGGTTCTCCTGAATCCAGGGCCAGTGCTTTATCCACTGCACCATCTAGCCACCCTGAAGTGTGAAAGTTAATAAGAACCTGAACTAGGATTAGAGGTTAGGAAGAGAGAGAAGGAAAATATGTAAGAGATTTTGTGAAAATTCCTTGTCTAGCTAGAACTATTGAATTTTACTACATAAGATCTTTTCTCCAATAATACAGAAAATTACTAGGAGTGGTAGTAATGGGGTTGAAATGGTAGTATAGAAACTAATTACTGTAGTTTCCTATTCATGAACTGTTTATTAGTTGATAATGCTAAAAATATAAGCTCTGATAATCCTTGGGGGTAGAGTCAAGGTGGTAGCGGACAGGCATTGACTTCCCAGAGCTCACCCCTTGATCACTCCAAATGCCTTCAAATAATGAATTAAGACAATTTGTGGTACACAAGGACCCATAAAAGGATGGGGTGAGGGGCAGCTGGGTGGCGCAGTGGATAAAGCACCACCCGTAGATTCAGGAAGACCCGAGTTCAAATCTGGCCTCAGAAACCTGACACACTTACTAGCTGTGTGACCCTGGGAAAGTCACTTAACCCTCACTGCCCTGGAAAAAAAAGAAAAGAAAGGATGAGGTGACATAATTTTCCAGCCGAAGATGGCTTAGAAGGTCAGCAGGAAAGGTCTGTTGCACTGGGATGAGAGTGGATTACAGATCCAGTCTGCTCTGGCACAAATCCAGCCCTAGGCAGGTTGCCCCAGAGAAACAGGCTTCCAGAACCTTATAATCAGCTGCAACAGTGGACACTTTTGGAACTCAGCTCACAGACCAGTGAGGGGGTCAAGCAATTGGTCGGGAGGAGATTGCAGGAGTCTCTGCTGGTGTGGGGTGGAACTCTGTAGTGTTGCCTATGCTTGGCACCAGGAAGCAGTCTTGAATGGTGACCCAGGTGGGGGAGGGGCACAGTCACACTGGAGCTTGCAAGCACAGTAAAAGAGGATTCTGATGCCACATTAAAGAGCAAGCAGAGGGGCAGTTAGGTGGAGCAGTGGATAAAGCACCAGCCCTGGATTCAGGAGGACCTGAGTTCAAATCTGTCCTCAGACACTTGACTCTTACTAGTTGTGTGACCCTGGGCAAGTCACTTAACTCTTATTGCCCCATGCAAAACCAAAACAAAACAAAACAAAGAGCAAACAGACCTGTGGTTACTTAGAGACCAGAGCGCAGGCCAGGAGAGTGTAGAATGTGCCTCTCCTTAAATAATGCCACCTCGGACCCCCTGAAGCTTGGGACAGTGTGTCCTGGAAGTAGTTCCCAACTTTAAAAGAGGAGTTAAATTCAAGAATTAGGCTAGGAAAATGAGCGGATAGAAAAAATGCTGACACTAGAAAATTTCTTTGGTGACAAGGAAGACCAAAATACACCCTCAAAATAAGATAATAACATAGTCAAAGCCCCTACATCCAAAGCTTCCAAGAAAAATATGAATTGGTATCAGGACATAGTAGCACTCAAAAAGGACTTTGAAAATAAAGTAGATGAGGTAGAGGAAAAAATGGGAAGAGAAATGAGAGAGATGCAGGAAAATCACAAAAAAAAAAATTAAACAGCTTGAAAATTGAAATTGCCCAAATGGGAAATGAGGTACAAAATCTCTCTGAAGAAAATAATTGCTTAAAAATTAGGATTGAACAAATGGGACCTAATGACATTAAGAAAAATCAAGACACAATAAAGCAAAACCAAAAGAATGAAAAAAATAGAAGGCAATGTGAAATATCCTATTGGAAAAATAACTGATTTAGAAAATAGATCCAGGAGAGATAATTTGAAAATAATTGGACTACCTGAAAATCATGATCAAAAAAAGAACTGAGACATCATCCTCCAAGAAATAGGGAAAATTCCCTTGATATTCTAGAACCAAAAGGTAAAATAGAAATTGAAAGAATATACTGATCACCTCCTGAAAGAGATTCCAAAATGAAAACTTCCAGCAATATTATAGCCAAATTCCCGAGCAACCAGGTCAAGGAGTATATATTGCAAATGGTCAGAAAGAGAGGCCAGCTAGTTGGCACAGTGGATAAAGCACTGGCCCTGGATTCAGGAGGACCTGAGTTCAAATCTTGACAGTTACTAGCTATGTGACCCTGGGCAAGGCACTTAACCCTAATTGCCCCACCAAAAAACCCTAAAACATAACATAACAAAACAAAACAACAACAAATAACAAGCAGCCAGAAAGAAAACATTCAAATACTGTTGAGTCACAGTCAGGATAAACCAAAATCTAGCAGCTTTTACATTAAAGGATCCAAGGGCATGATATTGTGGTAAAAATTATTTGTGGTAAAGATATATATCAGAAGTTTTAGCTGAATCATTTGAGAGATTGCACATGCTACTGAAGTGGCTTTTAAAGGACATCCTTTTATGGGGAGGAGAATGAGGAACTTCTGGTACATGGACTTAAAAGTGAGGGTGGGAACGGAAGTAGGCATTTTCTGGCTGCTAACCTTAGCCATGGCGGCAGGCGTGGGTGAGAGGAGTTGAGAAACACGTGGTTGGTGTTCGGCTTTAGGTGTGCTGGTTCTCAGCCTGGCGGGCAGTTTGGGATTTGGTGAGTTTTATAAAGGAAAATAGACTAAGTTTAGATCTAAGGTCATTCATCTGTATTTCTACTTCCCTATTTCCCTAATTGGTATGACCTTTTGTTGTCTAATTAATTCCCAAGCAATAAAAACTAATCCCTCACAGATTGAAGCTCAGAGGCTTCTTTTTCTTAATGGTCTGGGATATATATATATATATATATATATATGGAAAAATTAAAAGGGGGAGTTTAATGCTCAATATATCCAATTTTGAATCTCACAATATGATATTCCAGAGGGCAAAGAAACTGGGATTACAAGCAACAATCACCTAACCATCAAAACTGAGTATAAATGAGGGCAGCTAGGTAGTGCAGTGGATAAAGCGCCAGACCTGATTTCAGAAGGATATGAGTCCAAATCCAGCCTCAGACTCTTGACATTTACTAGCTGTGTGACCCTGGGCAAGTCACTTAACCCTCATTGCCCCACAAAAAAAAATAAACCAAAAAACAAACAAAAAATGAGTATAATACTTCAGGGGAAAAATGGCAATTCAATGAAAGAGAGGACTTTCGGGCACTCATGATGAAAAGATCTGAACTGAATATAAAATTTGACATATGAATATAAGGCCCTAGAGAAGCATAAAATGGTATGCAGGAAAAAGAAATGATGAGAGTCATTAAAAGGTTAAACTGTTATAAGTCCTACATGGGAAGATGATATTTCTAACTCATAAAAACTTTCTGAGTATTAGGACTGCTGAATGGAGTATATTTTGGCAGAGGACACAGGTATGATTTGAATTTTAAGGGATATCACTAAAGCATTAATTTTTTATCATTTTTTTTTGTGCAGCAGTCAGGATTGGGTGGCTTGCCATGAGTCACACAGCTGGTGAGTGTCAGGTGTCTGAGGACAGATTTGGGCTCAGGTTCTCCTGGGTCCAGGGCTCATTCTTTGTCCACTGTGCCACCTAAATGCCCCATGATGACATCTTTAAAATAAAGATAAGGGGTGAGAGGAATGCACTGGGAGAAAGGAACAGGGAGAGGTGAAATGGGTAAAGTATCTCACATAACAGAAGCAAGAAAAAGCTTATGGAGTGGAGGGGAAGATGGCAGAGGTGCGGGGAAGTGAGTAAGCCTTACTCTCATCAGAATTGGCTCAAAGAGGAAATAACATAAACACTCAAGTAGAAATAGTAATATATCTTGACCTTTGGGAAAGTAGAAGGAGAAGGGAATAAGGGTTGAGGGATGAAGGAAAGGAGGGCAGATTGGGGGAGGGGTAGTCATAAGCAAAACACTTTTGAGGAGGGATAGGGTAAATGAAGGTAGAACACAGAGTAAATATCAAGTAGCGGGAATAGGATGGAGGATAATACAGTTAGCAATAGTAAATGAAAAACATTTGAAGCAAGTTTGTCTGATAGGTCTCAGTTCTCAAACACATAGATAACTGAGTCAAATTTGTTAAAAAGAGAGCCATTCCCCAATTGATAGATGATCAAAAGACATAAAGTGTTCAGATTAAATAATCAAAGCCACCTATAGCAATATAAAAAATGCCCTAAGTATTAATTGGGGAGATTCAGGTCAAAACAATTTTGGGTACTAACTTATACTTATTGGATTGGATAATAGAACAGCAGAGGAAAATGACAAATGTTGTGGGGGATATGGGGAAAATGAGACATTAATACACTCTTGGTAAAGTTGTAAACTGATTCAAACATTCTGTAGAGCAATTTGGAATTATGGCCAAAGGACTATAAAACCATGCATACTCTTTGACCTAGAAATACCACTATTAGGTTGGTATCATAAAATATGTTTTTAAAAAAAAAGAGTTGAATTCAAAACTAGGGTGAAGCCCATAAATTGGGGAATGGCTGAACAAAATGTCTGATGAGATTAGGATGTAACATTATTGTGGTGTAAGAAATGATGAGCAGGAGGCTATTAGAAGGAGTTATGAAAAATGTAATCCATCTGTACAGAAAGAACTGATGGTATCTGAATACAGATTGAATTATAATTTTTTTGTTAGTTCCTCTTTCTAAAGTTTTTCATCTGTTTTCTTTCACAACCTGACTAGTGTGGAAATGTTTTGCATGACTGCACATGTATAATATATTGAATTGCTTTAGTTCTTAAGGGGGTGGTGGGGAGGGATTGAAGAAGAGAATTTGGAACACAAAGTTTTAAAAATCAATGTGAAAATTTGTTTTTATATTTAACTTGGGGAAAATTATAAATAAATAAATGTCTGTTATTCTTAGGTTATCTCATTTATCATATAAAGAAGTAATTACCAAAACAATCTGATACTGGCTAAGAAATAGAAAAGTTGATCAGTGGAACAGAGTAGACAGAATTTATAGCAGCCAGTTAGTATTGTAGCATTTTATTTGACAAGTGTAAAATCTTAAGTTTTGGGGATAAGAATTCATTATTTGGTAAAAATTGGTGGGAAAACTGGAAAGAAGTTTGCCAGAAATTAGGAATAGACCAATATCTTACATCATTTACCAAGATAAGGTCAAAATGGATTCATGACCCAGATATAAAGAGAGTTGTTATAAGAAAAATTTGAAGAACATGAAATATATCCTTATGGATAGGTGAATTATTTATGAACAAACAAGAGATAGAGATAGCCAAGTGAGGTATAAAATGGATAATTTCGATTATATGCACTGAAAATTCCAGTCCTAATTATTTGTTTCTTTGATTTAATACAAAGACTTTTATTTAAAATTTAAAGAATTTTATTTTTTGAACATCAGAGATGTTTTAGACTTCAGATGACTAAACATTTCTTTATTATTATTATTTAAGATATATTGTATCTGCTATTCAAGAATTGAACTTCTGTGTCCCAAAGAGATCAAAGAAAAAGGAAAAGGACATATTTATACAAAAATATTTATAGCAGTTCTTTTTTTGTAGTGGCAAAGAATTGGAAATCAAGGGAATATTCATCAACTGGGGAATGACTAAAAAGATGTGTTATATGATTGCAATGGAATAATATTGTATGATATAAAATTATAAGCAGGATGGTTTCGGAAAGAAATTTCATATGGATTATATACATAAAGTCATGTAGAACATATTTCCATATTGGCCATGTTCCAGAAGAAAACAGACAAAACAACCAAGAAAAATAAAGTTCAAAAAAGCATGCTTCAATCTGCATTTGGGAATGGGGAAGGGAAAGAAGAAGGGAGAGAATTTGAAACTCAAAATTAAAAAAAAAGAATGTTAAAATATTTTTAAATCTAATTGGTAAATATTTAATTAAATACACAAAAATATATTGAAAAGGAAAAAAATATAAGATATGATTTAGCTTAGGGCAAAACTGACAAAACTCTCCATTATAAAAAAAGCAGACCAAAAACCCAGATAGAGATCATTTTATTAAAGAAGTCAGTATAAGAGAGGTTAGAAGATCTCAAATGTGACATCACACTTCCAAACATATGCAAAATTTCAAATGAAAATTAAAATGGAGTTAACTCAAAAATAATGTGCATAATCAGAGGAATCTCCAATCAAGTGAGATATTTAAAATACATGTATTAGGTAGAGTCCAAGTGTTAGTAATAGAGAATGAAAACAAATTTTGATATGGTTCTATAAAATTACTGTTAGGAATGTTGAGGAAGGTATAAGAAAACTAAGTACAAGAAAAACATATTTTTAAAGTTATACTGGTAAAAGAAAAGGATCAAAGGGAGGATGGACCACCCCTTTTTTTTTAATGAGGTTTAAGTCACTAGCCCAGGGTAACACAGCTAGTAAGTGCCAAGTGTCTGAGGCCATATTTGAACTCAGGTCATCCTGAATACCAGACCTATGCTTTATACACTGCACCACCTAGCTGTCCCAGGGGACCACTACTTTCAGTGGGTTAGATGATAATACATGATGACAGAAAGCACTGCTGTCCAACTTCTATTTTGTCTTCTTTTCAGCCAAGCAAAAATACGTTTAGACTAGAAAGGAGAGAACAAAAATAACTAATGGGAAGTTCATGCCTCAAATAAGTAGGGAAATGAGAAAACTTACTGGCCTTAATAAGTTCAAATTACTTGGCCCCAGATGTCTCCAAGCAGGACATTGGGGGGAAAAAAAAGGATAAATGTGATTTCTGAGCTATTTCCTGTCATCTTTATAAGAATATTAAGAATGGAAGAATTACCATAGTATTGAGTAAAGAAAGATAAAGAGATGACAGACATATTCACAACTGATTGACCGTCTGTATCCAAAGAAAAGACACAAATGGTCAACTTTATGGCAACTTCAAAATAATTCTCCAATTGCTACCCCAAGCATTTGTGCTTGTTCCATAATGTGTGGTATTTTAATTAAGACTTTGTTTCAATAAAGGTTTAGGAGACATGTTTATCAAGGTTTCATATGACACAAAGTTAGACAATACACACTGGATGAGAGAATCAGATTCAAAAAGAAGTTGACAGGTAAGCATAGTGTACCAAATTGTAAATAATGAAATTTAAGGGAAATGGATGTAAAAATCAATTCCATAATTATAATATACAGGTGTCAAGATACAGTTGACATTAAATATGATCTGGAGCTTTTAGTTGAATATATGTTTAATATAAGTTCAAAGGATTGATACAGAAATTACAAAAGCTAATGTGATTTTGGATGTCACTTCCAGAGAGATGGTCAGACATGGAAAAAGTATAGAGAACCCAGAGTTGTACATTATGTGCTGTTTTCCTGGGTTGAAGGCTTTATAATAAAAATTATAGGAGAGGGAGAAGATGGTCTATTTATGTCCCCAGTCTCCCAAATTCAATACATATTATAGCCACAAAGAAGGAAGAAAAGCACAAATAAATAAATATAAAAAAAAGATTTAAAAATTCAAAGATGAGGTCTAAGAACTAAGCTTGGCCTCAAGAATCTGTATAAAAATTCAACAAGTTTAGGGAACATTTAAGAATAACTTGAGATCTTAAAATAAGGGGCAAATTTGATATCAGAGGTAACAGTTCATAATTAACAAACTTCGTTTCATCTTAAAACTTGTCCTTTGCCCTTTCTCCTTCCATCATTTGGAACTGTGATTTTTAAAATCTAAATGTGTTGTCTAAACAATCTAATATGTGGTTGCCTTTAATTAAAAGCTTTAGCACCAGTCTTTGGGCATTAATCATTTATTAAAAGCATACTAGGTATCAGAAAAAAAAGAACATGTGGAGTTAAGAAAAGGTCTATCTAGCCTAGAGTTCCAGGATGGTCTGGTTCATCCTCAAGTCCTCCTCCATGAGCCTGCTTCAACCATGAACAGCCCCTCAAACTGAGTGTGGAAACTTTTTATAGGTTTGGAACAGAGGTGGGCGTTACACACTGCTTCAAGTTGATAGGTTAGCATCATCCAAATCCATTGATTGGGGCCAGCTAGGTAGCACAGTGGATAAGGCATTGGTCCTGGATTCAGGAGGACCTGAGTTCAAATCCAACCTCAGAAACTTTACATGTTATAGCTGTGTGACCCTGGGCAAGTCACATAACCATCATTGCCCCCCAAAACAAAAATAAAAACAAAAAAATCCATTGATTCACTGGACTTGAAGGTTGTCTCATGTTGAATTCAAAGCCCTTAGCTTCTGAGAACAATACCTTCTTAAGGGCCAGCCAGGTGTGGTTATAATCTAATTAACTTTAAGTAGGCTAATCAGCAAAGTCAATCACTCTCACTTAATTCAATCAGTTTAGATTAATCTCCAGGTGGGCCTTTGAGTATCTTCCACATCCCATTATTTTCTCACAGGACTAAAACTTATTTTATGTTTCATGATATATAATCCCTGGCTACCGTTTGCAGGACTTTTTGTGCTTTAACTTTTTAACCTCATATCACTAGAAAGACCTTCCCTCTCCTTGCCATGTCTAGATCCTCCCTTTATGAACAGCACCCATCAACTTATCTTCTTTTTGATGGTCATGCTATCTAAAATTATCACCATTCCAAATGCTTGTAGTTATTATGTATTGACCTACAAATCATCCTTCTTTATTCTTCAATGATATCATTGTTTGACTAAAGTTCTTTCTACCCTAACTCTTGATCTTATAATAGGGGACTTCAATAAACCAACTATCTTCCAAATCTATGATCGTGAACTCAGAAATTCTTTTTTCTGATTATAATATTTTATCATTCTATCTTTTCCTCTGCCTTATGACCAATAACCTTGTCCTCATCTTAACAATGACCTCTAATCTATCTATCTCTCAGTTCTTTCTCAGTCCATTATGCCTGCATTGGTAAAATTCTCCTCTTTTCACATGTTTACCTCTGCTCAAAGGGCCAACTGGTAGCTAACCAATTCAACTTGCTACAACCCTCTACCTGCCACCTTAACCTATTGACAATAATTTCCTGTCAACTTGGATTGTTTTGACCATTCCATACCTTTACTCCTATTTTCATTTCCATGCTTCTGGAGCTGGAGAATATCATGAAATCATATTGACTGGGTCCACTACAATTGTTTTTTTGGTTACACAATCTCATATGGGCTCTCACTTCAACAAGGAAATTTTTTTCCAAATGCAAAATCTCTTTACTATCTCATTTGCCACAGTGAATTTCCCAACTTTTTCATCATTTATCAAACTTGCCGTGGGTCTCCTACCCTCCACCCTCTCAACTGACAATCTGGATTTATGTATAACTGAAAAAATAAGGCTATTCACTGAGAACTCCTTTTTTGCCTCTTCCTCCTAATCTAAGGTGACTTCTCCCAATATTTCCTCCATCATCCCTATCTTACCTAAAGAGGTAATCCTTCTTACCAAGGCTAACTCCTTTACATGTTCATAAAGGTGGCATTCATATTGGTTTGTAACTAACTGTGAGAGTCCATAGGTACTTTTAGGTAAATATTTAACAAGCAGCTCTAAGGAAAAGACACAAAATAGTTTAAAATTTAATCTAGCTACATTGTTAACATTTTCTCAATAACGTTTAAGTCTATAAAATAAAATAATTATATATAATTATATAACAAATTACAATATTACATTTCTATCTATCTATCTAACCACCCACCCACCCACTCACCCATCCACCCATCTATCCATATATTTGAACACATTCATAACAGGAATGTCGGAATGCTTTCTACAAGTTTCCTAATTAAGCAATCACCCAATCACTCAATGAATACCTCTAAGGAGGGGGAACACATGATCTACTAATGCAACCCTTTCTACTTTTGTATAGCTCTTATCAGAGTTTTGGCTGGAACCAACTCATACAGGTGTTCTAGAGCTTACTGCTAAATTTTCAGTGTGAGCATTCACACCTCAGAAATCAGCAGATGTTACAAATCAGAGCTTCATTTTTTTTGTTTATACTTAAAAAGTTTTTGAGAAAACAATAACAATATAGCTAGATTATTATTATTTTTTTGTGGGGGAATGAGGGTTAAGGGACTTGCCCAGGGTCACACAGCTAATAAGTGTTAAGTGTCTGAGGCCAGATTTGACCTCGGGTCCTCCTGAATCCAGGGCCAGTGCTTTATCCACTGTGCCACCTAACTGCCTCCTAGATTAAATTTAAAATTATGTTGTGGACCCTCATGGTTAGTAAGAAATGGATGAAGATCCTGCACAGGAAACTAAGAAGGAGCAGGGGAATAGGTACTAGATAGGAACAAGAATTGTAAGAGTACTAGGAGACATAAAACTAACAAGAATAGAATATCAAGAATAAAAGGGTCATTGACTGGATAAAAAGCTGAAGAGAAGTGGAGACGGATGATGATTCAAAAAAGGTCACTAGATTTGGTGAATAGAGATCACTGGTAACTTTGGAGAGGGAAGTTCCAGATGTATTTTAAAGCTAAAAAAAAAAAAAGCTTACAGAGAATTAAGAAGAAAGTGAAAGGGAGGAAAAGTGGAGGAAATGACTGTAAATAGCCTTCTCAAAGAATTTATCCTTAAAAGGGAACAGAGATAAGGTGATAACTAGAAGGTGATGGATAGGTCAGGTTAGGGTTTTTTGAAGATGGGAGGGACATGAGCATTTTGAGGTGGTAGTTAAGCAGCCAGGGAAAGAATTGCATAGAGGTGAGAGAGTGAAGACAATAGACAATCTTCTGGAGAAGATACGAAATCTGATCACTTGTCCATGTAGAGTTGTTTGCTTTGTCAAGGAGAAGGACAACCACTTCATGTGATATAGGGGTGAAGGATATAGTTATGAAATGCATCTAAGTGATCTGAAAAAAGAAAGGGAAAAGAGGGAGCTCCTAGTAAATAGTTTCAGTTTTATGAGGCAAGGTTCTCTGCTGAGAGGGCACTGTGTGTGTGGGAAGTATGGGAGGCTTGAGGAGGGATAAAAAGATTTTTTTTAAAAACTGCTGTTGTGTGTATGTGGTGAATCAATTAAAGGGTTGTAAAAGAAGTGCCTTACCATGGTGAGGGCATACTTGAGATTATATAATATAAATTTTTGGTGGATCCAGTGATTTTGTGATTTTTCTCTAGTTTTATTCAATATGTAAGAAAGAACAAAGGTGGCAGTTGATGTAAGTGATCAAAAGATGAGCTTTGGCCAGGGCAAGAATTTCCATAAGATAAAGAGGCAAGGAATTCATGGGTAGAACTCAGTATAAATTTGAATTAGTTTGCCAAAAGGTTAAGAAGGGGAAAGGAAGAGAGTATAACCAGAGTAGGGGTGATGGCCTAGGAAACAACTGAGGGGTGAAGCAATCAGGGGGTCATGGTGAGATCAAAGATTAGGGTTTGGAGTTGCAAGGTATAGGTAGAGGTGAAATGACAACAGACTTTGGCTGGATAAGGGAATTTCAAAGTTCATAAACATGGAAGAAAAACAATTTTGCGTGATGGCAATGTCAAAGACGACAAATTCTAGATGTGTTACTAAGGTGGTGTAGAAGAAAAGGTCATGGAAAATGGCTAAATTGAGGAATTGGGATATTAAGGTATTTAAGGAAGTATATATCATCTTTATATCTGTGTCTATACACACATATAATATTTGTGTGTGTGTGTTTGTGTATAATCCAATCAATATATTGGTGGTTGTTCTGTACTAACCTCCAGGATACCAGGATCTTGATTGGGTGATATACATTGGATGAACATAAAATGATGCGAGGTTAATAAGTGATAGTGGTTAAGGGAAAGTCTAGAAGTGGCAAAGAACATTCTACTTCCATCTTCCCCATACTGGTGAGTTATGGGATATGAATGAACATGTAATGAGGGCCAGAGAGGGTGGCCAAGGAAGCTGTAGTATAAGGAGGGAGACAGATTTCATTGAGGACAAGAAGATGGAGGTAGTGAGAGAGGAAAAGTTTTAAGATGAAAGCAGATAGCTCATGCTAAAACTAAAGCCTTTCTTTAACACCAAATTTCTTCTTCTGATGCCATTTCTGAAGAATCCAACTGCATATAAACCCAGAACCTATGTCAAGGTATATGTTAGGTAAGGTATGTGTATTGGAGTGTTGGAAATTGTGGAACTGCTTTTTATGACTCATTATTCACACCAATGGGGCAGAACTATAATCATGTATGTATAAATTGCAAGCATTGGTTGTAAAATCAACAAGCATTTATCAAGAACTGACATGCGGTGGAGCCAAGATGATGGAGGAAAGGCAGTGACTTGTCTTAATTATCCCTAAGACCCCTCCAAATACCTTCACATAATGCCATAAGACAATTCCTGGAGCAGCAGAACCCACAAAAAGGGTGAAATAATTTTCCAAACAAAGACAACTTAGAAGGTTGGCAGGAAAGGTCTGCTGTATGAGGGTGAGAGTGGAGCTCAGCCCTGCACAGGCCACAGCAGCACAGATCCAACTCCAGTACAGACACAGAAACACCACAGCAAACCAGGAGCAGACATATGGGAGCCTCTGAATCAGTAGCAGCTACTGGTTCTGGATTTTAGCCCACAGACTGTAAGGGGACTTAACAATTGGCCAGAAGGAGATTACAGGGACCTCTTTGCCAGCAATGAGGCAGGACTCAGTTGTTTTGCCCAAACTCAGATCCAGGTCACAGTATTGGGTGGAGGTCCTAGGTGGGGGCAGAGCACAAGAACATAACAGCTTGCAGCAACAGTGAAGCAGGAATCTGTTGATAATTCAAGAGCAGGAAAGCAGGTCTGTGGTTGCTTGTAGAAAAGAGCATAGGCCAGAAGAGTAGTTAGGATACCTCTCCTTAAATCACACTACCTTAGAAGAACTAAAACTTTACAAATTTCTAGAATAATCTCCAAAAACAGCAACACAAATCACTGAAGCTTGGGACAGTGTGCCCTTCACCCTGTAAGCAGTGCCCCACTTTAACAGTTAAAAATCAAGGAATATGCTAGGAAGATGAGCAAAGAAAAAAAATGCTGACCCTAGAAAGTTTTTATGGAGACAAGGATGATCAAATACATCCTCAAAAGATAACAAAGTTAAAGCACCTACATCCAACGCTTCCAAGAAAAAAGATGAATTGGCCTCAGTCCATAGAAGCACTCAAAAAGGACTTTGAAAATAAAGTAAGGGAGGTAGAGGGAAAAATGGAAAGAGAAATGAGTGATGCAAGAAAATAATGAAAAACAGTCAACAGATTGGTAAAGGAGACACAAAAAATACTGAAGAAAATAACACTTTAAAAAACAGACTCAGCTAAATGGTAAAAGATGTACAAAAAAGGGCAGCCAGGTGGTACAGTGGATAAAACAGTGGCCCTGGATTCAGGAGGACCTGAGTGCAAATCTGACATCAGACACTGGACACTTACTAGCTGTGTGATTCTGGGCAAGTCACTTAATCATCTTTGACCCACAAAAAAAAAAAGAAAAGAAAAGGAAAGAAAAAAAAAGATGTGCATAAAGCCAGTGAGGAAAAGAATGCCTTGAAAAAAACAAATTGGCCAAATGGAAAGAGAGGTACAAAAGCAAATAACTCCTTAAAAATTAGGATTAAGCAAATGGAAGCTTATGACTTTATGAGAAATCAAGAAGTGGTAAAGCAAAACCAAAAGAATGAAAAAAAATAGAAGTCAATGTGAAATATCTCATTGGAAATATAATTGATTTGGAAAATAGATCCAGGAGAGATAATCTGAAAATTATTGGACTACCTGAAAGCCCTGATTTAAAAAAAAAAAGAGCCCAAATATCATCTTCCAAGAAATTGTCAAGGAAAGTTTCCCTGATATTCTAGAACCAGAGGGTAAAATAGAAATTGAAACAATCCACTGATCACTTCCTAAAAGAGATGATAAAATGAAAACACCCAGGAATATTATAGCTAAATTCCAGAGCTCCCAGGTCAAGGAGAAAATATTGCAAGCAATCAGAAAGAAACAAATCAAGTACTGTGGATCCACAGTCAGGATAACACAAAATCTATCAGCTTCTATATTAAAGGATTAGGGCACATGGAATATGATATTCCAGAGGGCAAAGGAACTGCTTCTATGGACTGAGATCAATTCATCTTTTTCTTAGAAATCATCTACCCAGAAAAAATAAGTATAATATTCTATGGGAAAAATGGAAATTTAATGAAAGAGAGGGCTTTCAGACATTCGTGATGAAAAGACCTGAACTGAATAGAAAATGTTATTTTCAAATAACAGGCTCTAGAGAAGCATAAAAAGGTAAACAGGAAAATCAATTATAAGGGATATAAAAAGGTTAAACTGTTTACATTTATTCATGGGAAGAAGATACTTATAACTCAAAATAACTTTCTCATTTTTAGGGCAGGTGGATATTTAGACAGAAGGCACAGGTGTGAGTTGAATATGAAGAGATGATATCTTTAAAAAATAAAATTAAGGGATGAGAGAGGAATGCACTGGGATAAAAGGAAAGGGAGAGGTGCAATACAGTAAAGTATCTCACATAAAAGAAGCAAGAAAAACCTTATGTAGTGGATAAGATGGGGAGGTACCATGGAGTGAGTGAATCTTACTTGCTTCAGAATTGGCTCAAAGAGGGAATAACAGACACTCGACTGGGTAAAGTAATCTATCTTACCATGGTAAAAACTATTTGTGACTCATTTGGGAGGGGCCACACCTGGCCCACCCTGAAGTTATGTATGTTACTGAGGTCAGAAGGAGAACTCTCCATAGGCAGTTTTTGAAGGACCTCCCCTTTGGGGGGGGGGGAGGAAGATTGAATGCTCCCTGAGGGGAGGCTGAGGGCTTTTGGAACCATAGTTCTCTCTCTCTTCTGCCTTTCCGGTGGCACAAGCAATTGCAGACATCCCAGGTGTGGTGAGTGGACACAAATTCCTTTGAATTAGCTTAATTGCAAATGATCTGGGGATTGCATAGACTTAGTTTAGAGTTAAGAGAATTTATCTGTATTTCTTTTTTCCCCTATTTCCTTATCTTTGATTTTTATTAATTTCACCTTTGTTGTTTAATTAATTCCCAAGTAATAAAATCTGATCTTTTTGTGGAGATAAATCTGTAAGGCTCCTTTCTTATTGACCTGGGAGAAATATCTAAAAGGGTAGTTCAGAGGGGAGGGAGCTTTGAACCTAAAGGTCCCTCATTATTTCTGGGACCCCAAAATTTTGTCAAGTCACCCAATTAACTTTCCATATATTAAATTTTGGCCCCTACAGTTTGGCAAGCCAAGTCAGGAGTTTACCAACCCACCCACCCACCCCTAGCTTGGTCATGAGCCAGCTAATCTGGTGGATTTTCTTTTAACCCTCCCCCACTAAATTCCCTCATTTAACTAATCTCCCTTGCTTTAATCCTCTAAAAGCCTTGCTTCCGGAGAAAAAGCCAATCCACTTGAAAGGGCAACATGTCTGAATATTTTTTCTTCCTCATGCTTTCATCATTGGAGCATTTTGGGACAACTTAACATCCAGATTCAATCAGATGGATTACTCAGTCTTTTCTCATTGTCTTACAGGCTTTTTCCTCATCTATCTAGGATGATAACTTTGGCATAATGGAGTGGGAGATTCTGTCCCCCTCACCCAGTATATTTTTAATGTTACTGATTGTATTATAGCTAAATTTGAATTTTGCCATGAAAATATAATCATAGCTCTAAAGATTATCCTCTTTATTAGCAATATTGTGACATGGTATTTTTTCATAATAAGGGGGAAAGAGAGAAAAAAGGATATGGCCATGTTAGACCACGTGGTGAGAGAGACACTGGGACAGCTCCCTCTGCTGGAGATGACCCGAGTTCAGAAACAGATCGTGACCAATCTTTAGAATCATATCAGCAGAAACTGTTCCCCCTGTAGGAGGCTGTCGAACATACCAAAAAGGGAGCAGCAATGCAGGTTAGAAAACACAGGGTGTGGGGAGGGGGGGGGGGAAGAGAATTTGGACCACAAAGTTTTGAAAATGGATGTCAAAATTGTTTCTACATGTAACTGGGGGAAAAATAAAATTCTAAATAAATGGGAAAAAAAGAACTGACTATGTACCAGGCACTGCATAAAACACTGGAAATAAATATGTAAGTAGAGAGTTCCTGCCCTCAAAGAAGACAACACATAAAAGGAAGGTGAAAGGGAGGTTAAAATGTTAGAGAGTTACCCATATCAGAACATGGTAAAGAGAATCCTGATAGTCAGGAATTCAGCTTGGAGAGTAATGAAGATGTGGCCAGGTTGGCCACACTTCTTAAAAATGTAGTTTCTGGGAAGAACTAACAAGTCTGAGGGAGAGGCCACAGATACAGAGGATCCAGTGTGAGAATTCCATGAATGAAGTGAATTTCTAGGGTGAAGGGGTTTCTGTGACCTAGTATGCCTTAGTTTACTCAAATGTAAAATGAGTATTATAACAGCATCTACCTTGGAGGGTTGTTGTGAGGATTAAATGAGAAAAATATTTGTAAATGGATTCAGCATAGTTCCTGGAACATAGTAGGCACTATGTAAGTGTTTATCCTTTTCTCTTTCCTCTTATTTTAATCTTCAGCCTGCCTCTCTAGCAGTACTTTCTGTCTTCAAATATGCCCAAGCTTCCTCACCCTTAAAAAATATTCACTAGATTTTAGTATCCTTTCAACCTATATCTAGCCTTCCTTTCTAATACAAATCCTTCAAAAATATTTCTATATTCGCTGTCCCACCTTCCTCTCTTCTCAAGCCTTTACAATCTGGCTTCTGACCTCATCCTTCAATTAAAAACTTTCTCTCCAAAGTTACCATTAATTTGGCACTTGCAAAATCTGATGGTCTTTGCTCTATTTTCATACATCTCAAACTATTTTCTGTCTTTAACACTGGTAACTTCCCCTTGTTCCTTAACACCATCTTTTTGGATTTTTGCGACACTCTTTTCTCCTGATTCTCTTCCTACCTATCTGATAAGTCCTCATTTTACTTTGCATATTCATCATTCCTATCACATCTCATAACTGTAAGACTATCGTAAGTTTCTGTGCTAGGTCCTCTGCTTTTCACCCTCTACACTTTTTTTTTTTTAAATAAACTTACCACCTTCCATTGGCTTAACAATCATCTCTATGCAGAAGACTCCCAGATATGCACCAAGTTCTCCCCTGAATTTGTTTATCAACAATTATATTTTTAAAATTTAATATTTTGTTTTTCCCTAAATTTATTGCTCTAATAAGAATTTAGAAGGCTCATTCTTATTTTATCATGATTCTTATAGGTTTATAGCCCTGTCCAGGACCCAGGAAAGTTGACTTTGTCTCAGGTAGAAGACTTGGGAGTGCAAATCAGGATTGAATCTCCAAGATATCGGTTAAAATAATTATTTCTCATGAGTTAGAAGTATCATCTTCCCATGTAGGAATACAAATAGTTTAACATTATTTAATCCCTTATGGTTTCTCATTCCTGTTTATTGTTTACCTTTATATGATTCACTTGAGTCTTCAGTTTGAAAGTCAAATTTTCCATTTATTTCTGGTCTTTTCATAAGGAATACTTAAAATCATCTATTTCATTGGATATCTACTTTTTCCCTTGAAGGATTGTACTCAGTTTTGCTGGGTAGATTATTCTTGGTTTGAATCCTAGATCTTTTGCCCTCTGGAATACCATAGTCCAAGTGCTCAAATCCTTTAATATAGGAACTGCTAAATCTTGTGTTATCTTGATTGTGGCACCATGATACTTGAATTATTTATTTTTGGCTGTTTTAAATATTTTCTCCTTAAGCTGGAGTTCTGGAATTTGGGGAAATTTTCATTTTGGGAGCTCTTTCAATAGGTGATTGATGAATTCTTTCAATTTCTATTTTACCCCATGGTACTAATATATCAGGGAAGTTTTCCACATTAATTCCTTAAAAGATGATGTCTAAGTTCTTTTGTTGATCTTGGTTTTCAGGTAACCCAATAATTCTTAAATTATTTCTCAATCTATTTTTAGGTCAGTTGTCTTTCCAATGAGATATTTCACACGTTCTATTTTTATATAATACCAGTCTTTATTTCTTTTTTATTAGATGAAAAGCCTTAAAAATTCTCCTTCATAAGATGGAACTTACAGAAAGTTAATAGTTTATAGCTACCATTACTCATTCATCTTAAAGCAGGAAGAAATATTTCAGTTTTTTATCTCAAATTTACCAACTTCAAATAAACAGGTTTGGAGATGCAATATTGGCATGATGTTGAATGAAAAAATGTCATCGCTGAGCTGAGAACTAGTGTGTCCCAGATATTAGGAGAACTGGGTTTGAATTCATGACTATGTCACCAAATCACTTAACTTCCAAAGTTCAATTTCCTCAACTGTAAAATAGAAATATAAGTATTACCAAATAGACCTGATGGGAGCAACAAGTTTTTTTAAAGTATTGTGATGTATCAGCCAACAAGGGTGTTATAAAAAGGCCTATTATGTGCCAGACATTCTGCTAAGGTCTCAGAACAAAAATGAAAGCTCTTAAGGAGCTTAAATTCTATTGGGGAAGAGAATATATATAGAGAGACAGCACAAGGATGCCTAAGACCAGAGATGGGTGACAGAACATCATATCTGTAGAACAACAAATAGGCCACTATGGCTGGAATACAGAATGCATGGAGAGGATTCATGCGTAAGAAACTTGGAAAGGTAGAAAAGGGTAAGGTTGGAAAAATGCTCTAAATGCCAAACAGAAGAGCTCATTTTTGGAGCTTATTGAGTAGGGGATGTGATATGGTTAATTCTTTTTGCAAGTGTGTGGAGGACAGACTGAGGTAATGAAATAGTCTATACAAGAAAGAGTTGATTAGGACCAGAATGAGGGCAGAGTCTGTGAGAGCAAGAGAAGGTGATGTGATAGAGAAATAAATGGTAGCTGACTCAATATTTGGGGTGAATGAGAATAGAAGAGTCAAGGAAGACATCAAAATTGTGAACCTGCTGGGCTAGAAGGATGGTAACTCCCCCAACAGGAAAAGGAAAGTTTGGAAGGGTAGGTTTGAGGAAAAAGGTAACCTTTTCTATTTTGGACATGGTGAGTTTGAGGTGCCTATAAACAACTAGTTTGAAATATCCACAAGGTAGTTTGTCATGAGACAGTAAGATGCTATGCTTTTAAAATATATATATTTTTTGCATATTTAGCAGGGATTATAACCCTGAATCACTCACCTTAAATTGGGTTACATTTCCCCCTATCTTCAATTAGGCCAATTCTCTTATTATTTCTCATTCCAGCTTCTAAGGTAATGAAAGAGAATGCTTTAAATATTTCTTCTAACTACTAAAATGGCAACATCTTGCTCATTTATCACTTATCTCTGAGTCCATTCCTTAGCTAATTATATTACATCGAAGAAACCTCTTTTCTTCATAAGCATTTGTTTATCATTCTCTATATGCATCAGATCTCTAATCACAAAATTTAAATGATCAAAGTTATTGGATATATTATACTGTAATAAATAATAAAAGATGTAAATAATTGTTTACAACATATCAGCTGTGAGAAAGATCACAAAGTCACATTCAACCATCACTACAACTGCTTACTTCTCAATTCTGTAAACACTGTCCCACCACTTAGTTCTCTTTAAATACAAATTAAACTTTCTCAAGATTTTTCTTCAGGTATCTTTGAAAGACAGGAATTAAATCCAGTTCTCTCAAGAAAAAATTCTGTTGCTTTCTTTTCAGCCATCAAACAGTCCCTCTAATCTCAGTCTCTTCCTAGACTCCTCATGGAATAACAGTTAACCTCCCAAAGCACCACTGTGGTCCAGCCTCTTCTTTTTTAAGCCATTAAATACAATCAAAATAGGAACTATCACATAAAACAGCTATCACCATGAAGAAATAGGGTATAAGGAACCATAATAGGTCCTTGCAGTCATGAACATAATCCAGACAGATAAATGAAAAGAATCAGGTTGAGGATAGCTACATTAGTCATTATTTTTATATATCCTTTCCACATATTGGCCTCAAGATCTTTCATGGCCAGCCATTCAGCCCTCTCACCTGATGGTAAACTTAGTTCCAGAACATGCTGGTGCTGCAGCTTGTTCAGAGGTTGGGGGTAAATTTAAAAACTGAGAAAAATTCCTCAGGTAAATGTGGCAGAGATCAGCTTAAATGAACTGTGGTCTGGAGATGAGATAGTGCAAACTCCTGAATATGTCTCATCCCTATAATACTTTTCAGCAATTGTTAAATATATTTCATTGTAAGGATAAAAATCAATAGACTATGATATGTGGTGAAGAAGAAAATATTGAGAAATAGATTGAAAGAACAGACCAACACACTGCTCCTCTTAATCTGTCGATACATGAGACATTTCTCAAACTTAATCCAGATATAATTTGTTTAAAATTCTTGGTCAGGAGATGTTTTTCTTAATTTGTGCAAGAATTTAATTCTTTTTATCCTCTATATAAAAAAGATATCAGATATAAAACAGAAATCAGAAGATGGCTAGCAGAGCCATTGACTTGCATTGACTTTAGGTCATATATATTCTTTAAGAAGTTTTTTTTGTAAAGAATCTTTTAACAACTAAAAAGCATCCTGTCTAAATAACACATAGGTTTAAAAATCAAACAATGGATAAACATAGCTACATGCATCCAGTAATTGATAGGGAGGGTCTGAATCTTTGATTTCACTGACATAGAAGATTCCTGATGAGGAAATTCCTTCTACCAATAGAGTTTGGGACCTTTTATTCTAGAGAGTTTCCTCCAGCCCTGAGAGATTCAGAGACTTGCCCATGGTTTCACAGCTAGTATATATCATATGTGGACCTTGAACCTGAACATTCTTGGCTTTAAAGGCATTTCTTATTTATTCCATGTTTTAATAGGTACTTGGGGAAAAAATACACACACACACACACGTACACACATACACATACACACATAAATACATATATACATATATATACACATGTATGTGTATGTGTTTATATATTATATATATGTATGTATATATGTGAGATATTCTTGTTTGAAAATATGTAAGTAAATATGCCTAAATATTATGTGAGGTATTAATTCAAAGTTCATTTTGGACTAGAGTGGTAATAACAGAAAAAGAGATATTCTATTTCCTTGGAGAACAACATGAACTTGATGCTAAGTATTGTTTGTCTAATTCCCTTTCTAGTGATCCTTTCCTTACAGATGCCTAGCTTATTTGAGTTTGAGCTAAAAGAGCCCCTTCAGTCCAATGCTTCATTTTTTTCCACAGAATTTTATTTATTTTATTCTGAACTTAAGAAAAAACAAGCATTTCTTTAATATAAAAGAATAGAAAAAAGATAATTGCACATGAAACTGCAAATCTATTATGTCCAACTTTCTATTCCTTTTAAATACATAATAGCTATCATGTAATTTTCTTTTCCTCCCTTTTTCTTCCCTAAGTCCAACCTAGAGATGGCTACCATTAGACACAAATATGTATATGTGGTGTAAGGGCCAAATTTAGTATGGGAAGAGTTAATTGTGTGGTCTTCCTAAATATTGAGGTAAGAAAAGAAACAGCCTCTTTCAAAAACAAAACAGGATTATTAATGGGAACAAATTTAAAACAGTATCTGAATCACACAAGTGAGATTAATAGAACTAGAAACAATGTATAAGTCTCTGCGTTAAAAAGGCCCCAGGCACCCGAACCTGACTCCAGCCCAGAGCTAGCTCTGCCTAAAACACACACACACACACACACACACAAACTCACCAATACTGGAAATCTGTAGCTATTAGCTGTAGTGTCTTCTATTTTGGTCCAAAGGTCAAAATCCAGCAGCCCCTCTAATTGTCTGCCTTCCTCCCTTCTTTGTTTCCATCAGAACCCTCTGTAACCACCTCTTAGAAAAAACTCTTCTTACTATAACTAACTGTATCTTAACTTACTCCCCCACAGGAAGAGGAGGAGTGGTTCTTAGCCATGCTGAGTCTCCAATTGGCTCAGCACACTCACATGGGCTGTCCCCATTATAATCTTGCCAGACCAGTTACTTAAATAAATGTGCCCTGTGGTCAGAGTTCCTCTTGTTTGTTCAATTATCTCCAAAGTACACACCCATCTTCTCTTAGGTTTTTAAGCTTACATTTTTTCAGTCTCACATAATGTAACAAAGATAGGATTATGAAAACCCCAAATCACAATTAATTTCTTACAATGTGTATACATATATAGATGCAAAATCATTCTATCCATATTTCTATTTATCAGTTCTTTCTCTAGATGTAGATAGGATCTTCCTTCAAAGGTCCTTTGTAGTGAATTTGTATATTCATGATAGGTGAAATGACTTAGTCACTCAGTGAAAAAAATGAAGACTAAGAAAACATAAGTTTCTTACCCAAGTTGCTATAGTAAAGTATGTGGGGTATCCCTAAAGCCAATAGAGGACAGAAAAGAGGAACACCAAAGGTAGGATTAGTGAGTGAGGGAGTGGAGAGATACCAGGTAGAAGGTGGTGGTTCCTCGTAGTTACTACAGCCTATACCACTCACAAAAGCGCACACATCTTTAGAAAAATAACAAATATGTGGTACCCATGAAAGGCAGTGAGTGAGGGATCAATCAATCAAGTATTCAAGTATTTAAGAAGGTCCTATGGTTGTGGATAGTCTGCTGGACTTAAAGTCAGGAAAACCTGGATTCAAACTTTTCTTCTGATAATTACTACTTCTTTGACCTTGGCAAGTTAAGTATCCTCTATGGACCTTCTCTGTATGTTGAAGGGATTAGATTCAGTGACTTCTATGGTCCTTTCCAACTCTAACTGTATGGTTCTAGTGTTAGGAACTATCAAAGTACTAAATGATAGTACTAAGTTCCTTTTTATATGATACTTTATTGCTTACAAAATGCTTTCCTCACAACAATCCTGCACACTAGTTAGCATTAGTATGACTATGCCCATTTTAGAGATAAGCAACCTGGGAATCAGAAGCATTGACTGACCTGTCCATAATTACAAAGTGAATTATGGTCACAGCAAGGATGGCTATATCTTTTGTCTACAAGTCCCTCACTCCTTTCAGTCTTCCAGGAGGGAAGGAAATTCCTTTCCTCTGTAGTCATCAAGCATTGTCTTCTTAGAGACATTTCTAATGTTTAATGAAGGAAAGTACTCTGACAAATACAGGAGGCACCTACCAGAACCAAAGTCTTGGTGTAAGGTTCTGGTAGGTGCCTCCTGTACTATTTATCTACTTAGAAGCACCACTATCCTAGTTGTTGCCTGAAGAAACCATTAGAAATAAAATATTTAGTAACTTTATCACTTTTCCTCATCAAAGGCTAAACATAGATGAAATGTATTTCCCAGGTGATCACAGCTGTCAGATCCTGACTTCCTACACAATTCAACATCATGCTTTCTTTTTCTGTCCCCCCATCTAATATTTTCTTCCCCACCACTGTCAATATTTGCTAGCTTTTAACTCAAATATTGGCCATTTGCTTAAAGACATGAATTGAATTCACACCTTTGTTCCTATTTGTTTGCTGTATTGTGTGAAATGACCCTGTTCTGTTCTCCTTCCATAAGTGTAAGTCTAGGCCTGCTAGAGCCACCTTCTGGTTCTCCATGCTTTACTTTTGCCTTGGGTTCTCCATCTCCAACCTTAATTTAGCAGAAAAGTCAAAATCTTTTCCTTTTCTTTCTTGTCCTACTCTGTAAGAACAGTAAAATACTCTCTCTTAAAGGTAATTTTACCCTTAAAAAACTAAAGGGAGGTACAAAGGGGATGAAATTATGCAAGAAAACATTTGCTATAGAGACATATTTAGAGACTTGCTGTTTGCTACTACTTTGCCTTACTGAAATCCAAATCACACACAGATAAAGACATCACCCCATGATATTATTGGTCCTTTTTGAAAATGAAGGACAAATAACAACTGCTAGTGAGACTCACACTAACTTTCTCTTTCCATGATTTCCCCTGGTTCTCAAAGTCTATGACAAATCTGATATAATTGATCGGGTCATTGATCTTCACTGCATAATCCTATATTTGATGAGCTCACCCTTCCCCAGTGGACTGGCTTTTTAGAATCCAGGTTCACAATAGCTTTGTTTTACTGACATACTAATTGGTGACAGACAATGTTCCCCACAAATAAAGACAGGGTCATGATTTCACAATGTTTCAGAGAAGATCAAACATAAAATGATACTAAACAAAGGCAGGGGGAATGGCAAAACTACACATCAATAACATAAACCAACAGACTGATGTTTCTTGGGAAAACTGCAATACAAATCAACCTGTAAAATAGTTGAAGAGAATTTAATTCCCTATGATATGGAATTTTAGAGGAAAGGGAAAAAGCATCACTGCAATAAGTAAAGTCAAGCAAAAATTATCTATACAGTGGCCATTAAAAAAAAGTAAATTTCTTTTTGTAAATTGTTTCCAACACTTCTCTGGTGCTAACATGTTTTGTCATAGATTTGTTGGAAACTTAAATAGTTCATGACAATTCTCAAATTTTTCAAAATTGTATTTCTTGAGATTCTTGCTTTCCTTGCATAAATTATTCACATGGTGCTATTCACTTCACTCTGTATCAGTTTCTATTACAAAGAAGTCTCTTGAATAATGTTTTTGTCATTTCTTATGGTACAATAATATTCCATTACACTAATATACCATAATTTGTTCAGCTATACCCTAATTGATAGTCACTATCTTAGACCCTAGTTCTTTCAGTTTCTTCTTTTTAGAAAAAAAGAAACAACAATCTGAAATGTTGCTGTAAGTACATGTTGTATTGACTAGTATGTTCTAGTTCTTAAGGTGGGCCCAGAGCCGAATATGATGAAGACTTAGGCAGGGATCATCTTCCATACAGCTACCAAAATACTATTTCTAACGCACAGTCGTGATGTCATTTTTCTGGCTCAAAACGCTCTGGAATAACTCTTACCTTGAGGATAAAATACATTCTTTTGTTTTACACACTTATAGTCTTGAATTCAGACTCCAGCCTATGTTTTCTATTACCCTTCTTTGCACACACTACATTACAACCCTATGATATTCTTGGTAATTTTTATTTTGGGTTATCTTTCAAGAAATGAATAGTAGATTCCCCTGCCCCATATTTTACTTTCCCATTTGGTTCTAAGAGATTTAGAGGATTTTTTTTTCATGATTCTTTAAAATATGATGTCTAGGGTCCTTTTTTGATCATAGCTTTTTGGTAGTCAAATTATTATTATTTTTTCTCTTCATCATTTTTCTAGGTCAGTGTTGTTGCTAGAAGATACTTTACATTTTCTTCTATATTTTCAGTCTTCTGGTTTTCTTTTAATTTTTCTTCTTGTCTCATGAATCATTGGCTTCTAGTAGTTCATTCTAATTTTTCATAGTTTGTTGCTTAAGAAAGTTTTCATACCTCTTGAGCCAAGCTGATAATTCCCCTTCAAATTATTTTTTTCCATAACTCTTATTTCTTTTCTATTTTGCCCCTCTAGCACATTTCTTTCATTGACTAAAAACAATTTAAACTCATTTTATTACATTTTTGATCTCCTTATTTCTCTGCAGTTTTCAAATTGTGCTAGAAGGTAGAATAGAAACTTGTTTTGTTCCTAGAATCTGTGCTACACTGCTGCTGCTTGCTTCTGAACCTGATCCTCTTTGGGTCTACCACCTAGGACCTACAATTGCCCCTTATCCCAGATTGCTAACCCCAGATGCAAGTCCTTTCTCCAGTCTGCCCTGGGTCTGTGGTCTGGAATTGTATGATGTGTGACAAAGATATCAGTTGATACCTGTTTCTCTCTCTTTTCATCCCTCAGTATGGTACTGTAACCTTTTTTGCCCTGATGTACAGCCCCTCCCTGGGTGCTCAAATGCTTTATATGTCCAAATGTTTATAGACTCCTCTGTTTCCTTATACTGTCCTGGGAAGGGAAAATGACTCATAATGTCTTTTTCTTATATTTCCCCTTCAGAATCTAATAGGATACAATGGTCTAGATTTTCTAGATTTATTTGCATGATCTTTTTTTTTTCTTTTTTGGGGGCTGGGGTGGGGCTTGTTGTAATATTTTCTACCACTCTACCATCTTGGTTCTATGTTCCCTATATTTGCTTACAATAAGTTTTGTATTTACTTATTCAAACTGCATAAGAAAATATGTAATACTTACTTATACTCAGTGTACATTATTTTCCTTAACAAACTATAAATTTGAGTCAGTTGGGACATATAATGCATGGAATACTGAATTGGAGTAAGGAAGACCTGAGCACTTCAGTTCAACTATGACCTCTGACACTTGCTAACTGTATGATCCTAGGCAAATTACTTAACTTCTATCTGTCTCAGTATCCGAAACTCTAACATTGGGATAATAATAGCAGCAACCTCTCAGTGTTGTTTTGAGGCTGGGAAGATAAAATGAAGTAATCTTTGTAAAGAACCTAGCTCAGTGGCACATATCAGATGCCTAATGAATACTTCCTTCCTCCTTCCTTTCCTCCTCTTCTTGGCAGGTATTATTATTTTGAGTCATCGTATTCACTATGCCTGACACTTAGTAAGCGCTTAATAAATGTTGATAGTCTGAACTGAACATCTACCTCCTCCAGGAATGATAAGGAACAGGCACTATGGAATTTGAACATTCATTAAAAGCAGGGCTAACAGACAGCATGTAGAAATACCTAGAACTAAATGGTCTAGTCAATTCATTGAAAAGTACCAATAGCATGTACAGAAACAATATTGAAATCTGAAAATAATTACAAGGACTAGGGAGTGGAGTGAGTGAGAGGTGAGACCTGGGTTTAAGGTGGAAGGACTTTGATGATGATGATGAAACTTTAAAACATTGAACAGTAAGGCAGTTTCCTTTTTTACATTTCAAATTTCCATGATTTTGTCAAGATAAAACATGCAAGAATAGATACTTCCATGTTCAGTGTGGTGTCATTCTATAATGATAGCTATTCAAATGTATTACCTGAGTCCCCACCTGATATGTTATATTGTTAGACATTCCAGTAACACATTAATCCAATTATAAAATATTTAATGAAAATCTGAAATAACATAAGAATAAAGTGATTCCTTATACTTAGAAACAAAGGAGTGCAAATCTGCTACATGTCTAGGGGAGTTATAATTGTATAATTGTATTTGCCCTTCTGTTTTCCTCCCTCACCAAGAGGTCATAATTATTATGACTCATGTCTAAATGGTAGAAGCTTGAGGTTTGGTATTGTCTTCTCAGAATCATGCAGGGCAGGCTAGAGAATGGTTAGCAGCATCAGCTTAACTCTGGGGCCATTCTCATGATCCAGTTGGGAGAGTGAAGTTCAAGATACAATAATTCTCACTTTGTACAGTTGTCTTCTCTATTCATATCCTAAGCAGAGCCCTTTACTTTGTTGCTCCTTTCCCCACTGACCCAAACTTCATAGAGAATCTCTTGTTACATCATCTGTCATATCTGGCCTCCTTACCGATCAGATTGCTCACTTAGCCATGAAGTAGCTCACAGGACCATAAATATAGTGCTGGAGGAGCTTTAAAGCTGATCTAGTTTTATTGATGAGCAAACTGAGACCCATAGTGATTGAGTTACTTTCCCAATGTCACACAAATAGTAAGTGGCAGAGCTGAGAATCAATCTTGAGCTTGGTGAGACCAAGTTGAGTCCTATAACTTTGATGTGCTTTCTGCTACTACACTGTTCTTTTCTTGTGGTCTCACATTTAGCTCCTTGGCTGATGCTACTTTGACCCAAAATCATTTGGGAAGGATAAGTTCTATGGAAAGCCCCTCTCCCCTTACAGGAGGCAGTATATCATAGTATCAAGAGTACTGGACTTAAAGTCAAGAAGTCTTGAGTTCAAATTGAACCCTTAATAATTTCTATGTGATCACTGGAATTCGTATAGCTTCTCTGAGCCTGTTTTCTTATCTGTAAAATGAAGACAGTGATGTTGTGAAGAACAAATTACATAATGTGGGTAAAGAGATTTTCAGTCTTTAAAACAATATGTAAATGACAGTTATTATGATCCAGTGATGTTGTGAAGAACAAATTACATAATGTAGGTAAAGAGATTTTCAGTCTTTAAAACAATATGTAAATGACAGTTATTATGATCCAGACAACATATCATAACCAAAGGAACTACTACTCAAACCATGGGTAAGTTAGGGTAGGGGCAAACAGTGCCTATGCATGACAAACAAAGAGGGTATGGTTCTCTGCTAAGGACCCTTAATGATGAATCTGAAACAACAAACAATAGATATACTGTGCTAATGCACCCAGATTATAAAGGAGGAGGAATATGAGCCACTCTTTCATGTTGGTTTCTTGCACTCTATTATCTGCTACTAGAATCCCTCAGATGGGGAGCTCAAAAAGTTCTTTCTATGAAGAAAATGGAAATGTGCAAACAGTAGTCAAATGAGGATTTTGTTTTTTGCTCTAAGTGCAATTTCTGCAGAAGCAAACTTAAGTTAAAAAAAGAATACATTTTCAAATTTTGTTACAGGCAAAAAGTATAAAAACCATCTTGTCTTGCCTTGATACAGAACTGAATTTTTCCCTCCTATTTTCCAAACTCGGAACCATTTTAATTCAAGTGTCTCAAAGGATATCACTAATCACATAAGGTACTATCTAATTCAGCATTCATAAAATTGTAAATTTCCCTTTTTCATTATAGTATATGTACCAAAAGAACTTAATGCTGAGGCAGTATTTGCTATGGGCATGCATGTTTTTGTTTGTATAAAATAAAATATTAATTAAATGATAAAAGGAATTTTAGAGTAGGTGACAAAAATAATAGCAACTAGATATAAGATGAGGCATGAGGGAAACATCTGAATTAAGTTATTTATTGGTGGCTTGAAAGTACATTAGTGGGGCAGCTAGGTGGCGCAGTGGATGGAGCACCGGCCCTGGATTCAGGAGTACCTGAGTTCAAATCCGACCTCAGACACTTGACACTCACTAGCTGTGTGACCCTGGGCAAGTCACTTAACCCCAATTGCCTCACCAAAAAAAAAAAAAAAAGAAAGTACATTAGTAACACTATCATTTCAAGTTTGTTTTTTAAAATTGGTTATTACTTATATTCACTTATATTTTTGTTACCAGTCATTTGCCTATATACTTCATCTTTCATTGATCATTCCTTTTAACAAAGAAAAAACTAAGTAAAATTGACAACAAATAGATTATATTTGACAGCATACACAATACCCTTTAACTATAGTTCCTTTCCTTTCTACTGGGATTAGGGGTGGGGGTGTTTTATCATTTGCTTTCTGAGATAAGGTAGCTCACTGACAGTGTCATAGAACAGCAACTAAACTTGCTATATAAATAGAGCAATTATATGAATCCCAGGAGGTTTTTTTTGAGTTATTAAATTAAAAAACTGCTACAAAAACTAAATTGCATAATGGGAGTGATGGAAAAAAGCTAAGAAAATGCAACCCAGCATTTCTCCCAATAGTAGCATGCTACAGTAGAATTGAATGGGAAAAAATATCTGAAGGGTGGATGATAAACTAAGTGCTAAACTCAATAAGGAAATTTTAGTGGATGCTAATACATTTTTAAGATGGAAGGTAAAAAGGTCTCCTCTTAGGGCTAACTGGAAAATATAATTTTTAAAACTCTGGCCAAATAGATACACACATGTTTAAATATTATTTCCTATATAACACATAGGGTACCTTCATGCCAAGAATGAAAGGAAAAAAAAAGAGACAAAAGGATTAGGTCAAGTCTGTGTTTATTATATAGTAAATGCAGCCACCAGATTATAGTACCTGAGTGTTGATGGATTCTTGCAGGTTGTTATCATTATCTTTTTGGGGAGGGAGTCCTCTGCAACAGGTTAGAAAATAAAAGAATGAAGGTAGGTGCTTTATTACATCCCATGTTTGTTAAACAAGGTACACAGTCACATAGAGATAATTGATAATGAACAATTTTTGGAACGAAGCAACAAACATGCACACACACATACATATACACATACATATATACATACATATGTGTATGTCTGTGTTGGTGTGTATGTCTGTATCTTTGTGTGGTCTTGGACTGCTATTTCTCCTTTCTTTCAACTTCTTTTTAGCATTTTTTTTGGCATTCTATATATTTTGGTTTTTTTTCCAAATGAGTTGTCTTTTATTTTATTGTTACAAAGTATCCTTTTTATCATTTGATTTGCATAGTATTAAAATTGTAAGTTAATTTTGTTAGTAGTATCACTTTGACTATATAACCATGACCTAGCCATGAGTCCTGACTATTCCCCCAGGTATTTAAGTTGCTTTTTATTTCTTTAAAGAGTGCTTTATCAGAAAATATTGGATGTTGCAGGGGATGTGGGAAAGCTGGGACACTAATCTACTGTTGGTGGAGTTGTGAAAAGAGCCAATGATTCTGGAGAGCAATTCGAAACAATGCCCAAAGAGCTATAGATGTGTTCATACCCTTTGATCCAGGAATACCATTACTTGTTAGGTCTATATCCCAAAAACATCCCCCCAAAAGAGAAAAAGTCCTATTTGTACAAAAATATTTATAGAAGCTCTTTTTTGTGGTGGCTAAGAATTGGAAATTAAAGGAATACCCATCAACTAGGGAATTGCTAAACAAACTGTGGTATGTGGTGGTAATGGTGTATTATTGTGCTATAAGAAATGGCAAACAGGATGATTTCAGAAAGGCCTGGAAAGACATTTATGAAAAGATGGAAAGACATTTATGAAAAGATGGATAGTGAAGTGAGCAGAACAAAGAGAACACTGCACAGAGACAGCAATGTTGTTTGATAAAGAACTTTGAATGACTTGACTATCCTCAGCAATGAAATGATCCAAGACAATCCCAAAGGACTATTCATGAAACATATTACCCACCCTCAAATAAAGAACTGATAAAAATGGAACAGATTGAAGAATGCTATTTTTCACTTTTTTCACTTTTTTCTTTTAATCAAGTTTTATTGTACAAAATGACAAATATGGTAATGTTTTACATAATCATACATGTATAACCCATATATGATTGCCACCTGAGGAAGGGGGGAGAGGAGGGAGGGAAAGAGGGATAAAAATTGGAACCCCAAATGATAAATAAAAATCTTCAGTACAAAAAAAGTAAAGAACATTTTATAACTGAACTTAAGACTTTTGTGTATTTTGGTAAGTTGATTCTCAGAGATATTTAATGAATTTTGTAGTTTTTGGAAGAACTATGGGAAAAGGTTTGCAATATTGTATAAGAGGTGCAAAACAAGAACAACAACAACAAATTCCAAAGAAAAGAAGGGCAAGAAAGCAAAATTTCACAAGGCTTTAAAAATAGCTGAAAAAAGAAGAAAAATAAACACTAAAAGAGAAAGGGAAAGATAAACCAAACTGAATGCAGAATTCCAGAGAATAGCAAGGAGAGATAAGGTCTTTTAAAATGAGCAATGCAAAGAAATAGCAGAAAACAATAGAATGGAAAAGACAAATCTTGTCAAGAAAATTAGAGATATCAAAAAAAGTTAGGTGGCACAGTGGATAGAGCATTGGCCCTGGAGTCAGGAGGACCTGAGTTCAAATATGGCCTCAGACACTTGACAGTTACTAGCTGTGTGACCCTGGGCAAGTCACTTAACTCCTATTGCCTCACAAAAAAAAATTGCTTCAAAAATAGTCATGATATTCAAACCCATGCAGCCCGCATGAAAACCTTTGTGACCTGGCCACCTCAAATTCCTGTCCATCCAGAGCAGCTTGCAAGTGCTGGCTTTTATTATGTGGGTCGAAATGATGATGTCAAATGCTTTTGCTGTGATGGTAGACTGAGGTGTTGGGAATCAGGAGATGATCCTTGGGTGGAGCATGCCAAATGGTTCCCAAGGTGTGAGTATTTGATACAAATGAAAGGACAAGAGTTTGTTAATCAAGTTCAAGCTAGGTACCCTCATCTCCTTGAACAGCTATTGTCAACTTCAGATGCTCCAGGGGATGAAAGTGCTGATCTACCAAATATTCATTTTGGACCTGGTGAAAATAATTCTGAAGATGCTGTCATGATGAACACTCCTGTGATTAAAGCTGCTTTGGAAATGGGCTTCAGTAGAAGTCTGGTAAAACAGATTGTTCATAGTAAAATCTTAACAACTGGAGAAAATTATAAAACAGCCAATGACATTGTATCAGACCTCCTCAATGCAGAAGATGAAAAAAGGAAGGAAGAGAAAGAGAGACAAACTGAAGAAATGGCATCAGATGACCTGACATTAATTCGGAAGAATAGAATGGCTCTGTTTCAGCATTTGACCTGTGTACTTCCTATCCTGGATAATCTCTTAACATCGGGTGTGATTAATGAGCAGGAACATGATGTTATTAAACAAAAAACACAGATGTCTCTACAAGCAAGAGAACTGATTGATACCATTTTAGTCAAAGGAAATGCTGCAGCCAATATTTTAAAATATTTTCTCAAAGAAATTGATTCTGTGTTGTATAACAATTTATTTGTGGAAAAGAACATGAAGTATATTCCAACAGAAGATGTTTCAGGTCTTCCTATGGAAGAACAGCTTAGGAGATTACAGGAAGAAAGAACATTTAAGTCTGTATGTACAATGAAGTTTCTATTGTATTTATTCCTTGTGGTCATCTGGTATTATGCAAAGAATGTGCTCCTTCTCTAAGAAAATGCCCTATTTGCAGGGGTATAATCAAAGGTACAGTTCGTACATTTCTTTCATGCAAAGAATCCATACTTCCAAATTTGTATGGAGACAACTTCAAAATGGTCAGTCAGGAGCCACTGAAGCCTTTTGGAAGAAAGAATAAAGTATTTTAAGGCTTTTTAAAGCAAATTAACATACAATTCTGCTTTGATATCAGTTACTTGGTTTTCTTAAAGTACATGGTGTTGTTCATATACTAGAGTATATATTCCTTGAAAGTTTGTGTGTTTATGTGTTTGTGTGCATTTTTTTTTTGTGTTGGAAGAACAGGATATGATACTGTGTGCTTGAAGGATATAGACATACTGTTATTCACCATTTTTGAATAATTGAACTTGGCTAGTTTACTAGAAGATTTGAGTACTACATAAGTATAGTTATAGATGTGGGAGCCAGGAGTCTCCAAATTTGCCATAATTATGGTGTCATTTTTGGGGGGAGCTTTTAATAATTTTGTTGCAAAAGACTAATTAGTCGAGGTGAAAAATTTTCCTAATGTGAGGAACAGATTATTAGCATCATTTAAAAGAGAGAATTAATCTAAATATTTTGACTCAGTTGAATAAATATATCATTGGTGTGATGTTTTCTTGTCTTTAAAGATAAGATTTCAGATTACATCTCATTTTCTCAACACTTCTAACAAGTGAATATCTTAATTTAGGACACAAGATTAGAAAGTAGATTTGTGCATTAAAATAATGTGATTTACAAAAGGGTTTCTTTAGTGATCTGTAGTTTATGTAAGGTGATTCTATTTCAGGAGCATAGCTGTTGTATGTCTGTTCATTGTAAAAAATAAATAATGCTGATGCGGTAGTATGATACTACCACATTCTTTATAAGCTAAATTATATTTGTTTTGGGAAACTTATGTAATAATGCCCCTTTTTATAATGTGTTTCTACTGTAATTGTTTTTATGTATTTTTTGTACTGTGTTAATAGTTTTAATGTTTGAATATGATGCCTGGTGTGAAGATATCTTCAACTATCTGGTTGTTTTCTTTGTGTTTCCTACAGTGCCTTGCACATCATAGTCACTCAATAAAAATTTGTTAATTAAAGAATTAATAACTGCAATGAAAAAAAATAGTCATGATAAAAGATTAAAATTATAGGGATTTAAGATAATACAAGAGATTAAGAAGAGATGGCAAGAATATGCAGAATTATACAAGGAAATTTCAAAATATTAGTTTTAGTTTTGTTAATAATTTGTATATTCCAATCCTTCTTTTCCTCCTCTAATTTTTAATATCTCCTCATTCATGCTTATTTTATATGTTTATTTGTTGGCTTTTTAATTTTTATCACATTCAGTTCAAATTCTCTTTTTCTATTTTGTTACCATAGTTTTGATAGTCTTAAATGTCATATTAGGGATTTAAATTGTATGCTATAACTAATGAGGAACCCCTGAAGATTTTGAACAAGGGCATGAGATGATGAAAGTGGCACTGGTAGTAGTGTGAAGGATGGATTGGAGTAGTTAGATTCTGGAGACACCCATATATTATGGTTAAGTGTTAGCATGATACAAGAAAATGAATAATGAATTTGGAGTCAGAATACATTAGCTCTCCCACTTACTATCATTGTGACCTTGGACAAGCCACAAATTCTCTGGAACTCAATTTCCTTATTTGTAAAAAAAAAAAAAAGGGGATTTGGATTAGATGAATTAGTTCCTTCCAGTCCTCAACTGAATCCAAGATCCTATGAATGGCCACCCCAAACCTGATTTCAAACTAGAAAAATATAGCTTTCAGATGTTTGCATTGACATCTACATGCTATGGCGTGGTTTGGAAATCTTACTCTAAGTGTTCTCTTTTAATTGTAATTCTGAAACAAACAAATCCTTTATCTATGGGAATGTGCTATTTTGATATTGTTCAGGCATTTCAGTCATGTCTTACTTTCTGTGACCCCATTTGGAGTTTTCTTGGCAAAGATATTGGAGTGATTTGTTATTTTCTTCTCCAGCTCATTTTACAGGGTAAGAAAATGAGGCAAACAGACTTACATGACTTTCCCAGGGTCACACAGCTTAGTAAATATCAGAAACCAGATTTGAACTCAGGAAGATGAGTCTTTCTGACTCCAGGTCTGGCATTCTATCCACTGCACCACCTAGCAGTCCTTAACACTTTATCATATTTATGGTTAAATGGATAGTGTTCGGGGGCAGCTAGGTGGCACAGTGGATAGAGCACTGGCCCTGGATTCAGGAGTACCTGAGTTCAAATCCGGCCTCAGACACTTAACACTTAGTAGCTGTGTGACCCTGGGCAAGTCACTTAACCCCAATTGCCTCACTAAAAAAAAAAATACAATAAATGGATAGTGTTCTTTAGTAGCCATCTTTGAGTAACAATATGTGATTATTGACCTTAGCAAGAGAACAGTTTGATGTGGTGAAGATAATTTGACCCTGGGTAAGTCACTTTAGCATGTTAGGCCTCAGTTTCTTTGTGTTTCCAATGAGGAGGCTGGACTCAGCCTTCAAGAGCCCTTCCAGCTCTAAATCTATTATCCTATGATCCTATAAGTAGGATGAGCAATTTAAAAAAAATTAAATAATCCTGTTTTCTTTGATCTGTTATTTTTTTTCAAAAAAGATACTTGTTGGCAGAGCCAAGATGGTAGAGTGAAGGCAGCAACTCACCTAAGCTCTCCTGCAATCCCCTCCAAATACATTTAAATAATGCCATAAAATAATTTGTGAAGCAGCAGAACCCACAAAAGGACAGGGTGAAATAATTTTCCATCCAAAGACAACTTAGAAAGCCAGCAGAAAAGGTCTATTGCACCTAGATGAAAATAGAGCCCAGTCTTTCACAGGCTATACCAGCATAAGCCCAGCCCCAGGAAACCAGGAGCAGGTCTTGGAAGCCACTGAATCTGCTTGGTCAGTAGCTGGTTCCAGAGCTCTCAGCCCACAGATAATAATGGGGTTGAAAAACTTACCAGAAGGAGATTACAGGGGTCTCTTTGCTAGCACTGAGGCAGAACTCTGTTGCTTTGCCCATACTTGGATCAATGTCACACTCGGTGACAGTCCCAAGGCAAGAAGGAGCACTAGCACACCAGAGCTTGTGGTAACAGTAGAGCTGGAATGCTTCTCACATTTCCAGGACAATAAAACAAAGAGTACTGGAGTTCCGGGGGCAGAGCCAAGATGGCAGAGAGAAGCTAGGAATTTGCCTGAGCTTTCCCATATTTCCCTCAAAAACAACATTAAATCAAGCCTCTAAACAGATTCTGGAACTACAGAACCTACAAAAAGAGAGGCACAATCCTGCTACTTGAGATAATTTAGAAGACTTCAGAAAAGGTCTTTCTCACCTGGGTGAAAGGGGAGGGTAGTTCAGCACTACTCGTCTCAGCTGGCAGCTCACCTCAGCAAAGCTTGGCTCAGTGGGCAGCTCAACACTATTGCAACTCGACACATCTGAGAGTGGGGAAGTTGATAGTGGGGCAGCTGAGAGGAGTAAAAAGCTTGCAACCATGAACCCTGTGCCCCAGGAGCAGACTTCAACTTTATAAATTTAAAAATCACCTACAAAATGAGCAAGAAACAAAAAAAGGACCCCTACCATTTACAACTTCTATGGTGAAAGGCAATACCAAAACTCAAACCTAGATGAGTTGGTCAAAATACCCACAAGTGAAGACTCAAGAAGGAAGATCATCTTGTCTCAAAACCAAAAAGCCTTCTTTGAAGAACTCAAAAAGGCTTTTTAAAAACCAAGTGAGAGAGGTAGAAGAAAAAAATGGAAAAAAGAAATGAGAGAAATGAGAGTTACATTGCAAAGAGAAGCACAAAAAATGACTGAGGAAAACAATTCCTTAAAACATACAATTGGCCTAATGGAAAAAGAAGTGTAAAAGCTTACTGTGGAAAACGAGGGCTTAAAAATTAAAATTGAGCAGATGGAAGCTGATAACTCCATGAGATGAAAAGAATCTGTCAAGCAGAATAAAAAAAAAAAACAGAAGAAAATGTGAAATAACTCATTGGAAAAACAACTGACCTGGAAAATAGATCCAGGAGAGATAATCTGAGAATTATTGGACTACCTGAAAGCCATGATCAAGAAAAGAGTCTAGAGTCCATGTTCCAGGAAATTATTAAGGAGAACACCCCTGAAATTGTAGAATCAGAGGATAAAATCATCATTGAAAGAATCCACCGATCACCTCCTAAAAGAGACCCCAAGAGGAATACTATAAGGAATATTGTAGCCAAATGCCAGAATTATCAGGTGAAGAAGAAAATACTCCAAGCAGCCAGAAAACACTTTAAATACCATGGAGCCACAGTCAGGATTGCACAGGACCTGACAGCTTCAACATTAAAGGATCACAGGCCTTGGAATAGGATACACAGGAAGGCAAAGGAGCTTGGATTACAACCCATGATCAACTACGAAGCAAAAGTGAGGATTCTGTTTCAGAGGAAAGGGTGGACATTCAATGAATTAGTGGATTTCCAAGGCTTCCTGAGAAAAAGACCAGAACTGAACAGATAATTTGTTCTTCAAATACAAGACTCTTGAGAAATATAAAGAGGTAAACAAGGCGTATGTTTGTGGGGGGAAGGGCTGTCAATGATTTTAAACTGCTTGTGTCCCTATGAGGGAGGATAATACTTTTAACTCTTGAGATCTTTATCTCTGTTAAGGTATTGCTACTAAATCAATTTTAATGTGATGATATAAAGAAACTTAAGGGTCAGAATAAAAGATGACTAGGGGGAGGAGAGGAAAGGGGAGTTGGAAAAGGGTTAATTACATCATATGAAGAGGCACAAGAAGAACCCATTACAACAGAGGGAAAGAAGGGAGGGGTGTGCATTGTTGCAACCTTACTCTCATCAGATTTGGCTCAGGGAGGGAATAAAATACACTCCCATTTATATAAAGAAACTTAGCTTACTATTTAAGGAAACAAAAGAGGAAGGGGGAAAAAGGTGGTACTGATAGAAGGAAGGGCACAAGTGGGGGGAAAAGGGGCAAGAAAAATATGGGCAGCTGATAAAAGGGAGGGCAGATTGAAGGAGGCAGTGGTCAGAAGCAAAACACTGGTCAAGTAGAATAGGGTGAAAGAAGGGGGAAAAAGAGTACAAAGGGGAAAAGAAGATGGAGGGAAATAAACAGTTAATAATTTTAACTGTGAATGTGAATGGGATGAACTCTCCCATAAAACAGAAGCAAATAGCAGAGTGGAATAAAAATCAGAATCCTACAATATGCTGTTTACAAGAAACACATTTGAAATAGAGAGATACACACAGAATAAAGGTAAAAGTTTGGAACAAAATATATTATGCTTCAGCTGATGTCAAAAAAGCAGGGGTAGCAATCCTTATATCAGACAAAGCAAAAGCAAAAATAGATCTAATTAAAAGAGATAAAGAAGGAAACTACATCTTGCTAAAAGGTACTATAGATAATGAAGTATTATCAATACTAAACATGTATGCACCAAATGGTATAGCATCCAAATTCTTAGGGGAGAAATTAAATGAGTTCTGAGAGGAAATAAAAAACAAAACTGTAGTAGTGGGGGATCTAAATCTTCCCCTCTCAAAATTAGATAAATCTAACTGCATAATAAATAAGAAAGAAGTTAAAGAGGTGAATAGAATATTAGAAAAGTTATATATTATAGACATATAGAGAAAACTGAATAGGGATATAAAGGAATATACCTTCTTCTTGGCAGTACATGGCACAGACTCAAAAATTGACCTTGTAATAGGGCACAAAAACCTCATAGTCAAATGTAGAAAGGCAGAAATAGTAAATGCATCCTTCTCAGATCATGATGCAATAAAAATTACATGTAATAAAGAGCCATGGAAAGGTAGACTGAAAATTAATTGGAAACTAAACAATCTCATCCTAAAGAATGAGTTGGTCAAACAACAAATCATATAAACAATCAGTAACAGAAAAACATTCTGACCATAAAAGTTACTATGGTTGTTCCTTGTTAGGAAGATCAAAATATACATGTAGAAGAAGATGACAAAGTAAAAGCTCCTACATCCAAAAGCTTCAAGAAAAATATGAATGGTTCTCAGGCCATGGAAAAAGTCAAAAAGCATTTCAAAAATCAAGTAAGACAGAGGAAAAATTGGAAAGAGAAATAAGGATGATACATGAAAATTATGGAAAAAAAGAGTCAACAGCTTGTTAAAGGAGACAAAATACTGAAGAAAATAGCACCTTAATAAACAGACTAGACTAGAGGTACAAAATGCTGACCAGGAGAAGAATACTAGAAAACCAGATTGGTCAAATGGAAGAAGAGGGACAAAATTCACTGAAGAATAAAACAAACTCCTTAAAAAGTATAATTGGCCAAATGGATAAGGAGGCACAAAAGCTCACTAAAGAAAATAATGATCAAAGGAAGCTGATGACTTTATGAGAAATCAAGCAACAATAAAAGAAAACCAAAAGACTAAACAAATAGAAGACAATGTGAAATATCGCATAGGAAAAACAGCTGACCTGGACAATCGATCCAGGAGAGACAATTAAAACATATTGAATTTCTTAAATGCCATGATCAAGAAAAAAAAAAGTCTAGACATTATCTTGCAAGAAATTAACAAACAAAGAAAACTGCCCTGATATTGTAGAACTAAAGGGTTAAATAGAAATGGAAAGAATCTATTTCTTACTTCCTTAAAGAGATCCCCAAATGAAAACTACCAGGAATATTATAGCCAAATTTCAGAATTCCCAGGTCAAGGAGAAATGATTGCAAGCAGTCAGAAAGAAACAATTCAAATATCAAGGAGTCATAGTCAGGATTACACAGGACTTAGTAGCTTCTACATTTATAGGATCAGAGGGCTTGGAATATGATATTCTGGAAGGGAATGGAGGTCAGACTACAGCCAAGATTCAACTAGCCAGCTCAATTTTTCAGTGGACAAGAGGGATATTCAATGAAAGAGAGGATTTTTAGGCATTTTTGATAAGACCAGAGTTAAGTAGAAAAATTGACTTTCAAATACCAGAATCAAAAACATAAAAAGGTAAACAGGTAAAGGAAATGATAAGGTATTTGACATGGTTAAACTGTTTATATTCCTACATGGGAAGATGATACTTGTAACTCTTCAGAACTTTCTAATTATTAGGGTAGGTGGATGGAGTAAATATAGACAGAAGGCACAGGTATCAATTGAATAGGAATGAATGATACTCAAAAAATAAAATTAAATGGTGAAAGGAATGCACCAGGGGAAAGAGAAAGGGAGAGGTGGTAAGGGGTAGCTTAATATACATAAAAGCAGTTAGAAAAAAGTTTTACAGGGAGGAAATGATGGGAGAGTTGAGAGGGGGTAAGTAAACCTTACTCTCATAAGAATTGCCTCAAAGAGGGAATAACATGCACACTCAAATGGGTGTGGAAATGTATCTTATTCTATAGGAAAATAGGAGGGAAAGAGGATAAGAGAATGGGGCAGGGAAGTGATAGAAGGGAAGGAAGATTGGAGGAGGGGGTAGTCAGAAGCAAAACACTTTTGAGGAGGCACAGGGTGAAAGAGAGAACAATAAATGGTGAGGGGGAGAATAGGATGGAGGGAAATACAGTTAGCAATAGTAATTGTGGGAAAAAATTGAAGCAAGTTTCTATGATAAAAGTCTCATTTCTCTAACATATAGAGAACTGAGTCAAATTTACAAAAATTGTACCATTCCCCAAATGATAAATGATAAAAATGAATAGTTTTCAGATGAAGTAATCAAAGCTATCTCTACCCATATTAAAATGCTTTAACTCACTATTGATTGGAGAGAGCGAAATGAAAATAATTCTGGGGGCACTACTTCATACCTATTATAATGATTGGCAACCTATTAGATTGGGTAATAGAACAGAAAAAAATTGCAAATATTGGAGGGGATGTGGGAAAATGAGATATTAATGCACTATTTGTAAAGTTGTAAACTGATTCAATCATTTTTGTGGAGAAATTTGGAACTATGTCCAAAGGGCTAAAAAGCCATACATACTCTTTGACCTAACAATACCACTACTAGACCCACATCCAAAAAGAGATTAAAAAACAAAAAGGAAAAGGACCTATATGTACAAAAATATTTATAGCAGCTCTTTTCTGGTGGCAAAGAATTAAAAATGGAGGGGATGACCATAAATTGGGGGATGGGTGAACAAATTGTGGTACGTGATTATGATGGAAATAGTATTATGCTATAACAAATGATGACCAGGGTGTTCTCAGAAAACCCTGGACTTCCCTCAGCCAATGCAAAGGGAAATTTACTGTGTACAAAGTAAAAGCAATATTGTAAGATGATCAGCTGTGTGACAACTATACTCAACAATACAGCGATACGAGACAACTCTGAAGGACTTATGATGAAAAGTGCTATCCAACCCCAGAGAAAGAATTGATAGTGTCTGAATACAGACTGAAGCATGACTGCTTTACTCTCTTGTTTTGGTCTCTTTTTTTTTATGACCTGACTAATATGGAAATGTTTTACATTACTACCCACGTATAACCTAAATCAAATTGTTTGCCTTCTCAGTTAAGGAGTGGGTGGGGAGGTAGGAAGGGACAGAATTAGGAACTCAAAATTTTTTAAATTAATGTTAAAATAGTTTTTACATGTAATTGGAGAAATCATAATACTAAATAATTAAAAAATGCAAATATAAATAAAAATACACATGTTATCTTTCTTTTTGCAAAATTATTTAATTGTTATAGAATTTCTATATATTTCAAAGATCAGTTATGTTATCAGTGAAGAAGTTTGAGTAAAGTATAATTGAGTTGCTGTGGCAAAAATAATTCATCTGCTGGGACAACAGGTACACAACACCCATTTGGATGCCTGTTCCATAAAACTTTCTAGCTTTATAGGATCAACCACAACTCAACAAAGCAATGTCAATTTTTCATGATGAGGAGGTCTCACAGTAGTATTACCATAGAGTGATTGTTTCTAAATAATTCCTAAGTTCTTTTCCAACATAACCTTTACAAAGGCACCTCGTGCAGAGTAGGGGGTGTAGAGCCAAGATGGAGGAGGAAAGGCTGTGACTTGCCTGAGCTCTTTCCAAGACCCATCCAAATAGCTTCAAATAATGCCATAAGACAACTTCTGGAGCAGCAAAAACCATAAAAGGACAGGGTAAAATAATTTCCAGCCAAAGACAACTTAGAAGTTCTGCAGGATAGGTCTGCTGTACTGGAGTGAGAGTGAAGTGCAGAGCAGCACAGGCCAGAGAAACACAGACCCATCCCCAGCACAGACTCAGCTCCATTGAGCCAGGAGCAGGTCTCTGGAGCCTCTGAATCAGCAGCAGAACTCAGCCCATAGATAGTAAGGAGGTTAAACAACTCCAGAAGGAGATTCAGGGGTCTTTTTCCTAGCATTGCAGAAGGACTCTGTTGTTTTGCGATACTCAGTCTTGGGTGGTGGTCCCAGGTGAGGGAGGAGCACAAATACATAAAGAACTGAGTCAAATTTATTAAAATAAGAGCCATTCCCCAAATTATAGATGATCAAAAGATATGAAGTTTTCAAATGAAATAATAAAAGCTACCTATAGCCATATGAAAAAAAAAAGTTCTAACTCACTATTGATTAGAAAAATGTAAGTCAAAATAATTCTGGGATACTATCGCATATCTATTTTATTAGATAATAGGATAGCAGAGGAAAATGACAAATATAGGGGATATGGGGGAAATGAGACATTAAAGCGCTCTTGGTGAAGTTGCAAACTGATTCAAACATTCTGTAGAGCAATTAGGAAATATGGCCAAAGGGCTATGAAACCATGTATACTCTTTGACCTAGTAATACTACTACTAGAATGGTATCCAAAAAGAGGTAAAAAACAAAAGTTGAATTCAAAATTGAGGAGATGCCAATCAATTGGGGAATGGCTGAACATATTGTGGGATGAGATTATGATGGAACACCATTGTGCTATAAGAAATGAGCAGGATGCTATCAGAAAAACTTGGAAAAACTTACATGAGCTGTTGCAAAGTAAAATGTACTACATACAAAATAACAGCAATGTTCTAAGATGATCCACTGTGAATGGCTTAGCTATTCTCAGCAACATAATGATCCAAGACAACTCTGAAGAACTTATGAAAAATGCAATCCATCCCCAGAGAAAGAACTGATAGTGTTTGAATACAGAATGAATCATATTTTTTAGTTCCTTTTTCTTAAGTTTTTTTGTCTGTTTTCTTTCACAACCTGACAAATGTGGAAATGTTTTATATGATTATAGATGTATAACTTATATTGAATTGCTTGCATTCTTAAGGGGAGGTGGGGAGGGTGAGAGGAAGATAATTTGGAACACAAAGTCTTAAAAATAAATGTTAAAATTATTTTTACATGTAATTTGGGAAAAAATAAAATTATAAATTATTTTTAAAAAGACCATATTGAGAAGTAATCTATTTAACCCTACAGTAAAGTAGTGGGGGGATGGGAAGAGGCTAAGGAAGGAAGGGTGAAAAAAGGGAGTGCAGAGTGGGGGAGAGGATAGTCAGAAGTAAAACACCTTTGAGGAGGAATAGGTAAAACAAAGATAGAAAATAGAGTAAATATCATGGGAAGGGAATAGATTGGAGGGAAATAGTTATGATGATTGATTATAATGGCAAAATGTATGGTACCTACTTTGCTGGGCTAATATGAAGAAAATTCTCTGTCAAGTTAAGGTACTATATACAAGTTATGATGAACAGGATACTATCAGAAAAACCTGGAAAGCCCTACATGAACTGAAGCAGAGTGAAATGTACTGTATATAAAATAATAGCCATAGTGTAAGAGGATCTGCTGGGAAGCATGTGGTTATTTTCAGCAAGGCAATGATCCAACTGATAATATCTGAAAACAAATGGAAACACAGTTTAAATTTTTTTTTCCTCTTTGACAATTCATTAATCTGATGTTTTGGGGTTTTTTGACTGTTTTCTCTCACAACCTAGCTAATGTGGGAATGTTTTCCCTGACTACTCATGTATAACTTATTTTGAGTTACTTGAGTACTTGTGGAAGGGAGGTGGAGAGGGAGGGAGGAAGAGAAGTTGGAACACAAAGTTTTAAAAAATTGATGTTAAAATTTGTTTTTCATATATTTTGGAAAATAAAATTCTATTTAAAAGAAAAAAAATAAATAAAAATAAAATAAAAAAATCAACAATAAAAAGACCATATTATGGATATGGATAGGGGCAGCTAGGTGGCGCAGTGGATAGAGCACCGGCCCTGGAGTCAGGAGTACCTGAGTTCAGATCCAGCCTCAGAAACTTAACACTTACTAGCTGCGTCTGGGCAAGTCACTTGGCTCCAATTGCCTCACTAAAAAAAAAAAAAGAAAAAAAAAGAAAGGAGCATCTAGGTGGGACAGTGGATAGAGCACCGGCCTTGGATTCAGGAGGACCTGAGTTCAAATCTGGCCTCAGACACTTAACAATTACTAGCTGTGTGACCCTGGGCAAGTCACTTAACCCCAATTGCCTCACAAAAAAAAAACATTTATAAATTCCTGCTGTATGCATGGTAGAATGGGGAAAATAGAGATTAGATATGACCCTTTCCTGCCTTTCAAAATCTTTCAGTCTAGAAGTGAGGCAATAAAAAACTTACACAAATAGATATAGGAATAGCTAACATTTATATATTTCTTTGAAGTTGGCAAAATATTTAATATATGTGATATCATTTGATACCAACAAGAAGCCTGAGATAGGTACTATTATTATCCCCATTTTCATGTTAGAAAAGTGAGGTTGAAGGAGGTTGGGTAACACTTAGATAACATAGATAGGAAGAGTCTGAGGCAAAATTAGTACTCTGATCTTGAATCTAAATCCAAGAATATATCACTTTATTCCATCTGCCTTCCTAAAACCAAGGGCAATATGACTAGAATATGATCAAGTGAAACTGATCTTCTTACTATTCCTCACACATGACATCCCATTTAATGTATTCAAGATTTTTCATTGCTTGTCCCCAGTTCCTGTAATGCAGTCCTTCTTTATGTCAGTCTTGTTTTGTTTACCTCAGCTCATGACATGCTTACAAGGAATTTCTCTTTTTTCTTTTTTTTTTGCGGAGCAATGAGGGTTAAGTGACTTGCTCAGTGTTACACAGCTAGTGTCAAGTGTCTGAGGCTGAATTTGAACTCAAGTCCTCCTAAATCCAGGGCTGGTGCTTTATTCACTGCACCACCTAGCTGCCCCCCAAGGAACTGCTTTTGATTTCACCCCTATTCCTGCAGCTAATGCCTTCCCACAAAGTTACCTGTATCCATTTTGTAAATATGTATACATAGTATATGTAAATACATAATATTTATGGATAGTGTCCAAAAGTACTCTTAGTTTTAAGTTTTGATAGCTTATAGTTTGATAAAGATTTGTCTGACTTCTATGTACTTACTAATTATTTCTCTCTCTATATATCATCTTTTATCTATCTTCTATTCATCTATTTATTATGTATGTATCTATCTATCCTCTCTCTCTCTATCTCTGTCTGTCTCCCTCTCTTTCTTCATAGTGTCCCAAAAGTTTTAAATGATTTCCTCCCTGGCTAGAATATAAACCCCTTGAGGGCAGTGACTGTTTACCACCTTTGTCTTTTATACTCCAGACACCAAGTACAAAATTTGGCACACAGTATGTATTTAATAAATGCTTATTGATAGATATATGGTGACACAGAAATATTATTATTCATAATCATGATAGCTGGCAGTTAAATAATACTTAAAATGTTTGCAAAGTACTTTATGTTATGCCTTATTCCATTTGCTTCTCACAATAGCTTTCTAAGAGAAGTACTATTATTTGCCTTTTCCAGATGAGGAAACAGACTTAATATACAGTATCATATAAATAGCAAGTGTCAGAGGTGAATGTTAACCTCAGATATCTCCTGATCACTGGTCCAGTGCACTTTCAACTATATTATAAAGTTTCTTTGGGCACTGGAAGCTTGTTACCAAGCATGGAGCTCAAGAATGAATCCTTTCCATAGATGGTGATTGTTGTCCTTTGCTGGGAAGGGTATGGCACTGAAAGAATAAGGATTGAGTGCACTCTAAGCCTAGAGAATAGTCATAAAATATATGGAGGCATCAGAGTACACTACCTTGTATGGAAGAAAAGTAGTTCAATTGGGTTGAATTCTAGAATTCAGGGAAGGAAATCATATAAGAGAAGCTTGAAAAAGTGGGGTGGCATCAGTTACAGAGTCACTGAATACCAGGCAAAATAATTTTCAAATGACATGGGATAAAATAAGTATTTATTGAAGATTGTTGAGCAGATGAGTTAAATAAGCATATTCTTTATTTAAAGATTATTCTAGCATAAATATGAATGAATAAAAATCATGATACAAGGGGGAGTGGAAGTAGGAAGATCTATAATGTGTCTATTGAAATAGTTTGTGTAATGAAGGTCTGAACAAGAAATTTGATGGTAAGAATAGAAAGGAGAAAGACTGATGAGTTCTTGTGGAGATGGAATTGACAGAACCTGGTAACTGATGAACTTTTTGATAGAGGAAAGAAGCAATGATTCCATAATGATACTGTTAGAATTAAAAAAAAATAGCATAGACTGAGGCACAGAGTCCTGAACATGATCAATGTGTTAGTAAAGTATGAATTTACCAATAAATAGTATATCAGCTTCCCTAGCAATGTTAAGACCCTGAAATGAGTGATAACTATCTTTTTATAACTTTTAAGTAAGTGCAGAACAAAGAATAGGACTTCATAAGCAAGAGCATGTTTTGAATGATTAGAAATTTGGAATGAAGTACCAGCAACAACCCTCGCCTTCCCTCTTATGACTAATAAATGTTCACTGAGTCCACCTGAAAGGTTAGAGATAATGGACCAGATATCTTTGTATAGCAAACCAGAAATCCTTCAAAAGTAACAGACTTCAGGGGGCAGCTAGGTGGCACAGTGGATAAAGTACCAGCCCTGGATTCAGGAGGACCTGAGTTCAAATTCGGTCTCAGACACTTGACACTTAATAGCTTTGGGACCCTGGGCAAGTCACTTAACCCTCATTGCCCTGCCTCACTCAAAAAAAAAAAAAGAGTAACAGACCTCCTTGACACAAGACTAGAAGAGAGATTAACTAGAAAACTAGATTCCTAAACTTAACTCATTACCAGATGGGTGAATTTCTGAACTCATTTATTCCTTCATTCATTTGTGTGTTTGTTTCATATCTGTATCCTCAGTGCTTAACATAATGCCTGGTACATGGTAGTTGTTTAATGAATGTCTATCGACGGATTAATTTTAGGATGAGGATTCAAATTTATATTTGCAAATGTATTTTATGATAGTTTTCCAGTTGGAATCTGACTCAATTCTCCCCTTATTTCCAGTCCATTCTCTACTTGTCTTTTAAATTGATCTTCCTAAAGCAAAATTCTGACCATGTAAATTCCTAAACTTCAGGGGTTCCCTATTACTTCCATATTCAAATATATAAGCACTGTTTAGTTTGTAAAAGTCCTTCATAAACTACCCTTTTCTATATTTCAATTTTTTAGAAAATCTTATTTCCCTCTATATATTCTTTAATCCAGTGAAACTGGCTTCCTTTCTGTTCTTCACACATGATACTTCCCCTCCCATTTCTGTGCATTTTCACTGTCTCTCTCTCATGTTTAGAATTCCCCATCCTCTTCTCTGTCCACTGGCTTCCCTATATTTCTTTAAGGCCCAGCTGAAATCTTACCTTTTACACATAGCTTTTCTCTGATTTCCTTTAATTCTAGTGCCTTTCATATGCTACCTCCACTTTATCCTGTATATATCCAATTTGTCCATAGTTGTTTACATTTTGTCTCCCCCATGAACATTTACCAACTTAGATTCAATAGATGAGGAAATACACCTTTTAAATATTAAATCATAACAACTTCCTCACATTCAAACAATTACATTTAAAGAAAAATTACGTTGCAATTTATTTTTACCCTAACACAAATGCTCAAATTCCAGGGCTAAAAAAGTCTAAATAAGGATGCTGGAAAACAGGATGAATGCCTTGAGGATGTCTTCCCATGTAACAGTCTAGAATTATTATTTCAGGGAGGAGAGGAGAAAGAGATTAAACAAGTTACACATATTGTTTCCATAAAGCAAAAAGGAAAATACCTGACAGGGTTTTTCAGAATCAGAACTTCAATGGTACAAAGGACATTAGAGAGCAGTGAACACATACAATATTTAAGAATACTCTCTATAAAATATGCAACAGTAATCCAGATTTTGTTTAAGCAGCAACATATACTTTTGAATGACTCTTCAAGGTTAGCAAGTTTTTTCCTCTAAGTCTTTTTGTCTCTTCCCAACTTCAATCAACCAGAAAACATTTATTAAGTTGTTGTTTGTCCTTCATTCTAAAAGAGGACCATGGCAACAGGGTGATGCATGACTCGCCATAAAGTGGATTTAAGTGACGGAGGACTGTGAGAAGTAACCAACTTCACTCTCTCCTCCAGAAATATCTATCTGTGTCCAGTGGCAAGATATAGATCAGGTTGACTGGAAATTGCTCCATATGTTTAAGAAATTTGAGATTAAGTGACTTGCCCAAGGTCACATAATAAGTGCCTGAGGTGAGATTTGAATTCAGGTCCTCTAGACTCCAGGGCCAGTGCTCTATCCACTGTGCTGCCTAGCTGCCCCTATTTATTTATTTGTTTGTTTGTTTGTTTGTTTGTTTATTTATTTATTTATCTATCTATTTATTTATTTATTTGTTTGTTTGTTTGTTTGTTTCTTTATTTATTTTTAGTGAGGCAATTGGGGTTAAGTGACTTGCCCAGGGTCACACAGCTAGTAAGTGTTAAGTGTCTGAGGCCAAATTTGAACTCAGGTACTCCTGACTCCAGGGCCGGTGCTCTATCCACTGTGCCACCTAGCTGCCCCTCTGCCCCTATTTATTATGAATTATATGGCAGACACTGTGCTAGGCTGTGAGGATAAAGTATAAATGATGAAATAGTCCCTGCTCTGAAATAGCTTCTTTTATTGGGATCAGGAAAATTTTTGTGCAGAGGTTGATATTTGAATTACATTTGTTTAGGCAGGGCAATGAGGGTTAAGTGACTTGCCCAGGGTCACCCAGCTAGTAACTGTCAGGTGTCTGAGACCAGATTTGAACTCAGGTCCTCCTGAGTCTAGGGCCAGTGCTTAAACCACTGCACCACCTTGCTGCCCCTGATATTTGAATTACCTTTTGAAGGAAGAAAGTGATTATATAAGATAAAATTGATGACAGAAGCTAGCTATGGAGGATGAGGAGCTACAAAACCATTGCAATAGAAAGATGTCATATATACAGCAGAGGAAGAAAGTCAATTTAATATTAGGTTAGGCCAAGTTGTGAGGGTTTCAAAGTCCACAAAGGTAATTAATATTTGAATCTATAGACAATAAGAACCTATAGACTTTACTGAGTTGGGCAATATAATGCTTTTATCTGCACTCAAGGAAAATAATGTAGGCAGCTGTGCGGAAGTTAGGCTAAAGAAAGAAAAGAATTGAGGCAGCGAGACCAATTAGAAAAGCATAGCAATTTTATATATGAGATGGGATGAGGGCATGAACTTAGACGTGTTGATAGTGAGAAATTGTTGGATGAGACAGATATAGAGGTTTTAAAAAAAACAGCACAATTTGTCGACTGATTGGATTATGGAGTCAGGGAGAGTCACATTTCAAGGATAACTTCAAGGTTATAAACCTAGAGGAAATGGTGTTGCCTTCAATAGATATCAGGAAATTTGGAAGAGAGGTAAAATTGGAAAGAAGAATAATTATTTCTTTTTGAGGACTATTGTTTTTGAGACATACATGAGATATCCTGTTTGAAATATCCAAGAGGTAGTTGGTTATTCTTTACTGAAGTTCAGGGTACATATATTGTTATATGAATCAACTACATCAGAATAAAACCCATGGAAGCTGAGGGGCTCAATATAAAGAGATTTTAAAGAGAGATGGCTGAGAGTAGAGGCTTGGTGAATATACAGTTACTGAGGATGATATAAATAACAAGACTGAGAAAGGCTGAAGAGTATTCAAATTGGTAGAAGTGTCAGGAAGACATAATATCATAAAAACTCAAAAAGAAGATACTATCCTTGAGGAGAGGGAGTAGTGTCAAATGCAAAACAGAGGTAAAGATAGATGGATGGGAAAGGATATCAGATTTGGGAATTAATATATCATTTACTGATTTCTCCTAATTCTATCCTCTAGAGCCAAGAAGAACATGGATAATCTTCTTTTCATTTGATAACTCTTTAAATGAAGACCTTTTCTGAGAATTCTTAGCCCCTAAGAAGGCCATAACCATTAGGCATAATTATGCAATGAGCAGTTGACCAGGAAATAAAAGAAGTACCTATGGATATTCTCCCATTTCATTCTCCTTAATATTTCTGCTGTGAAGTCAGATTCAAGAATATCTAATAACTTTCCTATTCTCTAATTAGTCGATTGCCATTCAAAAACTTCTAAAAAGTTATGCACTTGTTATTTAAAGGTCAGTCAGTTGCTTTAGGGCTCCTCCTAGAGGCTGCTATTGAAATTGGAGTTTATACCCTAAGGTTCAATCTAATTCAGGATATGCTTATAAAGAAGGTATCATTTTTATACAGTAACTCTATCAGAAAGTTCTTTCAAACTGTTCACTTCTGAAAAAGGCAGACCTTTGCTAACATCATTAAATAGCTGAGAAGCAATGAGGCATTAATTATTTGAAGATATGTACCCAACTAATAGCAAAGCAGGCAGGCAACTGACAGGGTAACTTGAAAAGAAAGGTTTAGGAAGGACCATTTTCTATTTTTGTGAATCTTCTTTTTTTTACAAAGGTACTCATGCTATCATTTACAACTATTTTAACAAAAAGGGCAGAAGACCTTAAACTTTAGAGGTATTTCTCTTAGACTATGTAAACCATTAAAGCAGAGTTAAGAATAGTTGAAAAGCAAAAACTATCACCTTCCCAACTATAGGGAGAAGCCATTACTTTTGATTTTTAAAATAAAATCATATGCCTTAAATAAATTCAAGCAGTCTTATAAGATGGTTGATATGCAAATTACTCCTAAAGCATGTTATAAAATTATAATGTAGATATTACCACCATTTTATGGAAGAAAGAAAAATGATCTGTGGAAGGAGGAAGGCAGCTGGTACTGCCAACATGTCCCAATTAGGAATCTTTTCTATGTTATATAAAAGCAGTGAGTTCAATTCTTTCAAATAGGGTTTGTTATAGACTGACCCGAAACATTTTGGTTGTTTGTCTTATAAGGTTAGAAAATGAGAAAGTCAGATAAGGACTTTTCATAGTACAACAAGATTAACTGCTAGTATTTGTCACTCTGTCAGTGTTCCTAAGGAAAAAAAAAACACCATGTTGTAAACTACCCAATGTCTTGTCCAGGTTCATAAAGGTCCAAGATCTCTATTTTAAAGAAGAAACTACAACCTACATTGAGAAAGTGGCAGAAATGGGATTCAAAAAGTTAGGTTGTCTTACTCCAAATCCAGCCAATGGATGTTAGCAAGGCTCCTCACATACTCTATACAAACAAACAAGTGACAATACATAGGAGAAAAGGTAGATGTAAGTTTTAAAAAAATTGACCATAGTGAAAAAGAAGGCAGAAGAGTGTCATTAGAATTTTTGAAATACTGAAGAACTAGTAAATTAGCTAATGTGCCAGAAGCAATATAATGGAAAGAGAAACTATAAAATTAAGCAAGAACTTTCAATGATAAGAAAATAACAAGACAAAAAAGTTTGAAGAAAACAGAAAATTATTTGATGAAATGAAGAAAGAATGAAAACCTGGAAAAAGGAAGAAATAAAGTACATGTCAATATGGGTAATATTATAATATCTAAATATATAAAAATAGTCAATAGAACATTCACTACTTTGAAAAATCAAATTGAACATGATGTAAAGCACTTGGAATTATAGATTCCGAAAATTATTCTTATTCACTCTATTAGAAAACCTACATACCAAACTGAAAACTTTGGAGGATTGACCATGTTCAATCTCAAGATTACTAAGACCTCAGATCATTTAATAAAATATAATAATCTAGGAATGTATTCTAGGAATTCATTAAATAAAAATTTCCAGACTATACATAGTCAAAAACAACAATGACAACAAAATGGCAAAATACATTTAGAAAGAATCCTTCTGAATGCAACAAAAAGGAACCCAAGATTTAACATTCCTAGGTACACCATTGTTAAAGTAAAATATTTCATTCATGTTATGATTAAAAAGTTTGAGAGATATAGTTTCTGGGTAATTTAATCATTTTAGTAATAAGGCCAACAGGTTATTAATAAAAGGATGGTCATTTGGCCATCTCTCTAAGACTAGATACACTCATGGTAGTGGACTCACAGTTTAGATACCCCTCAAAATAATAGGTGGGTCATCAAACAGCAATATAATCTAATTGATTAATGAAATTGGAGGTGGGAATTATTAAAATGAAGGGCTGAGTATCTTTTGGATAGTATCTCTCTCTATATAAGTATCTCTATACCAGACCACCCATAGCTTTTGGCTATCAATTCAAAGAATGTGTACCCTTTTCAAAGGTGGAGTTGAGTGACCCCTGGACAGAGAAATTATCTCTACCCATACCACTCCCAGCCTTCAGCTAGCTAGACAAAAGAATCTGTTTCCACCATAGCTTGAGTAGAACAAAGTGGGCTTCCCCACCTTAGGTTAAATTGTTTTGAAGGTTTCAGTGAGATATGACCAAGATGAGGAGAGTTAATGCAATTTCATCAGTAATGACTTTCTGAGGAAAAATAGAACTTTTAAAATGAGGAATTTAGAAAAATGGGAGAGATTCTGTATCTCCCCAAGATATTGGTTATTAATAATCATTTCTCACATTCAACAATAAGGAAAAAATACTCTCAACTGCAAGAAAAAGAAAATAAATTATTTACCTTGGAATACTTAGAGGATCACATCAGTTTTTGAAATGCAACAAGGAATGATCATAGAAATGTGAAAACAATATTTATAATAGTAAAAGGACTGGTCCATGAACTTATACTTAACATGCTTTATGAAGAAATAAATATGGATTTTTGAGAAGCAGATAAATTGAAAAGTTTATAAAGAGACATATGGCATCCATATAGTATATTCTTTTGGCAAAAAGCCTATTCTTTAAAAAAATAAGTATTTAAATCAACCAAGAAACTTTAATTGCTATACAAATTAGAATTAACAATGGAAAGAGCACTGGCTCCAAAGTCAGAGGACTTGGGTTCAGATCCTACCTCTAATGCTTACTACAAATGTGATCTTGGGCAAGCAAAACTTAAGCCTCATTTTTTTCTTTTGTAAAATGAAGAATTTGGAGTAGTAGAGCACTGAAGTCCTAATATTCATCATCCCATGATGCTCTGAGCAAGTTTATTTTCAAAGAACCATTAGGATATTATTCACCTAAATTACCAAAAAATTTAGAAATAGGATTTAGAGAAAGAGATTGGTTAAAACAAAAGAAATGAACAAATGTTTAGAAATCCCAAACAAATAAATAAATGTGCGGTTGTGGGGATTAAGTTTATTGTTCTTTACATTGTACTATCTGTCTAGCCTATCTGCTATATTTATAGATCATAACATAATAATCCCAGTAATAAATGATGCAATGAATAAGAGGCATATACAGTTATGGAAATTTAACTAAAATCTTTCAAATGACAAGGTACAAGAATGCAAAGATCTCTCTGAATACATGTTTTAACAAGAAAAAGAGAATGAAAGCTAATGAATAAAATACAAACTGAAAGAAAGTAGAAAAAAATAGCCAAGAGTGGAAAAGAGTTCAATACAACTAAAATGATAAATAAATCAAAGAGATATTTTAAGCAAGAAAAATGAACAATTAGTGTCTATTTTTTTTTTAAATATGCTAGTTCAAATCCCCCAAGTTAGTTTGAAATGAGAATTGTAAAGACTTAATAAATAGTTCTGGTTTGCAGAGATCAGTGCTCTATGAACTAAGAAAGACTAAGTGTCAGGCCTTCCCTGTGTGCCCAGTATATTCCATTCATCCTCAACTTTTCCAGAAATCAGTTTATCCAGAAATAAATTGTGTTCTATCATAAATATCTTCTTGGGTCCTAATTCTTTTGAATTACCTTGGAAAAGACTGTCCCAAGAGATGTCCTGAGAAGAAGCTTCCATTGTAGGCTCTGTATGATGTAAAATCCTTTCCCTTGAAGTATACTGTGGATCTATCAATCTTTTTAACACTTGTTGATGTGAATCTTTGCCTAGTGGTCCCTGCAGTTTATTGCAAAACATAGAGACTTGAGGCTCAGGGTCAGCTGTAGGAAATTGATGTTGACAGTCAGTGTTAGTGGAAATGGAATGTGGGGGTACTGATTTCAACCAGTTCCTCAATGTTTTTTTTTTCTAATTTTCTTTTTTATTGTGACCTCAACATGCATCAAAAACACATTTTAATAAGTAAAGGATAAGAAATAGGAATGTACTTTCCTTCTTTTCATAATTGTATCTTTCATATAAATTACTTTAAGCACATTCTTATTTGAACCTAAGCACTATTCAGGTGGTCTTTAAGGCTAAGATAAAAATCCTTTCTAGCCTCTCCACAGAATTTAATGTTGGATGTCCCCTGATGTTCTTTAAAGATCAATAATTTTATAATCTTCAGATCCTTAAGGCCATAAAATATTAGGAAATATAGAGGCTGGCCAGCTCAGTTCCTTATCCTGAGTAACCTTTAGGGGTCAGTGAACCCAGCTGCTGTTGTGTTTTAAATCCTTCTCCCTCAGGGCCAACACTTGTTTTCCTCTTGCTTTTGCATCTAGGAAGCAAATGAGCCTTCCATTATTCCTAAGTTTTTCAACCTCATTTTCATCCCATTCTAGCCCTATCCTTTTTGCTTTCTCATGGTGCAGTACAGTCAGTGTCTGCCACCACTCATGACGCTGTCAAGATTTTCACAGAAACACTACCATGGGGTGGGAGTATCTTTCCAGTCAGATACTGAGTCACAATCTCTCAAGTGGCTTATGTTCACTGTGATGGGCTTATGGAGTCAGGTGGAGGGAAGGATACAGCATTGGAGCAATAAATATTAACATTCTAGAGTGTTAATGCATGCAGTTTTTATTTGTGGAGGGGCTTTTTCTTACTATTGTGCTTATGGTACAATGCAAAACCCACTGGATTTAGAGTAAGAGGACATGGGTTCAAATTTCACTTTTAATCTTTACTTTGTGATTGACTCTGACCAATTCTATTAATCTTCATGGCCCTCAATTTTCTTATAAGTAAAATGAGGGGGTTTGACTAGATGATCCTATGAATTGATCCTGTGATTCAGTCACATCATACCTGAAGTTTAGGAACAATATTTTGGCAAACATGTGAAGGATCAATTATCTTTTTTTATATGTCTAGCTGTTTAATCCTTTTTGTGCTCCTTTTTAAGTGGTATTTTATTTTTTGCAATTACATGTAAAGATAGTTTTCAACATTCATTTTTGTAAGATTTTTAGTTCCCAATTTTTCTCCCACCTTCCCTTCTTTCTCCCTTCCTGAAGTCAGCAAGCAATCTAATGTAGCTTATACATCACAATCATGTTAAACATATTTCCACATTAGTTATGTTGTGAGAGAAGAATCAGAATAAAAGGGAAAAAAAGCAAGAAAGTAGAAACAACAACAACAACTAACAACAAAAGTCAAAATAGTATGCTTCAATCTGTATTCAGACTCCATAGTTCTTTTTCTGGATGTGGAGAGCATTTTATCATTGTCTTCAATCATTGTACTGCTGATAAGAACTGAGCCTATTAAAACTGATCCATCACATACTGTTGTTGATACTGGGTAAAATGTTCTCTTGGTCCTAATCATTTCACTCAGCATGAATTCATGTAAGTCTTTCCAGGATTTTCTAAAATCCACCTGCTCATCATTGCTTACAGCACAATACTATTCCATTACATTCATATACCATAAGTTGTTTAGCCATTCCCCAATGAATGGGCTGGGCATCCCCTCAACTTCCAATTCTTTGCCATGAATTACCTTTTTAATTGGAACCTGGGGCCATGAACTGCAAGCTTCAATTTAAGGAGAGAACTTAGATCAGACATTTCCTTATATCTCATCTGGCTATACTACTTTTGAATTCTTCTGATTGTCTTCTCCACCATGTCTTGGGAAGCTCATTATTGAGACAACCTCATCTTTCTATAGAATCTTCAGTTTTGATACTCCATCTCATTATTCTCTGCCTCTTTGATTGGAATGTAGGGAAACAAACTCCAAATCTTCATTTAAGGAGAAAACCCAGTTCAGACACATTCTTATCTCTGAGACACTACTTTGGTACTTCTCTAACTGGCTTCCCCACCAAACCCCTGCATTCAGTACTTTCCCACTCTATTTTCACCTTCCTTTTGTGTTTTGCCTCCCACCATTTGATTTTAAGGTCACTGATGGCAAAGATTATATTTATCTTTTCAAATCTGTATCTGTAGTGCTTAGCACAGTGCCAGGCCTATTGTAGGTGCTTAATAATTATTGACTGACTGACTAGAGAGAGGAAAGCCTAGATATGGGGAGATTAATGAATAGGCTACTAATATAGTTTATGTGAAAGGTGATGAGGCTTTGTGGCTGTGCTGTGAAAATGGAAAGAACTATTGTAAAGAGATATTAAAGAGAGGGCGGAGCCAAGATGGTGGAGGAGAGGCTGTGACTCCCACAAGCTCCAGATAAACCTCTCCATTCATGCCCAAATAATGCAGTAAAAAATCAAACCCCAGAACAGCCTAATGCACATAAGAACAGAGTGAGACTATTTCTCCGCAAAAGAGGGCAATTCTGATCAACTACTGATCAGGCTGAACAGATCAACGCACAGTCCGGACCCAGCCAGGGACATTGCTTCCAGCACATGTCAGAGTCTTCAGCACCAGCAGCTTCTGAGGCTCCAATCATGGACTGGTGAGGGGGTTCAGCAGTAGTCTGGGGTGAAGTGGAGGCAGTATCTACTGGAGTTGGGGCAAAACGCCCTGGGTCTGAATCAGTGGGCTGAATCGAGTGGTGGTGGCTGAGTGGGGGAGGGGCAAAAGCATGCCAAGCTTCTCATCATAGAGAATCAGAGTTCAATCAGACTTCTGTTTCCGGGTCAAAGAGAAAGCAGCTGTGATTACTCACAAGCCAGGCAGGCTGAGAAGAAGCCCAATCACCCCCTGGGCCATGCTGTAGCACAAACAGTGTGTCTTGGAAGCAGCAATGCACTTTAAGAAGGAGTAAAAAGCCAAGAAATAGTAAGCCAGGATGAGTAGGCAGAGAAAGCAGGAGACCATCAAAAAATCCATTGGGGGAAAGGTAGACCACAATACACCCTCAGAAGAAGAAGATAATAACAGGGACAAAGCTCCAACAGCCAAAGCTTGCAAGAAAAATATGAACTGTTCTCGGGCCATGGAAGCTCTCAAAAGGGACTTTGAAGAGAAAGTAGGAGAGATAGAATGAAGATGTAGAGAAAGAGAGGAAGGAATGGAAAGAGAAAGGAGAGCAATGCAGGAGAGTCATGAGAAAAAAGTCAACAGTTTGAAAAGCCAAATGGAAAAGGAGATTTAAAAACTGTCTAATGAAAATAACTGCCTAAGAATTAGGATTGAACAAATGGAAGCTAGTGACCTTATGAAAAAACCAAGACACAGTAAAGCAAATCCAATTGAATGAAAAAATAGAGGGCAATGTGAATTATCTCCTTGGAAAAACAGCTGACCTGGAAAATAAATCTAGGAGAGATAATTTGAAAATCATTGGACTATCTGAAAACCTTGACCAAAACAAGAGCTTAGACACCATCCTCCAAGAGATTGTGAGAGAGAATTGCCCTGATATTCTAGAAGCAGAAGCTAAAATAGAAATTGAAAGAATCCACCAATCACCTCCTGAAAGAGATCCCAAAAGGAAAACCTCCAGGAATATTATAGCCAAATTCCAGAACTCCCAGGTCAAGGAGAAAATATTAGCAAGCAGCTAGAAAAAAAGAATTCAAATACTGTGGAGCTCCAATAAGGATAAAACAAGATCTAGCAGCTTCTATATTAAAGGACCAGAAGGCATGGAATATGATATTCCAGAGGGCAGAGGAACTGGGACTACAGCCAAAAATCATGTACCCAGAAAAACTAAGCATTATCTTTCAGAGGAAAACATGGAATTTCAATGACAAAGAAGATTTTCAGGCATTTGTTATGAAAAGACTTGAACTGAATAGAAAATTTGACTTTCAAATACAAGACCCTGGAGAAGCATAAAAAGATAAACAGGAAAAAGACTTCATGAGGGATATTAAAAGATCAAACTGTTTATATTCCTACATGGGAAGATAATACTTCGAACTCATAAGAACTATCTCAGTAAGGAATTAACAGAGGACACAGGTCTGAACTGAATATGAAGGGATAATATCTATAAAGCATTTATGTTTTGTTCTTTGTGGGGTGTCTTATGTCTGGGGCCGGATTTGGGCTTGGGGCATACTGGTTCCAGGGCTGGTGCATTGTCCACTGTGCCACCTAACTAACCCATAATGACATCTTTAAAATAGGGTTGAGGTATAGGAGAAATAGACTGGGGTAGTGGGAAGGGGAGATGGTCTGGGGAGAGGTTGTTCACATGAAGGAAACAAGAAAAAAATTATGGAGGGGAGGGGAAGAGGGGGAAGGAATTGGGGAGTGAGTGAACCTTAATATCAATAGAATTGACTCAAAGAAGGACTAACATACATACTCAAGTGGGTATAGTAATATATTTTTGCCCTGAGGGAGGGGAGGGAGATAAAGGGGGGGAGAGGGGAAGGAGGGAAGGGCAGATTGGGGGAGAGAGCAGTAAAAAGCAAAATACTTTTGAGGAAGGTAAAGATGTTCTGCATAACTGCACAAGTATGACATATTGAATTGCTTGATTTCATAAGGAGGGTTGAGGAGAGAGGGAGGAAGAAAATTTGAAACACAGAATTAGCTCAAAGACCTTAAACTCATCAGAGTTGGCTCATGGAGGGAATAACATTCACACCCAGTTGGGAGGGGAAGAGGATAAGGAAGGAAGGGTGAAAAAAAAGGGAGTGCAGTGTAGGGGAGGGGACAGTCAGAAGTAAAACACTTTTGAGGAGGAATAGTTTAAAAGAAGATAGAAAATAGAGTAAATATCATGGGAAGGGAATAGGATGAAGGGAAATAGTTATGATGATTGAATATAATGGCAAAACATATGGTACCTACTTTGCTGGGCTAATATGAAGAAAATTCTTTGTCATGTAAGGACTTATGAAAATGGCAACCCATCTACAGAGAAAGAAGTGATAGTATCTGAAAATAGATGGAAACACATTTTTTTCTTTTCTTTTTTTTTTTGGTAAGGTAATTGGGGTTGAGTGCCTTGCCCAGGGTCACACAGCTAGTGGGTGTTGATTTGAACTCAGGTGCTCCTGATTCCAGGGCTGGTACTCTGTCCACTGCACCACCTAGCTACCCCTGGAAACACATTTAAAAATTTTTTTTCCTCTTTGACAATTCCTCAATATGAAGTTTTGGGGATTTTTTTACTGTTTTCTCTCACAACCTAGCTAATGTAGGAAGGTTTTCCATGATTACTCATCTATAACTTATTTTGAAATGCTTGAGTTATAGTGGGTGAGGGGTGGGAATGGAGGAGGAAGAGAAGTTGGAACACAATTTTTTTTTAAAAATTGATGTTAAATTTGTTTTTACATATATTTTGGAAAATAAAATTCTATTCAATGAAATAGAGATGTTAAAGAGGTGAAATCAATGAGATATGGTAAATGACTGGATCTGAGGAATAAGAAAAAAAATGAAGAACTGAGAGTGACTCCCAAAGTGTGAAATTGAGAGAATGGAAGAGTGGTGTTTTAAGAAGATGGATGGGGTGGGGGGAGGGGTATAAGATAATGAGTTCTGGTTTTTACATGGTAAGTTGGAGATATCTAAGGACCATCCATATCAACTTGCAGAGGCATTTGGGAATGCATTAATGAAGATCAGGGGAGAGATAAGAGATAGAAATATAGATTTAGAATAATTCATTAAAATTATAGATGTATATATGGGAGATGATCAGCTATCAAGATAATGTAAAGAAGAAAGAGAAGAAAGCCCAGGACAGAGTCCTAGTGTAAATTCAAGCATAAAGAACAGGACACATGGATATCTCTACAAAGGATATGGTGAAGAGGTAGGAAAAGAACCATGAGAAAATGGTGTTACAAAAACCAAAATGGAGGAGAATACTCATCAAGGGCTGCTGAAAAGCATCAAATGTTCCAGTGATAAAAGATGAGGCAAGACCAACACAATGACCACTTAAGAAATTATTTAGAACCTTGGAAAGGGCAGTCTTATTCAAATTTTGGTGATGGAAGTCATATTTTAAGGGGTGTAAGGGCTAAAATTCTAGGTATACTTTCTAAAATCTAATGAGTGGTTGCCAATAAATTATAAGCTTTAGCAAGAGTATTTAAATGTTTAAGTATTTATTAAAGAGCATTAGGATCAGACAAAAAGGTAAAAATCTAACTATTTCTAAGAGACCCTATCATCCGGACCACCATGGTGAGGTTAGAAACCAAAAAGAGACAGAACCCCTCCGCCAGTTTCTGCTTCCTACTTTGTGTCCTCCTCCCAGAAATGGGAGGCTCCTCAAGTTGATTGGCTGGTAGCCTTGATAGACAGTACCCACAAGCAAATGTAACTTCCTGATGCTAAGGACCTTGACCACATGGCTTGCCCTCAGAGGCCTTCTCCTTATGGCAGAGCTTTTCTACAGTAAGTCTCCAGCAGGTGGCATCATTCCAATTGTTACAGGGGTTGAGAAATGAAGTGAAAGTAAATAAATAAAAGCAACATGTATAGACAGCTTTTTCTATGAGTTTTCCTGCAAAACAGAGAGAGATAACATGATAAAAGGTAGTATCAGGTGAAGGCCTTTTTAAAATGGGAGAGATGGCATATTTTTGGGAAGGAAAAAAGTCAATGGCTAGGGAGAGTTTCTAAATTAGGGGAAAATATGAATGATCAAAGAGAAGCTCCAGGATTAGATGGAAGGGGAAAAAATCAATGGCATAAATAGAATGGTTAGTGTTGGCAAGAACAGTGAAATTATCCCCAAGACAGTACAAAAGATAATAGAGAATAATAAAGAAAAAGTCAGCAAGTTTTATCTAATGCTTGAATTTCAACAGTATTATTTAAGCTTAGAAGTTTATACAGTGGCTGTATATACTCTATTTTAAGAAGAAACAGATCTGGGTGTAGGTTTACCATCAGTGAAACCAATTTCCCAATAAGAAATTTGAGTGAAGCATAGCATATAAAGTTCTGCTCAGAAAGCACTTTAGCTGGATGATTTACATCTTCCAATGACAGTCTCTGTACTTAAACACAGAAGATTATAATAGCTCAGGAGTCTCTTTAAAAGCTCCTGTGCTCTGAATGATCCATTCTCTGGATGGACGTATACCAGATATTATGTTTTAAATCTTAGGATTATAACTTTTTGACTATTGATCATAGTGTTTGAGGAAAGCCATCAATGGAAATTAATTTGCATTGAAACATTAATATGTATCACAGGGGGCACATTTTAAATGTATCTCTGCAAGGTACTATATAAAATTATGAAATTAGTAGGGCAAGTAGGTGTTTCTTCAATTACCTTTTTATATCCACCCTTCTCCTACCCATAGCTAGATTAGACCCTTCCTATGGAAATGAATGACTCAATTACTACTTACCATCTAATGATTTATATGCTAATCATGTTTGTGTGTGTAGGTATGTGAGTATGTATGTGTGAATTGGAACATTAAGTCAATTAACTGCCATTGTGTGAAGTGGAAAGTTTTGGATTTGGACTTAGAGGATCTGGATTATAGTACCTACCTATGTGGCCTTAGAAAAATCACTTAACCACTCTGGGACTTACTTTCTTCATATATAAAATGCAGGAGTTAAAATATGACATTTATGATACTTTCTAACTTTAAATTCTGTAATCTGGAAATTTCAGGGGCATATGTGAATTCTGTGTACTTTGTTATTGAAAAACACATCTTTTGCTCTCATTCTCTACACCATTTAAAACTATTAGTAGTACAGTGGATAGAGCACCAGCCCTGGATTCAGGAGCACCTGAGTTCAAATGTGGCCTCAGATACTTAACACTTACTAGCTGTGTGACCCTGGGCAAGTCACTTAACCCCAATTGCCTCACCAAAAAAATGTTGGTAGCTACAATGTTTGTGTGTGCCTTGATTTAATGTGGGAAAATTCATGATTCATTTGCTTACTCAATTTAGGTAAGAGCTGCTTATATAATAGCCAGATAACAAGCAGGATGTTTGTCTTATTTACTTTCTTTTCTTTCATTGCCTCATTACACCTAGACAATGCTAGATTGCAGAATCAAATGAGAGGAAATACTGGCAAGTCAAATAAACAGAAACACAATCTTTGTAATATATTGCCAGATATATTTCATTCAGTGGTATAATTCTCAGAGATATAACCTCTTAAGGGAGTTCAAAATTTGCGTTGATTTTTAACTCTAGAAATATCTTTTCTCCTTTAATTTATTTGTCTCAGATAATACTCTACATCATTCTTCTTGTCATCATCTTTTTAATTTAAAAATGTTCTGGGTCAAGTCTTTTTTGTTTTACCATTAGATGATAATATTATGTTCATTAAACAGGAATCCATATTCCCCCAAAATATTCAGAGAGGGTTTTGAATCCTTCATCCTTAGAAGGTATGACAAAAAGTAGCGTTCAGATATTTGGAATGTTATTGTCTTAATTTACTAAGCATTAGTAAAAGAAAAGTTTAGAAAATACAGATGAATAATATATTCATGAAGGATAGGTTTATTCACCACATTTCATAAAGGTATTCATCCTGGCAGAAGTAGTTGGGAAAAGGGAAAAGAAAGGAGTGAGGTTCTGATGGAAGCGAAGAAGTGGGAGAGCAAAGGGTAAAGAAAAGGGAGGTGAGGATGATAGAAGGATAGGCAGATTGAGGGAGGTGATGGTCAGAAGCAAAACACTGGTGAGAGGGGAAAGATCAAAAGGAGATAGAAAAATACAAACAAAGGGAAAATAGGGTGGAGGAAAATACACATCTAGTAATCATAACTGGGAATGAGAATGGGATGAACTCTTCCATAAAACAGAAGTGAATAGCAGAGTGGATTAAAAACAGAATTGTACAATATACTGTTTACAAGAAACATATTTGAAGCATAGAGATACACACAGAGTGAAGGTAAAAGGCTGGAAAAGAATATATTATGTTTCAGCTGTAGAAAAAAAAAAGCAGGTGTAGAAATCCTGTTCTTAGACAAAGCAAAAGCAAAAAACAGATCTAATTAAAAGAGATAAGGAAGGAAACTACATCTTTCTAAATGTTACCATAGACAATGAAGTAATATCAATACCAAACATATATGTACCAAGTGGTATATCATCCAAATTCTTAGAGAAGTTAAGTGAGTTACAGGAAGAAAGAGACAGCAAAACTATATTAGCAGGGACCTCAAACTAGAAAAATCTAACCACGAAATAAATAAAAAGAAAATAAGAAGGTAAATAGAATTTTAGAAAAAATAAATATGAATAATTAACTCAGGTGGCAGAGCCAAGATGGTGGAGGAAAGGCAGTAACTTTCCAAGCCTCTCCCCATAACCTCCCCAAATAGCTCCAAATAATGCCATTAGACAATTCCTGGAGCAGCAGACCCTTCAAAAGGATGGGGTGAGATCATTTTCCAGGAAAAGACAACTCAGAAGGCCATTGGGAAAGGTCTGTTGTACCAGGGTGAGAGTGGAGCCCAGATCCAGACCGTGCAAACACAGAATCAGCCCCTGGCAGGCCATGGCAGAGAAACAGGTGTCTTGAGCCTCTGAGTCTGCTGCAACAGTGGCAACTTCTGGAACTCAACTCATTGTCTGATAAGAGAATCACGTGGTTGGCCAGGGGGAGATTGCAGAGGTCTCTGCTGGCATTGAGGCATGAATCTGTAGGAAGAAGTTTTTGAGTAGTGGGCCAGGTGGGGAAGGACACAGACATGCCCAAGCTTGCAACCATAGTGAAACAGAAATGTGTTCCTTGATAAAGAGCAAGCAGACTTGTGGTTACTTACAGACCAGAGCACAGGCAAGGGGACTGCTAAACGCGCCTCTCCTTAATTGTACCACATGGTACCCCCTGAAGCTTGGGACAGTGCCACCTGGAAGCAGTTCCCCACTTTAGAAAGGAGATAAAAGTCAAGAAATAGGCTGGCAAAATGAGAAGACAGAAAAAGATGCTGACCCTAGAAAGTTTCCTTGTTGACAAAGAAGAACAAAATAAACCCTCAGAAGAAAATAACAATATCAAAACTCCTACATCCAAAGCTTCCAAGAAAAATATGAATGTCTCAAGCCATAAAAGCACTCAAAAAGGACTTTGAAAATAAAATAAGAGAGGTAGAGGAAAAAATGGAAAGAGAAATGATAGTGATGCAGGAAAGTCATGACAAAAAGTCAACAGCTTGAAAAGTCAAATGGATACAAAAGCTCCCTGAGGAAAATAATTGCTGGGGGTAACTAGGTGGTACAGTGGATAAAGCACTGGCCCTGGATTCAGGAGGACCTGAGTTCAAATCCAGCCTTAGACACTTGACACTTACTAGATGTGTGACCCTGGGCAAGTCACTTAACCCTCATTGCCCCACCAAAAAAAAAAAAAAAGAAAGAAAATAATTGCTTAAGAATTAGGATTGAGCAAATAGAAGCTAATAACTTTATGAAAAATCAAGACACAATAAAGCAAATCCAAATGAATGAAAAATAGAGGGCAATGTGATATATCTCCTTGGAAAAATAGCTGAGCTGGAAAATAGATCTAGGATAGTTAATTTGAAAATTATTAAACTACCTGAAAACCATGATTGAAAAAGAGCCTAGACATCATGTTCGATGAAATTTTCAGAGAAAATTGCCCTGATATTTTATCAGAAAGACCTGAAGGGACCTGCATGAGCTGATGCAAAGTGAAATCTACTGTACACAAAATAACAGTAATATTGTGAGATATAATGCTATGAATTACTAGTTTATTTTCATCAATGCAATGATCTAAGACAACTCCAAAGGTCTTATGAAAAATGCAATCAATCTACAGAGAGAGAACTGTTGATAATTAAATGCAGCTTGAAACATAATTATTTTTCATAGTTACTTTATCAGAAAGAACAAAAAAATGATGAATAGGATGCTCTCAGAAAAACCTGGAAAAATCTGCATGAAGTGATGCAGAGTATATAAAATAACAGCAATAGTGTAAGATGATCTGCTGTGAATGACTTGGTTATTTTCAGCAATGCAAAAATCCAAAATAACTCTGAAAGACCTATGAAAATTGCAATATATCTACACAAAAAGAACTGATGGTTTCTGAAAACAGAGTGAAGTGTAATTTTTTTGATAGTTCCTTAATCTGAAGTTTTGTTTTTATTTGTTTTCTTTTACAACCTGGCTAATGTGGAGATGTTTTGCATGACTACTCATGTATAACTTATATTTAATTGCTTTAGTTCTTGTGGGGTGGGCCAGGGAGGGAGGGAGGAAAAGAGAAGTTGAACACAAAGTTTGAAAAAAATTGATGTTAAAATTTGTCTTAATTGTAATTTGGAAAAAAATGAAATTCTAAACATTTCTAGGAAAAACAGCTTAATCTTTTAATATCCCTCATGATTTCTTTTACCTTTTTATGCTTCTCTAGGATCTTGTATTTGAAACTTAAATTTTCTATTAAGTTCAATTCTCATCACAAATTCCTGAAACTCCTCTTTTTCATTGAAGTCCCATTTTCCCCCCTGAAACATTCTTTGTTTTCCTGGGTAGGTGATTCTTGTCTGGAATCCCAGTTCCTTTGCCCTTTGGAAACTGATATTCCATGTCCTCCAGTCTATTAATGTAGATCCTGCTAGATATTATTTTATCTTTACTGTAGCTCCACAGTGTTTGAATTCCTTTTTTCTAACTGCTTACAATATTTTGTCCTTGACCTGTGATCTCTGCAATTCGCTATAATATTCCTGGAAGTTTTCCTTTTGGGATCTCTTTCAGGAGGTGATTGGTAGATTCTTTCAATTTCTATTTTACCTTCTGCTTCTAGAATATCAGGACAAATTTCCCTGACAATTTCTTGGAAGATGCTGTCTAAACTCTTATTTTGGTCATGGTTTTCAGGTAGTCCAATGATATATATATATATATATATATATATATATATATATATATATATATATATATTTTTTTTTTTTTTTTGCAGTGCAGTTGGGGTTAAGTGACTTGCCTGGGGTCACAGAGCCAGTAAGTGATAAGTGTCTGAGGCCGGATTTGAACTCAGGTCCTCCCGAATCCAGGGCCAGTGCTCTATCCACTGTCCCACCTAGCTGCCCCTAGTCCAATGATTTTAAAATGATCTCTCCTGGATCTCTTTTCCTGGTCAGCTGTTTTTCCAAGGAGATATTTCATATTGGCCTCTATTTTTTATTCATTTGTATTTGCTTTACTGTGTCTTGGTTTATCATAAAGTCACTAGCTTCTGTTTGTTTAATCCTTACTCTTAATTAATTATTTTCTTCTGAGAGCTTTTGTTCTCCTTTTCTATTTGGCTTTTCAAGGTGTTGACGTTTTTCATGACTTTCCTGCATCACTCTTATTTCTCTTTACATTCTTTCCTTCAATTTTCTAAATCTTCCTTCTTCAACTATCTCTTCAAAGTCCCTTTTGAGCACTTCCATGGCCTGAGACCAATTCATATTTTTCTTGGAAGCTTTGGATGTAGGGGCCCTGAGGTTGCTATCCTCTTCTGGGGGTGCACCACAATCTTCCTTTTTGCTAAAGAAATTTTATATAGTTCTCAACTTTCTTTGCCTGTTCATCTTACCGTCTTTTACTTGACTTTTAACCCCCTCTTTCAGTGGGGCCCTACTTCCAAGCCACACTCTCCCAAGTTTCAGAGGGTCCCAGGTGTTTCAGTTTGAGGAAGGGGTAGGGCTTTCTCTCACCTGGCCTATCCTCTGGTCCTGAAGATATCCTCAAGACAACTTGCTAAATCCCAGCAAAGCTTTCTCTTCTCTGCTTGTTAGCTGTAACAAGCCTGCTCCCCTCTCCCACCTGGGCCTCCTGCTGCTCAAGATTTCTTCCTGGTCCCCTGCTAGGGTGGGGAAGCTGAATTCCTCCTTTGATCCCATAGACACCCCTGTATTTTCCACTCCCAACCACCCCCAGCCAGCTGTTCAACCCTCTCCCCCTACTGTAAGCTTAGTTCCAGAAGATCCTGATGCTGCAGCTGATTCAGAGGCTGGGTGGGTTGGGGGGGATCATGTCAGCATGATTGTGGGGTTGGACTCCTCTTTAGCCCAGCATGATCCCCTCTAAGCTTTCTTTGGCTGGAAAACAATCTCAGCCCATCTTTTTGTGGGTTTTGTTGCTCCAGGGTTTGTTTTATGTCTGTTTTGGGGGTAACTGTATTTAATGTCTTTCCTCCACCATCTTGGTTCAACCCCCTCCAGAAAGTTATAAATATTAAGTGCATCCTTTTTAGATCATGATTCTATAAAAATTATACATAGTAATGGGCCAAAGATAAACCAAAAATTAATTGAAAACTAAATAATCTCATCCTAAAAAATTAGTGGGTCAAACTGCAAGTCATAGAAACAATTGATAATTTCATCAAAGAGAATGACAATTATGAGATAACATACAAAAACTTATGGGATGCAGCCAAAGCAGTTCTTAGGGGAATTTTATATCTCTAAATGCCTACATGAACAAAATAAAGAAAGGAGAGATCAATGAATTGGGCATGCAACTAAAAAAGCTAGAAATAGAACTAATTAAAAACCTCTAATTAAATACCAAATTAGAGAAAATAAGAAAACAATTGAATTAATAAATGAATCTAAGAGCTGGTTTTATAAGGAACACAGTAAAATAGATAAATTTTTGGTGAATTTGACTTCAAATATATATGCATCTGGGGAATTTTATTTTTCATATTTTTAAAAGTAAACATTTATTGAATACTCAATTATAAATTATATTGTTTTATTCATCAAACAAAAGAAATTAGATTTAAACTAAACATTATTTTAAACTAAAAACCAAACCACTTAAAATTTCAAATTTTGCATATTCCTTTTAATTAAAAATCCCCCAATCCTAAATTCAAAGTAACTTTTATTTTCCTTAGGTTCTTTAAAATAATTAAAATTCATTTTATTCATGTCTTTTAAAATATCACCTAATTTTCCTTAAAAAATGGGAAAAAACTCAGTATAACTGATCAGTACAGAGAAAAAAAATCTCAAAATATGTGGAATACATAGCACTTAAGGGCCTCCAATTCTTCAAAAAGGTGGACTGGAGTGGAGTGTGCTCTCATATTCCCGCTTTCAAATTATATTTGTTATTAAACTTTTTTTTTTTAAATCTCACTTTTTGGTTGTTGTTGTTTGTGGGGATGGTTGTTCTTTACATTTGTTTTTGTAATCATTGTACATATTGTTTTCTTTGCTCTGCTTACTTCATTAGTTCATTCAGTATTTCCACGATTTTCTCCATTTGTTATACTAATTATTTCTTAATTTATAATAATATTTGATTAAAATAATGTTCCACAATTTGTTTAGCCACTACTTAGTTGATAGACTTCTACTTCCCCCACCTCCCATTTCTGAGCTATCACATACACACACACACATAGAGGAATGCACAAATGTTTTGCTCTATATAGTGACTTCCTTTCTATCAATGACCTTAAAGAATAAACCTCGTAATGAACTTTGGATCAAAGAGCATGGCCATTTTAATCATTTTATACATCTAAATTCCAAATTACTTTCCAAAATACTTACAATGATTCACAGGTCTATCAGCAGTGCTCCTAAGTACCTATTTTCCCACAACCCTTTTATTATTGCCTAATCTTGTAGTCTGTTGTCTTTGCTAATTTCCAGAGGGTGAGGTAAAATGGTGGGGTTGTGTTATTTGCATATATCTTATTATTAGCAATTCAATACATTATTTTTATATTGTTTTTCTTCTTTTAACTGAATTTTATTTTTTTTAATTTGGGAGAATACCTTTGTAATTTTATTGGTAATATAATTTTCAATAAATATATAAATTAGTTTGGGTAAAATTATCATTTTTAATTATTTTTGCCCTGCTTACCCATGAACAATTATTATTTTCACAATTATTTAAATCTGATGTTATTTGTATAAAAAGTTGCTTTTATTTTAGAAATTTAATTTTCTAAATATTTTTCTTAAATGATTCCATTCTCTTTTTTCCTTACTGCTTATTTCACCTTTTGCCTGTTATAGTCAGTTATTCTTTGATTCGTGACTCAAACTTATTTAGTCATTCTTAATTCTCTGTATTTTTCATGGAATTAAAACTTTTACATTACCTGTTTGGGGTTCCTCTTCTTAATAGTGCCTGTTACTATCCTATAGATCTTGCTCTTGGCTTTTTTCCCCCTTTCATATCTCACTCTTAGAAATACCAATTCCAGCAGGTGGTAGGGTATTTCCCTACAGAAATTTTCTTTTGTCCTTAATTATGCAATGTATTATTAACTTTTACCCTCCCCATATGTATTTATTTATTTATTTACATTTCTCATGATATCACCTGCCTAGGTTCATGCCCTCCCACATTCTAGCTGTCCTAACTTTCAGGACCTGAAGCAAGATAAGTGGTTTTTCCAAGCACTAAACCAGACTGCATAAATTATTAGGTAACCCATCTTCCTTTAACATTTAAAAATATTATTTTATTCATTTTCTTAAGTATTTTCAAATTGCATGTAAAATTTTCAATACTTGAAAAATTTTTGAATCACAAATTCTCTTCCTTCTGCTCATCCATTCCCTCTCCTTAAGTAGGCAAGCAAATTGATATTGATAACACATGTGAAGTCACACAAAACATATCTCCATATAGCCATGTTGCAAAAAAGACAAGCAAAATAAAACAATAAAAATAAATAAAGTAAAAAAAGTATCATTCATTCTGTATTCATAGTATTTCAGTTCTCTCCTGGAGGTCAGTACCATCTTTCATCCTGGGTGCTTTGGAATTATCTTAGATTATTTTTTTGATCAAAGTAGCTAAGTCTTTCACAGTTGATCATTCTTATAGTATTTCTGTTATTTTGTGCAATGTTCTCATGGTTTTGCTCACTTCACTTTTCATGAACTCATTTAAGTCTTCCTGGGTTTTTTAGAAATTATCCTTCACACCATTTTTTGAAATAGCACAATGGAATTCCATCACAATCACATATGACAAGTTGGTCAGTCATCTAATTGATGGACATCCTGTCATTTTCCAATTCTTGCCCACCAAAAAAAAATGCTGCTATAAATACTTTTGTACAAATAGGCCCTTTTCCCTTTTATTTGATCTATTTGGGGTATAGACCTAGTAGTGGTATTACTGGATCAAAGGAGATTCAGTTTTATAGCCCTTTGGACCTAGTTCCAAAATGTTTTCCAGAAGGTTAGGTTCGTTTCCAACTCCACCAAGAGTGCATAAGTTCCAATTTTTTTTTACATCCTCTCCAGCATCTGTTATTTTCATTTTCTGGCATGTCAGCCAATCTGATAAGTGTGAAGTTATATCTCATAGTTATTTTGCATTTCTCTAATCAGTAGTGAGTTAGAGCATTTTTCATTGTGACTATTGATGGCTTTGATTTCTTTATCTTAAAACTGCCTGCTCATATCATTTGACCATTTAACACCTAGTAAATTGCTCTCATTTTTGTAAATTTGACTCAGTTATGTATTTATTTGAGAAATGAGACCTTTATCAGAGAAACTTTCTATACAATCTTTCCCATTTTCCTGCTTTCCTTCTATTTTTGCTGTATTAGCTTTGTTTACAAAAACATTTTTTAAAAATTTCATGTAATCAAAATTATCCATTTTATATTCTGTATCTGATAGGTACATTTTTCCTGCTCCCCTAATTTAGTTATGAAATTGCAAATTGATTTTTAATTCTATTGTGTTAAGGAAAGCTTGGAACTAAAAATGCACTACACAAAGAAAAATGGTACCACCTTTGGTTTTACCTAGGATCTTGTAGATAAAGTTTGGCAAGGCACAACAGAGAAGACAAATTTCATTATTTTAATCTTGTTCTCTCTTAGAAGATGAAAAGAAGCAAAGTGATCAAACAATTTCATAGACCTTTGTGTCTAAATCATTTATCCAAGATAATTGACATTATCTTGATATGCAATATGAGTCTATGTCTAGTTTCTGCCAAATTGCTTTCCAGTATTCCCAGTATTTTTTGTCAAATGGTGAGTTCTTAGACCAAATTTTGGAATCTTTGGGTTTATCAACACTAGATTACTATGTTTATTTATTACTGTGTGTTGTATTCCTAGCCTATTCCACCAATCCAGCACTCTATTTTGTATCTAGTACCAGATTGTTTTGATGAGTACAACTTTGTAATATGATGTTTAAAAATCATTTTTGCCACTGTGAAGATTAAAAAATCTAACTGTGATGTCTAAAAATCTAAGGTGTGCTCACCTTAAATTAGAAGCTTTAGCACCAGTCTTTGGGCATTAAGCATTTATTAAAGTATGTTAGGGGTTAGCAAAGAGAGAGGAAAAGCCACCTTCAAGTAGCTATCCAAGAGACTGAATGCCCTCAGTTCTCCCCAGAAACCCCCTGTAGAACCGGAAGAGGGTAGTCCGAACACACAGCTCCAAGCTAATTGGCTAGTCTGTTGTTTGACCTGTCTAATAGGCAGTAGACATTACTTCTGGATGCCAATCTGACATTCAAAATCTTAGAAAGGTCACCTCATGCTTTCTCCTCAGGGAAGAGCTGCTCTGATTCTCACAATATCTTTCTCAGCAGGATGGTGGCACTCTGATTCTCACTGTAATATAGTTTGAAATCTAAAACTGCTATACCAACTACTTTAACATTTTTCCCCATTGAACCCCTTGCTATTCTTGACCTTTTGAGGAAGAGCAAAAATGGAAAAGGTAGTGAATTGGGGCAGCTAGGTGGCACAGTGGATAGAGCACCGGCCCTGGAGTCAGGAGTACCTGAGTTCAAATCCGGCCTCAGACACTTAACACACACTTACTAGCTGTGTGACCCTGGGCAAATCACTTAACCCCAGTTGCCTCACTAAAAAAAAAAAATGTAGTGACTCACCTGAGCTTTCCGCAAGACCCCTCCAAATACCTTCAAATAATTCTATAAAATAATTCCTGGAGCAGCAGAACCCACAAAGAGGACAGGGTGAAATGATTTTCCAGCCAAAGGCAATTTAGAAGGTTGTAAGGAAAGGTCTGTTGGTCCAGGATGAGAATTTACTGCAGTCCAGTGCAGTAACCAGAACAGTCCCAGCCCTCACAAACCTAGCCCCAGCAAACCTGGAGCAGGCCCTATGATCCTCTGAATCATTAGCAGCAGCACCAGCAACTTCTTCTGGAACTCTTAGCCCACAGATGTTAAGGGGGTTGAACAATTGGCCAGAAGGAGATTACTGGGGTCTCTTTGCTAACACTGAAGCGGGACTTTGTTGTTTTTCTCATACTCAGGTCCATGTCACAGTCCTGCATGGCAGTCTCAGAGTGGAGAGGAGCAATAACAAAACAGAGCTTGTGGCCACAGGTGGAGAAGGGACTTTCCTCACAGATCCCCTTTGTTTATTCTCAGACCTGAAATTGTCTGAGTTATGATGCATTCAACATATTGTTTTCAAACAAGAGGACATAGAGAATATCATCACATATCAGGAATCCTTCATCTATTATTATTTGGTACTTAAGCAAGACATTAATCCTGAAAGTGAAAAACACACTTCTTCCTATTTTAAGACTTTTCTGGGATTGGTAATCACAAGTACAAGAATTGAATTATAACTGTGGTTTGCATTTGTTAAGGAGTCTTTTTCTGATCAGCCAAAAAATCAAGTAAGAAAACAACCTAAATAGATGAAAAATATATAATCTATACCAGTGGTGGGAAACTTAAATAGAAATGGGGGTCACTAAACTATGCCTAAGAATCCCTGTAGGTACACATTGATTTAGAAGGCCTCATCATCATCATAATATACTACCTATCTGCTTTATTGTATTTGTTTTATTAAATATTTCCCAATTATACCTTATTCTAATTGGTGTTACTCTTTGGAGTCACATTTGGGTAACATTTGGTCAGCAGGCCATGCGTTTGACACCTCTTGTCTAGACTATAGCACTTGAACAGACACATGTATGTATGTATGTATGTATTGTGAGAATCAGAGCTCTGCCCTGAGGAGAAAGCATGTGACTTGGCATCCAGAAGTTATGCCTATAGAACTGCCTGTAGTCATGTAAATCAAAACTACCAGCCAATTAGTTCAGTGTTGTGTGTGTGTGGATGACCCTGATTCCTGTTTCACAGAGGGCTTCTTGGAGAAGCCGCTGAGCATCTTTCTCTTTTTCATTTGGACGTCAGCTTGGCAGCAGAGAGACACAGAAAAAGAGAGGGCCTCTTTTTGTCTGGGACATCGGCTTGGTGGCAGAACTTCATGTGGGCTGCTACTAAAAGCAAGGGTTTCTCTCTGGCTATCCTGCTTAGATCTAAGCTAGGGTTTTCCATTTTCTCTCTTCATTAACTTCTAATACACTTTAATAAATACTTAAAAGCCTGAACCCTTGCTGAGCTTATCAGTAATCTTAGCCAGTTTCCCCCCAAAACTGGGGGGACAGGTGAAGACCCACATTAGATTTTAAACATCACAGTATGTATGTATGACACTTGTACACACACACACACACATACACATACACACACACACACATATATATGTATATATATATATATATATGACAGACACCAGATGAATAGTGAGTTAATTCTGTGATTTAATAGTAGAAACAAAGAACTATAGATTGCATTTGGAAAGCCATCCCTCATTTTCGAAGAACTGCAAGTCATTTCTTAGTGCAGATTCCCATCTTTTTTTTTTTCACATAGATATTTTCCCAATGGTGCCAAGGTCAAAAATATTAGAATACCTCTGCATCCACTGAATCAAAATCATCCACCCTAAAATTCCACTTTATATGTATGGTGGGCACAAAGATGTTAAGGCTATTTCAGATGATAGGAAATTGTATGAGAGATATCATTGAGAATCCATAAACAAAAAGGAGAGAAGATTGCAGGATTAGATTGGGATGATAGTGGGGTTAATGTTCTAGAGAATACAGGAGACACGATAAAAGGTACACAAAGAGAGGATGGCCATAGTGAAGAGTAAAACTACTTTTTTGGTGGATAATAGAGTAAAGAAGAAAATGGTAGATGATGTCAGTCAGTTTTGAGATAAGGAGAAGTTGTCAGGTGAAGAGAAGAAAATAAAATTGGTAAATAAACTTGCCTTTTCATCACAGAGTTTAAATTGAGGTTTTTGGCTGAGAAGGTAGGACGAGAAAGCTAAAATTGAAGCTTGACAAAAGAGAAAAGGTTAGGAAAAGTTATTATAGATAGTGAGTTGAAGACTCACTATATAAGGAAAGAGCAAAAGAATTGCCTTGTAGTGAGTGCCCAGTGAGAAGTGATAACAGTAGATTTAGTCAGCATGTATATAAGTTTCTCTAGCCCTCTTCAGTAACATGAACAGAAGGGGTGGAAATACAGAATTGGGGTTTAATTTAGATATTAGTAGTGATAGTATTTGGGGGAAGGGTTTTGTAAGAAGAAAGTAAAGGTGAAATCAAGCCCTACATATGGCACCTACTAGCTGTATAATTCTGGGTACATCCTTTTACTCCTCAGTATCCCAGATATTGCTCTACATTTAAAATTTTAAGTTACAGTACTGATCGGCATTAGTAGAAATTCCCCATTGGGAGTGCCCTATACTGCTGAAATTTTAGGTTCAACCAAATACTTCTACTTCTGCTGCTACTGAATCTCCTACTCTTACTCCTACTCTTACTCCTACTCCTACCAATTTGAGACAGATCCCAACCAAATCTCTGGTATAATGCAATCCTCTACAATGAGACACACACTCTTCTTTCGCCTAGTTACATATATAGAAAGCTATTCTCCTATATTTTCATTTCTGTTTTCAAAATTAGATTATAAATAAAGTCATGAAAATACATTCTAGATAAAAAGCATCATAAAAGGGAAAAGTTTGAAATGTAAAAGCTCAAAAAATTGCTGTGAAGGCCAAACTATTTAAAAGCATCTTTAAAAGTAGACTCAAAGTAAGCATGCCATGACCTGCCATGCTCTTAGATGAAAAATGGTTTCGTTTTTAACAAGAAAATTTGACACACCATTATTCAACAGTAATCTGGTCCAAATTGCTTAGTTTAGGTGCAGCAATGCACAGACTAGTAGAATAATAAATGAAGCCTATGCTATACAAGTCATTCAGAAACTTTAACCTACCCATCCAAGAGAAAAACTGAACCTGATCCATGATAATGACTCAAATGAATGTGAAGATAGTTTTTTTTTTTTACAAGTTTTGGCAAGTGAAATATATACTCCCTAATATAATCACTGATCTTTGGTGTTAAAACAAATTAGTAAGTTTAAAATATGCTCTCAAGAGTGGTACCATGATGGAATGGGAAGAACCAAGAACTGGAAGCAAGAAGTATTATTTAATCATTCATTCACTAATCCAACAAATTAAGCACCTATAGGGCATCATTCTAGGGGTTGGGAGGGATATAAAGTACAATTGAGATATAATCCCAATACTGATCGAATGAACAGTATAGTAAGGGATGAAGACATAGGCATAGTTAATTATAATATTCAATAACAAATGATTAGGATGCTACAGAGAAACAAAATCCTTTTTCATATCCAAGTCTTGCCATTTCAATTTTTGTAACCTTTCAAATACCCCTCCTTTTCTTCTCTGATACTACTACCATATTGGTTCAAATCCTCGTCACTTCAACAAGTCAAGTCAAGTCAGTAAGCATCTATTAATCACTTACTATGTACCACATAATGTGCCAACATCTGGTGATGCAAACATAGGCAAAAAGAAAGGCAATTCCTGCACTCAAGGAGCTTTGATTTTAATTGGGAGAGGAGAAAATAAATTAAAGGGAGCTGATGAAGGAAAGACTATTGACATGGTAGCAAAGTCTTGAGAATGAAGGATTGTTGGTTTGGGCTTTTCTTTAAAATGAAAGTTCTGGGAGGAACTCAACAATGAGAGAGGGGAGCTACAGGGGAAGAAAATGGGGGCACCTGACATATATGGCAATGTTTGGAAAGGGAAGCATGACTAGCAGCTAAGGATGTTTGAATTGGACCAGGGACCAGCTTTCATGAAACAGTTCTTTGCTATACTTAAAAGGCATTATCCTCCCCAACTTAATCTTTATTCAATGCAATCCTTTCACTTGACCCATCCTGTACCACAACAGTCTAAGAAAATAGTGCCAAGAGCATGAAGTGAGGCAGCATTCTGACCTTGTGGTAGGAGATGAAGATTGACAGCTCCAGGGTTCACTTGTGTAGTTGCAGATTCACTATTCTTCTTCCCCCTCTTTTTCCACTACCCTCATTGTTACTTCTACCTCTACTTCTTTCTGGTGTTCATGTAACTATTCACTACTTGGTTTATCTGGCTTAGTGCTACTGAGGAAACTATTAAAGGTAGGGTAATGGGCATGTAGCCTAACATAGAGATCAGTATGAGCAAACATAGGGAATGTCCACAAAATTGAAAATTATCCAGTTTGGCTGGAGAATTGAATGCTCTGACTGGTATGACACCATATAAGATTGGGAATGTGGTATAGTGAAAAATTATCTGAATAAAATTCCTGATAATAAATTAAGGTTTAAAAAACATGTTATCTCATTTAATCCTTACCAAAACTCTTCAAGATAGCTATAAATATTACTAGTCCAATTTGACAAATAAGGAAACTGAGGCTCAGAAATTTTAAGTGACTTGTCAGGTATAAGATTTGAATGTAGGTTTTCCTGATTCCAAATTGAGCACTCCATCCATTATACCACATTGCCTCTTAATGCTAGGCAAAGTATTCTGCTTCTGACATTTACTAGCTATGTGACAGCTGGGAAGTCAAACCTCACTGAAAATCATATTCATCTGCAAATTGAGCAACATAAGATTTACACTACTTATCCCAATCTCACAGAGATGCTGGGAGAAAGTGGCTTTTAAAAGCAAAAAGCACTGTGAAGTACTATGATTTGATGTGGAAATGCTAGCTTGAATGGATTAATTTGAGAATATACATTCATTTACATCATACTGTATTATTCTAGAGGCTTTGATATGTTTAGTTCTATATTTACTTATTTCATCACTAGAATCCTACTGTGCTGTATCATTGAGCCATGAGAGTGAACCTGTGTATTTGAAGACTATATCCATAGAGCAAAAGCTTTGATAAGTACTCAACTTGAGAAAGGTTTTTAGCATGACCTTGAAGTGAAATGAGAATCTGTTGAATAAGGATCATCCTAGGTCAATGCCAAGGCAGTCATCATCAAAAAGTTGATCACAAGGTGATTTATTTTCTTGATGAAGGCAATTAATGAAATGGTCAACTAAGGCACTGAGGGGTTGCAATTTGTCCTGGTGAAGAGAATTCCCAATTGATGCATCTATAACAAAACAAGGAATAAAAAGATTCACAGCATATAAGAATCATTTTGATTATATAAAATTTGTAAGATTTTGCACAAATGAAACCAATGCAGGTAAAAGCATAAGGGAAATAAATAACTGGGGAAAAACATCTGTGGCAAGTTTTCTGGATGAAGGTTGCATTTTAAGAGAGGCAAAGTATTCCAAAATTCTTACTGAAGTTTTAAGGTATTAACATGTATAACTGCACCAAGTCTTTGGGACACTCAACATATGGTACTGATTTAAATGTATATTAAAAATCCATTCCTTAGAGGGAAAGCTAGGTGGCACAGTGGATAAAGCACTGGTCCTAGATTTAGGAAGACCTGAGTTCAAATCTGGCCTCAGACACTTGACACTTACTATCTGTGTGTCCTTGGACAAGTCACTTAACCCTCATTGCCCCACCAAAAAAAAAATCCATCCCCTAATAGATAAAGGAACAAAGTTGATGAACAGACAGCTTTAAAACAAAGAAATTCAAGGTATCAATAAACATGCAAAATACCACAAATCATTAAAAATTAGAGAAATACAAATTAAATAATCACTAAGTTTCCACTTCTCATACCCATCATAGTGACAAAGATATCAAAAAAGGGAAAATGTTGGTAGGGATGTGGGAAAACAGAAATGCAATGCCCTATTGGTGGAGTTATGAATTGATTACATTGTTTTAGAAAGCAATTTGTAACTATACCCCCAAAGGCAATAAATCGTGCAGGTCATTTAACACAGCCAAATCACTACTAAGCCTATACCCTAAAGAAAGTAAAGGATGTGAAAGAGACCCATGTGTACAAAAATATTTATAAAAACATTTTTAATTGGAAAAATAACTGGAAACTAAAGAAGTACACATCAATTAGGGAATGGAGGAATGAATTATATTCTCTGGATGTAATTGAAATTTTTTCAGTATGAGAAATTATGAAATTATGAAAGGGGATAGTTTTGGAGAATCATGGGAAGATTTGTGTGGACTGATACAGTGGGATATAAGTAAATCAGGAAGGAAATTTATATAACAACATCGTAAAGAAAACCAACTTTGAAAGACTCAAAAACTCTAAACAATACTATGCCTAAACATATTTCTAGAACACTAATAACAAAATATCCTACCCATAATATGCTATGCCAGGAGACAAAGGGATAGTGAACTCAAGGTGCAAAATGAAACATTCATTTTTTGCACATAATCAATGTGAGAATTTGTTTTGCTACAAGGGACTGGCTTTTCATTTTTCAATTTGAGAAGGAGAAATGGAGGGAGGGGTAAGGGGTGGGATTCTAAAAAGGAAAAATGAGAAGTGAACAGAAATGAGAAGGTCAGAAGGAATCACAAACAAGGAAAACAGTTTTGGGAGTTATATGTTAAATTTATCATATACTTAAAAGCAAAAGTTTTATGTATGATCTTTTCTTCTATTAAGTTAAGTAGAAAAAGAAAATAAAACAAAAAAGTTCACAAGCCAATGCAATATATATTTTGAAATATGAAAATAATTATTATTTTGGCAACATCCTTTATATTACACAGCACATTATTAGCATATATCAGACAGTCTTTATGTTAGACAATCCTAAAAGTCTAAACGGTATTTTCCCAAAACCTTTTTTTTTAATGGGAAACGTCCTTTCTAATAAATTCAACAGATTATTTGCAGGTTCTTTGGAATTAATTTCGCTTAGCTGTTGAACATAATGTTTCATTTACTGAAGATGTGATCTTCAATGTCCTTGCTGTAGTTTTTCTGGCTATATTAATGAAAACCAACTAATTGGACCATATATTCATAATCTATTTTGATGTAAGGTTCAGATTGTCATGTTACTGAGATGATGGATTGCATAACCCTGTGCAATGATGCACTGGGCTGGAAAAATATTAATCAGATTTTTAAAAAAGGATGATTTGTGGATAGCTAGGGGAGCAGTAGATAAAGCACCAGTCCTGGATTCAGGAGAACCTGAGTTCAAATCTGGCATCAGACACTTGACACTTACTAGCTGTGTGACCATGGGCAAGTTATTTAACCCCCATTGCCCCCACAAAAAAACCCAAAATAATGAAAAAATAAAAAGGTTATTTAATGGCCCACATAACCTAAAACTCCTAATTATTTCTGTTACATAGGAAGGACAGTACTTATTCAAATGGTCATTATAAACTACCTGAGACTTATTGACAGGCCCATAGAGTGGCATACCATAATTTTATTGGTATATTATTCTCTTTGATTTAAGCAAAGCATCATAATTTATTTAAGTGGGATTTTTTCCCTCATATAAAGCAATGGGATTGACATTTAGGGATAAGATGAGTGCCATTCTCTGATTTCGATAACCCTCTTTGGGATTTGGAGCACAATATGTTTGGGAATGATCATTTTCTAAGGATAAGGGTTTCTTTACAAACTATGTATCTTTTTAATCAGTTTTTTGTAGGCAGTGCCATTAATGAACGAATAAGTGAATATCTACAATATGCCTTACAATAGGCTGTTCTTCTTACAGGAAAATATACTGGACTCAAAGTCAGAAGACCATAGGTCAGAGCTTGTCTCTGCCACTCCCTAGCTATATGACCATCTGTAAATTCCTTCTTCTCTCTGAGTTAGGGGATATTCTGTTTGCTGAACTTATAGAGAGAAGGCAAGAGCTATGATGTCATCAAAATGAAGAATTCCTAGAATGGAAATTGTTTCTTCAGACACAGGTGAAGAAAACCATACTTTGCCTGCATATATCAAAACTTGCTATTTATTTGTTCAGGTTTTTTTAGAACTATGTTTTTCTTGGTGTAGAAAATACCTTGTAAAAACTTTCTTTCACCAATGCAGATGGACAACTATTTTATAATATATGGTATTAAAGGGTTTCCTGAAGCACCGAGTGATTGCTTGACTTGTTCACAGTCAGACAGCCAGTTTGTGTCAAATATGGAACTTGAATCCAGCTTCTCTTGACTCAAGGATACTCTATCCACTATTCTATACTACTGTTCATAGGGTTTTTGTTGTTTCAAATAAAGATAATGCAACAAAAAAAGTTATTTACAAAGTACCATATGCATTTACTACATCCTTCTCCACTGGTTTGGACTGTTGTCATCATTGTTGTTGTCATTGTCATCATCGTCATTGTCATCATCATCATCTCCTCCTCCTCCTTCTTCCTCCTTTCTTCCTTCCTCTTCTTTTTCCTCTTCCACCTCTTTTTCCTCCTCTTTCTCTTCCTCTTCTTCCTCTTCTTCTTTCTCCCCCTCCTCCTTATTTATTTTTTAATAATTTTGAATCCCAAGGTTCCATTGGTTTGTTTTGCATTTCTACCATCTCAATAACTCTTAGATGCAGAGTGAAAACCCACTCCTTCCTAAGCTTTTTTTTGCTGGATATGCTGAGCTGGAGTTAGTTTATCTCCAGCTCAAAGTGAAATAGGGAAGGCCGTTTCAGTAGTATAGAAGACAAAAGATAGAGCTGATAAGAAAAAAAAAATGGTTAGTAATTGACTGGTGAATACCTTCCATAGCATGGGGGCTCAGTGTTTTTTGTTATTTGTTTTTTTGTTTAATCCAAATCTATGATTTCAGAGTTGTGGGGAAATCTGGATATGAAACTCTCTCTAATATGGATCAACAACTCCTGTGTAACCTATTGTCATAGAGAGCTGTCTGAGACATTGAGAGATTAAATAACTTGTTTATGGTCAGATGGTCAGTATGTGTCTGAGGTAGAACTTGAACCCAGGAATTTATTATTCCCAAACTCTCTTTTCATCTACTATGTGATTTTCTCCCTCTGGGGTACTACAGTATAGATTTTCTATCCTTCGTTACCCATTCCCCTCTTCTAAAATATTCCGTTATCTGAAGTATAAGCAAATAGTAGGTGATCCAGAAAACTCTATATCTTGTTGGGATGAGGTAAAATATTGTCAAATCTTGTAACCCTGACCTTTCCTTTAATGCTCTCCAGGGGAAAAGTGTAGAGCATATGAAATCCAGAAAAATCTTATCATGACACAATACATGACACAATACATGTCTAATGTAAAGGATCTGCAGGGAGGTTTTTCTTTTGATCAGAATGGAAGAAGGGGAAGATTTTTTTTGCTATTGCCATGAAAAGGACATATCAAAATGTCATTTCTGCATGCCTAGAGAATAACAAGATGACTATGAAGAATAATTTATACCCACTGGCTTAATAGATCCTTTTTATCCTGGATTAAGAATAGAGAACATACTTAAATGACATTTTTCTAAGTGAATGTGTTTCACCAGATGTTTCATTTTTTTCCAAACATTCTGAACTTTATTTTTACTTTTTGTATTGTTAGTTTTGCAAACCATGCATCTTGGAGAATATTATTATTGCAAATGTTACCTTGGGGTGTGTCTGTGTATGTGGAGTTATATTGATTGCTATTTTCTTGGACAGGAAATATAAAGTCCAAAGTATTTATATATATATATATGCATATATAATTATTTCATTTTGATAGCACCTTTCAAAGAAAGAAAGACATTGTCTATATTAAAAATATTTCAATAATAGGAATTCATTTGAACATTTCCACCTCCTATGTTGGCTATTATTTAAAAAAATGTAACTACATTAAAATAAAAATAAGTAGTGTACAAAAGTTGTAAAGTTATTCTGGCCTAAACGGAGACTTTTCTCTTCAGAGTAAAGCCATATAATACTAAGCTATAGGTTGCCATGGTTTTGTCTCATCTATTCAATTGAGATAATGGCCAGAATTCTATTTCCTATATTCTTTAAACTACTTCAAATTTGATGGAAGACATTCTTGTAACTGGAGTGTGTGGTTATAAATAGATTAGAGAGGAGACAAGGGACAACTTGATGAGAAATGGGAAATCATAGGAAGGGACAGGATGCAGAGTTTCTAAAATGGATAGAAGCCACTTATCTCAGTTCACACCTTGAACTTAAGTGTTCATTGGTAAACTAAGTGTCAGACATATGTTGTGAGAAAAATTAAGTGCCATTTTGAAGAGATGGAGAGAAATCAATTAATCATCAAACCCAAGTCTCTATAACATCTCAAAGTAGAGAACTGACCTATTTTATTCTTGTAACCTGAAGGCTTATAGTACAGGCAGCCCTTGGAGTGGTGTGAGTCTAGGTTTAATCAGAGACCTTCATATCCCCAAAGTTCAGTGCAACAATACTTGAAATTCCCAGTATCCCAGTCATTTTTTCAAAAGCCTCCACAAAACCTTGGTTAACATTCAACTATGCTAGTTATATGCAAAGGGAAACAAAGCATCTAGTAGTGCCTGGAGTAGTTTATCATCATGAGAATTGCATCCAGGTTGAATGACATAGCTACATTACAGGTAGGTTTTGAATGGAAAGCATGGAATTTATGCTAATATGGCCTGAGAAACAGCAAAAGTTCTAGCTAGAATTTATGACCAAGAAATTGGAGACATTAGAATAGACAATGAAAAAACACACTTTTTGAATATGCTATGAAGGTAAACCTGAAGAATCCTAGAGAATCAGCTAAAAAACTAGTTGAAATAACCAACAATTTCAGCAAAGTTTCAGGATATAAAATAAACCAACACAAATCATTAGGATATTTATATATTACCAACAAAGTCCAGCAGCAAGAGATAGAAAAACAAACTCCATTTTAAATAAAGGTAGACAATATAATTCTTGGGAGTCTGCCTTAAAAGACAAACCCAGGAACTTTATAAACACAATTACTAAACAGTTTTTCACACTAATAAAATCAGATCTAAACAACTGGAAAACATATCAGTTGCTTATGAGTAAGGCAACGCAATATAATAAAAACAACAATTCTACCTAAAGTGCCATTTATTCAGTGCCATACCAATCAATCTACCAAAAATACTTGATGGAGCTAGAAAAAAATAATAACAAAATTCATCTGGAAGAATAAAAGGTCAAAGATATTGAGGAAATTAATGGTGAAAAAATAATGAAAAAAAAAAGGAAGATGGCTTAGCTATACCAGATATTAAACTATTACAAAGTGGTAATCATATAAATAATCTGTTACTGGCTAAGAAAGAGTGGTGCATCAGTAGAATAGATTAGGTACACAATACAGTGTAGTAAATGACCAAAGTAACCTAATGTTTAATAAACCCAAAGGTCCAAGCTTTTGGGACAAGAACTTACTATTTGACAAAAACTACTGGGAAAACTAGAAATCATTTTGGCATAAACTAGGTAAATAAGTACATAATTTGTACATAAGGGGTGATACCATAAGCAAATTAGGGGAGCATTGAATAGTCTGTCAAATATATGACTAAGGGAAGAAGACATGATCAAGCAAGAGACAGAGAGCATTTTAGAATGTAAAATGAATAATTCTGATTACACTAAGTTTAAAAGATTTTACAAAAATAAAACAAATGCAGTCAAGTTTAAAAGGAATTCAGGAAACTAGAAACATATTTTTACAGAAATTTCTCTGATAAAAGCTCATTTCTCAAATATATGTAGGGTTGAGTTAAATTTATAATATTTCCTTCCCCATTTGATAAATGGTCAAAGGATATAAACATAATTTTCAGATAAGCAATCAAATTTATCTATAGTCATATGAAAAAATGCTTTGAATCACTGTTGATTAGATAAACACTAATGAAAACAACTCTAAGGTACCACCTGATACATATCAGATTGACTAACATTAGAAAAAAGAAAAATGACAAACGTTTGAATGGATGTGGGAAAAGAGGACATGAATGCACTCTTGGTAAATTTGCGATGGAGCCAAACATTCTAGGGAATGATTGGAACAATATCCAAAAGACTATAAAATTGTGCTTATCCTTTGACCCAGCAATATCACTATCACATCTGTATCCTAAATGGATATAAACCTCAGGGTCTCTCTCTCTCATTCTCTCTCCCCCCCTTCATATATACACAGAGAGAGGTTCATAGCAGCTCTTACATATATTCATGTAAATATGTATATTATATGTACATATTTATATACATATTAAAATATACACATATATGTGTATTTGTATATGTGTGTATATACATATATGTATACATATGAATGCATATCTATTTCATCCACACATCTGGTTTCTTGGCTTCTTACATTAGACAGACCCCTTAAGGATCAGTGGAGATTTCAGGGGTTCCATTACCTTTTTTTTTTCTTTTTTATTTGTAGGGCAATGAGGGTTAAATGTCTTGCCCAGGGTCACACAGCTAGTTAAGTGTCAAGTGTCTGAGGCTGAGTTTGAACTCAGGTCCTCCTGAATCCAAGGTCAGTACTTTATCCACTGTACCACCTAGCTGCCCCCTGTTCCATTACCTTTTTTTTTTTTTTTTGGTGAGGCAATTGGGGTTAAGTGACTTGCCCAGGGTCACACAGGTGGTAAGTGTTAAGTGTCTGAGGCCGAATTTGAACTCAGGTACTCCTGACTCCAGGGCCAGTGCTCTATCTGCTGTGCCACCTAGCTGCCCCTCCATTATCTTTTATGGAGAAAAAATACCACAATTTGTTAAGCTAATTCTCAGTTGCTGGGAATTGAGTTTGTTTTCAATTCTTAACTTTTACAAAAAATGCTGTTATAAATATTTTGATTCATGTGAGCACTTTCTTCTTTTCAATGACTCCCTTGGACTGTAAGATCAGTGTTGGAATCTCTGGGTTAAAGGATATGAAAATTCTAGTTACTATTTTTGCATAATTACAAATAACTTTCCAAAATGGTTGTACCATTTCACAGTTCCACTAACAATGTATTAGGGTGCCCATCCCTCCCACATTGACTATTGTCATTTTTGTCATTTTGGTCCAATTTCTAGACTTAGAAATATACAATATTTAGCTTTATTACTTTAGAGTATGTATGATTTCATTAGCATAGTTGTTCCCTTAACCTCTTTTAAGTATTGCTCTGATTGGGGAAATTATCATTTTTTGGTAAACTTTCTGACAATGAGTCTCTCTATTTATAACTACTTCTGTCCTTTAGTGATATAGATCAGAAATCCATGGTCAGCACTGCCCTGATGATAGCCAACATTGTCGACCCTGCCAGACCTTACATTTTGTAACAATGATGTCTGGCAGTACATCACCACCACATCAGAATGGGATACCCAAGTAGAACTTTAATGATTTTTTTAAAAGTGAGGCAATTGGGGTTAAGTGACTTGCCCAGGGTCACACAGCTACTAAGTGTTAAGTGTCTGAGGCCGGATTTGAACTCAGGTACTCCTGACTCCAGGGCCAGTGCTCTATCCACTGTGCCACCTAGCTGCCCCCCAAGTAGAACTTTAATAGATTATACACAAATTACATTCTGGATAAACATATACCTACAGAAAAATTATAAATAATCTAAAATATATTACTGTACTAGCTTTGATTTATGTAAAAGTTTTCAAAGTAAATCAATAAATCCAGTATTTATTAAGTAGCAGCACTGTGACAGGCATTATATTAGGCATTGGAGATAGAAGTAAATAGAATGACACAATCCTTACTTGCAAACAGCTCACATTCTAAAGGAGAAAACAAGCACCACCCCCTCTCAATTTCCTGCATATTTTTGCTATATGTATATGTGTGAATATATATATGAATATATAAACAAGGATATAGCTTAAAACAATGCAGGTCTTCATTATTACTATGTGTGTGTATACATGTATGTACGTATGTATGGACCTCAGACAGGTTAGTCAAGGAGGTTAGTATTGTCATTTATTCCATCCACCTGTTCTTTCAGCAATAATTCTTCTTTGAAGCCCAAGAGTCTTCACACATAATTCTAGTATCATAGAATCCTAGAGTAGGAGAAGGACCACATTCTCCTGATTTTCTCATTTCTGTCTTACTTCCTTTCTTGTGTCCCTTTCCCTCAGGACCTGGTTCCTCAGGTGAGGATGGAGAGAGATGGATTAAAATACTGGTAGATCAAATTCTGCCAGTATGTTATCTAGTCAGAAGGTTGTTGCTCCTAGGAATTAAAAAGTCTACTTAAAATGCAAATAACCCAGTTAAAATGCAAATGTATCCAGACTACCCTTAAGGAGTGATGGCAATTGTCTTTGTTTAAAGAATATACTAGCTTTTAAAGGAAGCTAGTCTGACAAAGAGGAAGTCAGACAGAATTCTAAAGGAGTAAAGACCTGAGAATGAGGGCAAAATGAGCAAAACAAAGACAGATGTAGTGATGACAAACAAGCATGTTATAAGTATGGGCTGGTTAGGAAGTGAGCCTGACTGGAAAAAAGTGGCCATGAAGGGAATAAATATGCTCCCATTACCATGGAGCCCTAAATCAGTATTTGTAAGAAAATCATCATATCCCAAGAGAAGGGTTGGCCACTGTGAGGAGGATTCAGCATGTCTCAAATTACAATACTTAGGTAGCTGACCTTGGGCAAGTCACTTAACCCTCATTGCCCAGGAAAAACCAACAATAACCAAAATAACCCAAGAACCGAAAAACAATACTTATGTAGCTTGCCTTCTCTACCTATAAATAGGATTGCTCCTACAAAAACTTTAAACCACTTATTGGCTGTGTAAAATTTTACAAACCATCTAGTCTTTTTTAGTCTCAGATTACTCATTTGCCAAATTTTGGAATAGGCAAGCTCCCTGGTCCCTCCCAGCTCTGATATTCCACATCTAAAACCCTCCATCTTAGACTTAAGATATCAAAAAATCTGTTGGGAAATATGGATCAAGAATAACAACAACTCCATTGCTTCTAGGATCAATGATAAACTCTGAAATCTGGCATTTTAAATGCTTCACAATCAGACCCCTTTCCCATGTCTCTATTTTCTTACGTGTCACTTCTTTTCATTTTCCCTATGGTCCAGCCACACTTGCCTATGTGCTGTTTTCTCATAGATCATTCCATGTCCTTTCTTTGTCATTTCACTGGCTGCCTTCCCTGCCTCCCTCCCCTTCTGCCCTGTCCCCCCAATCCCCATGTTTTCTCTATGCATATCCTACCTCTGGGAATCCCAGATTTCCTTTAAGAATCTTCTCAAATGCTACCTAATGCTGGAAGCCATTCTTGGTCTCTACACTACAAGGAAGGTATATTAATACCCATGCAATTCAAAGTTTGATTTAAGTCAATCCTGTGGTCTGTCAAGATATTTGTTTAGATACTGACTATTACTCAGTGTTAGTTATTCCTCTCAGATTTATTTTTGCTACAAATTTGATTATCATGCCAGCCATAGCTTTATTTAAATTACTGATAAAACTGTTAAACTTATAAGGCTAAGAACATTCCCCTGGGACATTTAATTAGAGACCTCATGCCAAATCAACCATGAAGTATTATCTATTATTCTTTCATTTTAGCCATTCAACCATCTAATCATATTCACATCTGTCCATCTTTTTTTCCACAAGACTAGTATGAGATATTTCATTTGAACTCAGGTCCTCCTGAATCCAGGGCCAGTGCTTTATCCACTGAGCCACCTAGCTGCCCTTGCATATGCATCTTAATCTCTCTTTTCCATGTCTTCACATTCTTTCCCCTATGAATATAATGTTCTTTCTCCTTACCTCTAGCTCTTAGAAACTCTGGATTCTAACAATAATCAAAAAAATTGCAACCTTTGGCAAGAAGCCTTTCCTTCTTCCCTTCTCCTCAGCTGCTAGTGTCTTTCTCTCTATGGTTTCCTTGAACCCATTCTCCATGTATCTTGTCTATACCTATATATGAACATACTGTCTTCCACATCAGAATGTAAAGCCTTTGAAGGCAAAGATTTGTGTTTTTTCTTTCTAACATGGTTCCTGGCATATTGTGCTTTATAAATGTTTGTGGACTAATATATTTTAAATACATTTATTTTTATGTATTTATATGTGTACTTATTGTTTCGTCCTATTGAAGCTAAGCCCTTAGCAGACAAGTATTTATGTTTTTATATTATCTTTTCTTAACACAATGTCTGGCATGTCAGTGATTAATAAATATTTGTCAATTGATTGGACTGCATCTTCAAGATTCACTGACATTAGACTCTATTTCTGCAAAACTGAATTTAAGCCTTGTTTGAGTGATGATAAAACCTAAATATGTCCTGTCTCATAATAAGAAATATAAATACCTTCAAGAAAAAAATGTAAAATTGTGCAATTATGGCAAAATGTTTTAAAATTCCACACATTTACCCTTTACTCTCTAGTCCATAGTATTTTTAGTGCACATAATTAGATTGTGCTCTTCTTGAGAGTGGAGACACAGTTTTTTCCCCTCTATTTCTTTGTATCTCCAAAGCTTAATGCATAGTAGGTATGTAATAGATGCTTGTTGATTTGACTTGGCTATATGTTATGCTTAAGAGTTTATTTTGTGTAAAGGCTACCATCACTGACATTAAATTATCATGTTATATAATTAAATTTATTTTTCTTCACTTATAAATATTTTCTTCAATATCCTTTTCACTTTAAATACATACTTTTCAGAAAAAAAGGAAGCTAGATAAATTTTCAATTTGATTAAAGGCATCCCATGGCACAACATTTTTTTTTTTTTTTTTGCGGGGCAATGCGGGTTAAGTGACTTGCCCAGGGTCACACAGCTAGTAAGTGTTAAGTGTCTGAGGCCAGCTTTGAACTCAGGTACTCCTAAATCCAGGGCTGGTGCTTTAACCACTGCACCATCTAGCTGCCCCGGCACAACATTTTAAAATAGTGAATATAGTGCTGATCTTTTAGTTAGGGAAACCTGGGCTCTGACCCATATTGACTGTGTGATATTGCACAAGTAACTTAACCTCTGAAGGCTCTAGGTCACTCTTTAAAAACAGAAGTTGCAGAGAAGGTATGACCTGAATTGGTAGAAGAATTTATCTCATGAGGACTTAGTCTCCCTCCCTTAATTAAATCACAGATTCAGTATCAATATCTGTCCCTAAAATATTACTGTAAATGGTTCTGAAATAAAATTTCTGCTAAGCAAGCCCTCTTGCTCTCTCAATCATTTTTCTTTGTATAGATGCACACAGATGACTTTGTACATTACAGGTCATCTTTTAACTTTGGTAGACACAAGGTAATGAAATTAAACTCTGTGGGGGCAGCTAGGTGGCGCAGTGGATAGAGCACCGGCCTTGGAGTCAGGAGTACCTGAGTTCAAATCCGGTCTCAGACACTTAACACTTACTAGCTGTGTGACCCTGGGCAAGTCACTTAACCCCAATTGCCTCACTAAAAAAAAAAAAAAAAAAAAAAAAAGAAATTAAACTCTGTTAGGTTACTTCTGTATGTATAATATGAATTATGCAAATTTGAGTGGACATGAGTGCTAGGAGGATTATATATTTTAAAATATAAATGTAATATTTTTATTATAAATGAAGAAACCCCCTTTTTTCATCTTTCTTGTGCCACAATGAAAATCTCCCTTCAGAAAACAGTCATCTTTTCCTGTTTTGTGTTGAGAATAACACTAAAGTTGTGTGAATAACAGTAAGATCACAGATCAAGTTATATCTGCATTTTCATGGTCCTACAACTGTTTGGTATTTAGCAGGTCTGATGAGAAAGGCAAGTGAGACAGATTGACTCCATTTTCATTTTTCAAATAGGTGGCTTAATGCATTTTTATATTGTTTTGAGTGAATTGATCTACCAATTCAGTTAATTGGTCAGACTGCATGTGCACATTTATGTGGTCCAAGTGGTCTCTTTAAAAGCTATCACTCCAGGGTCTCATATATGCAGTAAAGGAAGTTTTGTTAAATAGAAATTGGAATAAACTGTTCATTTTCACTGTTGTCAGCTCCAATACTTTGATGTACTCATGGCTTATCCATATGAATACCCCCTTCTACCCATGCAGATTGCAACACATTTACATCTGCTCATCCTATTTAATATACATTTGTGTCTTTCCATAAATCCTGCACAAATAATTTGCCTAGTGTGCTGGTGGCCTTCACCACATTCTTTCAATATTTCTTGTATGCTAATCCATCACTCAATGTGCCTATTCACTTCTCAGTTGCTTATTACCCAACTCTGCTATTTATTACCTGAGTGATCTTGGATCACTCTAGGTCTCAGTTTCCTCATCTGTAAATTCACGGAATTGAACAGATTGCCCTTGAAATTCCTTCTAGCTCTAAATCTATGAGCATATGCCTCTACAAACTCTTACTTTTATGACATGCTTATCCGACTCTCTTTCCTAAGATATATTTATTTTCTATGTACTTAAAGGTACAGTCATTTTTATTGTACAATGTTATAGAATGCTTGTTTTATTCCATAAATTAAAAAAATGAAGAAGTATAAGCAATTAAATTCATATTTATGTAGGTAGCTAGGTGGTATAGTTTCCAGCTTCTTCAACTTTGGATCCCAACCCCATATGGGGTCACAAAACTTAATATGGGGGTTGTGAAAAATTTGGCAACTGTAAAAGGTTATGTACACCTATTTTATATACCCATATAGCTGGGGTCACATAAAAATTTCTCAGGCAAAAAGGGGTCATGAGGGGAAAAAGTTTAAGAAGCCCTGGTACAGTGGATAGAATTCTGAAACTGAATTAGGAAAACCTGAATTACAATCCTGCCTCACATATTCACTAGCTTTATTATCCTGGAAAAATAATTCATTCATACTTTTTGTTGCCTCAATTTTCTTATCTTTAAAATGGGTATAATGATATCCCTTACTTGACAGGATTATGATGAGGATCAAATAAAATATGTGTATAGTACTTTGTAGACTTTAAAGTGATATATAAATACTTGTATTAATAATAATAACACCTACTATCTATATAGCACTTACCATGTGCCAGGAAGTATGCTAAGTGTTTTGTAATTATTAATTATTACATTACTACATCATATATCATATTAATTACATAAAAAATAACTATTATTGCCAACTGTTTGGATAGATGTGATTCATCATTTCCTCTGCTATCATTTGCCACTGTTTCACAATTGTCCTTGCAAAAGTAGAAGGAAAATGTATAAGTTCGAGTGATTTTCTCTATCTTTGACAATTCTCTAAATTCCTATGGAATCATCATGATCTTAATATTTAACATTTATATAACACAAAGGTTTGCAAATCATTTTACAAATAGTTTATCCATATAATAATCCTGAGTGGTTAGTGTTATTATTACCTCCATTTTAAAATGAGGAAACTGAGACTCTGGGAGATTAAATGATTTCCTGAAGGTCACACCGGTAGTAGGAACCTGAGATTAGAATTTTAACTCAAGAATTCCTAATTTCCAATAATTCAGCACTTAGTACTCAACTGTCTGGAGATGAACCTCTCCACAATAGGTATGCTGGTTTTCTAATAAAGATATAGATGAATAGATGAATACTTGAAGCCATTTTTTTTACTTGATAGAATCTATTTGAGCTTTGCTTTGCTAGCATAGTACCTGAAGATGTGGAACCATCACCATATAGCAATGAAGCCCACAATTAGAAGTTTTGTAGAGCAAAGTTGCTTAAATCCTGTTTAAATTTAAATGATAATGAAATTTTCCTTAAAAAATACTATCTTTTTTTTTGGGGGGGGGGTAGGTGGCACAGTGGATAGAGTACTGGTCCTGGAGTCGGGAGGACCTGAGTTCAAATCTGGCTTCAGACACTTGACACTTACTAGCTGTGTGACCCTGGGCAAATCACTTATTACCAACTGCCTCACAAATTAAAAAAACAAAAACAACAACCACTTTCTTTTCAGAAAATAAGAAATATTTCAATGTCTTAATTTATTAGACCAATTTATTCTTTTTTCCTTAATCTTCATATGTTGACTGATGAGACAAATCATCTCTTTTTTTAGACAGAGCTTTCGATTATGGCTGCTAGCTAAAGAAGATAGCTATTAAATGAGTTGATGCATATACATATATAGATATATATATATATATATGTATATATATGTGTATAAACATATTTAATGGGAAATATCTCGTGTTTGTTTTAAATTTTTCCTTTGTCTTTATGGACCTCTAATTTGGCTTCATTTGAAGTTAATTTGTGCCATATCTATTGTTTCTGTCATTCTTTAGTTGTCATCATTTAAGAATTCAAATAAAATCCTTTATCATGCAGGAAATGACTTTTCATTATTTTTTTTTCTTTTCAATTGAGTTGCTTCACATCGAATAAATATCTGAGAAGCAAAATTAAAATAAATAGCTTGATTATGTAACTAGACACAAATGTTATTAGACATTTCAGTAATATATTTTTACATTGATATGGTTTCTTTGGTCACAGGAACTGAAATGTTTTTTGAGACTATCAATCAAAATATTGATTAATCATTGGGTTTCTACTTGATGCTGAACAAAAGGATCTGGAGTACTAAAAAGAGACTTGATAAGACAGATCTTCCTTCTTTCTTCTTACCTCCTTCCTTCCCTTATTTCCCTCCTTCCCTCCTCCATTCTTTTTTTTTTTTTTTTAGGCAATGGGGGTTAAGTGACTTGCCCACAGTCACACAGCTAGTAAGTGTCAAGTGTCTGAGGCCGGATCCGAACCCAGGTACTTCTGAATCCAGGGCCGGTGCTCTAACCACTGTGCCATCTAGCTGCCCCTTCCCTCCTCCATTCTTTCCCTCTTCTCCTATTCTCCCTTCTTCCTCCCTCCCTCTCTACATTCCTCAACATAGTCCAAGGTTACATTCACTTTTTTGGCTACCACATCACAGTGCGAATATGTATTCAGTTTATAATCCACTAAAGCTCCCAGCAAGTGGTTGCTTGTAAATGCTTTATTAAGTGCTTACTATATTTCAGGTACCACATTAAGAATTATGGACACATGTAGAAGGAAAAAGAGAGACAATTTCTTACCTTCAGGAGTCATTCAATAAGCATTTGTTAAGCACCTACTATGTGCTAGACTTGTAGTGTTTATATTCCAATGGGAGAATACAACATACAAAAGATGTTTAAAAGGAGGCATTAGATGATGGGAGCTAGAGAAGTTCTGGAAGAAAACAATTAATAAGAGAAAAAGGCCATGGGGGGGGGGGCAGCTAGGTAGCACAGTGGATAAAGCACTGGCCCTAGATTCAGGAAGACCTGAGTTCAAGTCCGGCCTCGGACACTTGAAACTTGCTAGCTGTGTGACCCTGGGCAAGTCACTTAACCCTTATTGCCCCACAAAAAAGAAAGAAAAAGAAAAAGAAAGAAATAAGGCCACAGGGGTAGAGGTATCTTCCAGCATGGAATGTTTGCAAGGAAAGTGGGATCTTCTAGGATGTAATGGCCCTTGGAACACAATGGTAAAGGAAGCTTCTAGAGTAAGAAGGATGCTGGGAAATGGATGAAAAAGAAGTGTGGAGAGTAAGAAGAGAGGCTAAGAGTGAGGTGAGATAAACTACTGGCTAACAATTCTTTCCCCATCCTATACTTGCAAATTTAAATTTTAAAATTTAAGTATACATTCTGTCCAGTTGAATTTCATATTAGATTTATTCCAATGTTCTAACCTGCTAAGGTCCTTTTATATCTGGTCTTTGTCATCAACCAGAAGATATTGCATAAAATTGAAGCATTTAAAATCTGACCTCTCTAAGTAATTATTCAATTCCCAGATGATGTCACTGTTCATTGGTTCCCTTTGCTGCTTTTTATTATAATCTTCTCTCCTGTCCATTGCAGCAAATGGCAGGTCTCTTGAGAACCAAGAATGTGATGCTCTTCTATTATAGTGGTGTTGACCCTTGGCCTCACACAAGCACCCCCAGTGATTACAAATACAATTTCTCTTCACACATCAAGGTCTGTGTCACCCTTTGGGTGAAAGTAAAATTCACATTCTGGCAATCTTTTTACCCCCCAAATACTTCAGGGATATGTCCTACACATATTAGAATTTCTCATGGGGTTGGAGTTTAATCAGAACCCCAAGCTTTTTCTTACCCCTACCTGACTTTCTTCCCTTAGTGTTTAAATCCCACTGGGCCTAACTAGGCAGTGTTATTAAAATAACTTGTGCCCAACCCCCACCTTGTGACCTCCTTCCCCCACCCTCTCCTCCCTCCAAGCCTCCAGCAGTAAACTCAAGCTCCCAGCTTCTCCGGGTCTATGACCAATCTGCGCTGAAATCCAGCTACAAAAAGCATGTATATTTGTCATTTTAAAAATTATATTCTTATTTATTTATTCAAAATAAAGTTATATTTTGTTCACATTATGTTTCATACTGGTGAATCAGGGACCATTCCTCCTCTCCCTCTATCTACTCCCTTAGAATATTTTCAGAGCTATCTTTATTTGCTTTTAGGCTTCTGGCTGAGAACTTTGGTTCTGACTTTGAAGTGTCTATGACCCACAGTTGAAGGGTTTGCACTGAGGTGACAGAAGTCTCATAAATGAAATAGATAATGAGGTAGTAGAAGGACAAAAGGAAGGACCTGTTGTTTTACTTGCCACTTGGCTATGATTCCAAGTGACAACCCATGGTTACAATGAGGGGTAGTGAAGGATGAGTTTTTCTCTATCCCATGCCATAGTGAACCAGTTGCCTTGCTTGTGCAGTGTGTACTCAATTAGTCTGGCTTATACCAGGGCCCCTATTACATTTTCTCCTTTTATGTTTTACTTTCCTGGACTTACTTATATGAGTATTCCTTCACAGACATCTCAAGGACCTTTTGAAATCCCAGGGTCTAGAAGTTCTAATCCATTGACAATGACAACTAAATGGAAAAATAAGAGTCTTCAGAGACTAAGGATGCATTTTTTTTTTTAATGAGGACAACTACGAACAAAGGAACTGGCCCAAGTTTGACTATTTTATTAGCAAACAAGTACAGAAAATGATTGGGTATTTTGTAATTTAAAAAATTATAGTGGATAGAGCACCGGCCCTGGAGTCAGGAGTACCTGAGTTCAAATCCGGCCTCAGACACTTAATACTTACTCGCTGTGTGACCCTAGGCAAGTCACTTAACCCCAATTGCCTCACTAAAAAAAAAAAAAAAAAAAAAAAAAAAAATTATACCTCTTTTATCATGGAAAAATGCAAGTTCAATGGAATTGACCCTTCATATAGTAACAAAATCCATAGAAATTTAGCTCTTTACATCCTTTTATTGCCATCCTATTGGTTTGCACCTAAATAGAAATGTGATCCTAATTTTCTAAACATCCCATTCATTTAGGAACATTCAATTCCTCTTGTTTTCCCCTTCAAATTTTCAGGAATGTACTGACTTGTCTACTTCTTTTCTGGCAGTTTTATTTACATGGTAATTTTAGGTTGTATCCTAAATTTGAAAGAATAGGTTGCTCTTATCCTGCAAATTCTCTTTACCCCCTTGAGATGATATCATAGAAATAAATAAGGAATATATTTTCCAGTGACTGCTTTAACACTAGAATATTATGTTACATTGAAGAGATTTGACTTCAGGTTGAATAAGAAGGAGTAAATAGAAAACAGGAGATGCCAAATGATTATACATGTGAACTTTTCTCATCTGGCTGGTGTATATGTCTAACTCATTTTATTGAAATGAGAAGCATTTCTTATTCTATAGGGAAAAAAATCTGCCATTATGGTGACATTTATTAACATCAACCCTCCATTATTCATAATTGTATAACCCTACATAAGACTTACTTCTCTGAGATTTTCAATTCTGATTAAGCTTCCTTACGCATTCCTGAATCTGATAGCTCCATTACTATTTGTTCCATCAGTTTAATCTATATTAATTTGCTCTAGTTTCTATGTTGAATTTTAAATCTTTCTCCCCCAACATGCATATATTATGTCTCTGATATCTACATTTGAAAAGTCCTAATGGTAGTTACAAGGTGATCTAGGGGCACAGTGGATAAAGTGTAGGCCTGGAGTCAGGAATACATTAATTCAAATCTGGCCTCAGACACTTACTACCTCTGTGATCCTGGGGAAATCACTTAATCCTGTTTCCTTCACTTTCCTCATTTGTCAAATAAGCTGGAGAAGAAAATGGCAAACCACTCCAGTATCTTTGCCAAGAAAACCCAAATGGGGTCACAAAGTGTCATACATGACTGAAAATGATTAACAACAACAACTAAAGGGTAGTAACAGGATCATCTATTTTCTTTTTTTCCCTGTCAACCTCTTACCTGAAGAGCCTTTTCAACTTCCAACCACGGGGCTTGAAGTCAGAAGATCTGGGTATAAATCCTGGTGCTATCATTCATTAAATGTGTAACCTTCAGCAAGTCACTCCCTCTAAGCCTTTATGAGGAAAATAATAATTGCTTTTTCTACCACAGAGGGTTTTAATGAGAATTAAAAAAAAAGATAGTTAATAATTAACCAGCAAAATATTTTATGAATAAAAGTTACTACTAGTACTCTGTACACATTATCCAGTAGATTGTGTCCCACTGACATCGAGACTGACAGACCAATGGACTGATTAACCAAGATCTTTTGCTCCGTGTTAAATCATGGCTTTGATAATATCAACAGAGAATAACAATAATTAGAAAAGAAATTCATTAATTAAGGAATTGTTTCTCAACTTCACTCCAAGCCTATGTCATCCCATAAATCCCTAAACTTCTTTCACCTTTCTGGACCACTGCACTACATACCTTCTTCACACTGACAACATCTTCAGTCTCCTTTTCTGATTGGTGAATTCATCACTGAACTTACATTTGAAGAATCACCCACACCAGCTATGGTTACTCCAAACCTGGTTCAACTCACAACTCCACAAACTCCATCAGAATGAAAATGAAGAAATATCTTTTTGCTTCTATTCCTAATTCTTAGAAAGGTGCTTGATACTTGATAAGCTCTTAATAAATGCTTTATTTATCTATCCATTTATCTTCTAAACAGGGTGTGGACCCGTTGCCACACAGACTCTTTGGGCAGCTTTTAGAAACTCTTAAAGAAACAAGAATTCCTTCTGTTTGATGGCTCTTTACATTTTGATTCTATATTTATTGCCACGAGTGTTGTTTTGATACATGGGTTGCCAAATCATTTATAGGAATGACCATTCTTTTATTGATTATTATCTAGCCTAATTAATAAATTGATTATTAATTACCCAGAACTCTATCTCAGGCTTTTCTTTCATCTCACTCCTCAATAAAATCTAATGGCTTTCTATTATTTCCCAAGATCAAAAATAAAGTTCTTTGTCTAAAATTTAAACCTCTTCCCCCTAACCTGGTCCCTTCCTTCCTTTTCAGTCTCTTTACCCTTCAACCCCATCCAACTACTCAATGATCCACCTACATTGGCCTAATTCCTGTTTCTTCCACACTTCCTCCATCTCCTGTATATTCTTTTGCACTGGCAATCCCTTATGCCAACTGCTATCCCTCCTTGCCTCTGACTCTTAGTTTTTCTGGCCTACTTCAGGCCTCAGATTCAATACTAGATTCTGTAGGAGGCCAATCCAGGTCCTCCCAGTACCTAGCCCTTTGATATTATCTACCATGCCTAGGCATTTGCTTGATGTCTCCCCCATTAAGGTGTGAGTTCCTTGAGGGCAGGGATCATGTTTTTACATTTCTTTGTATCTCCAGTGATTACAAAATATCTCGCACAAAGTAAGATTTCAAATGCTTAATTGACAGATTGATTGTCAGGCATCCTCTTTTTTTCTGGATATAGAATTGATAATTCCCATTTGAAAATGCCACCCAGACATTGCTCTCTACACACATGATAAGTGCTGATGATTTTTAAATGTGTCTTCAAGATTACAAAGTAATTTTTTAAAACCAACTTTGTTTTATAATCTGTTAATATTTTCCAGTAAAAACATTCTTTTACCTGTTTTCCTTTCTTACCTTATAAATTAACTTCCTAGAATTCAAAAAGTCACCCTAAACTCCAAGACAAATTTTTAAAAAACCAAAATATTTGAGTCACTTGTATTTTGTAAGGTTCTAATACCTTTCTCAAATGGTTTGTGAATACTGGGTGGGAAATGTCAGTATTTTGACTTTACTCTCCCACAGTGAGGCTGACTATGTCTTTGTGTCAGGGTTCTGCACATACTTCTGATAGGCTGGAGTGCCTCCTCTACAAAATGCTATCAGCTCAAATCCCATCAGTTGTATTCTTCCTATTCTTAGCAATCAGTAACTAGCATCCAAGTTCCAATTAACCAGTTAACACAAATTAGTTTTTAGGAAGGGGTGCTTATTTTAAAGATATAGCAAGAACTGTCCACATTTTCTCTCAACACTTTGGCAATCCACTCAACCCTATATAACCTCAGTTTCTTAGGAGAGTGGAATAAGATGGTGCAATTTCTACATATCATTGGTCCTACCAAATTCAAGTCAAAATGCAGACATTCTGCCAGATAAATCTTCTGCTCAATGATTTTTTTGCTGGGTTCTGAAGGGAGATCTTCAAGGAATTAAGGCTGGATTGGCTACAAAACCTACCATAGAGTTGTCTCCTTGACTCCCACATGGTTTAATTTCCTGAACTTTTGAAAATCACAAGGTTGTGGCTTCCAACATCCTTCATCTAAAATGAAAGAAGAAATGCCAAGACAGGCAAAGTACCAAGGCCCATATTTATAGTGTCAATTATTAGCCTCAGATGAAAAGGCTCAAGGCTTGTAGTATTGTTTCCCATTGAACAGTGTCAGCCAGAAAAAAAAGTCAACCAAAGAAAAGTGACCAAACCTAGAGAGAAAGGCTGAAGTTAATGAAAGTGTTTCCAAGACAACTCCAATTCTTGTTTTGTAACTGCAGAGAATCAGAGAAGCTGCTATCAAAAAGAAAAAAAAAACAAACAAAAGAAAAAAGAAGCACACATTCATCACATAGTAGCAGGGCAGAACTAGTTATAGAATATTTTTGCAAACTCCAAAGTCTCTCCAAAACACTTCTGAAAACAGGGTCTTCAGCTTCATCCATGGAGGCAATTACATCTGCAGAATTCTAAACATACTCCTTGAGAATATGTGCATTGGGCAGTCCTCTTATATAGTTATATAAGACTTAAGTTAGCCCTTTGAATCCCTAGCTTATGATGACTCATAGACAGGGAAAATCATCTAATAAAATGTATTGAATATTTATTAGATTTATTAAATGTAAATGTATAAATATAATAAAATAAACATAGTTTTATATAGACCTACTGTCAGTTCCCACAAACTGTGACATAGTCATACCTGGAAAATTAGGAGAGGACTATTGTTTCCAAAGTTCTAGCCAAGAATGGCTAACCTTGTCATACCATCCCAGATACTCTATGATCCTCTTGGCCTTAATAAGTGGTCTATAGGCATTCTCAAAGTAGAATATAAGTGCATATAAATACTTCGAGCACCATGTGGTAATAACTTGCTTCCCTGTCCCTATAGATCACTTGCCTTACATGGCTTAATTTTGAGAAACTTACTACACTGAGTAAAATATTAGATTATTAAATATTAGAGACTGTTCTAATATCCTCATTGTAAGCTAACCATTCAAGTAATATCTTCTTTTCTTCCCTTGCCTTGAGAGAACCTGGCAGCTTGACTGTGTGATGTACCTTAGAAAATACTAGAAGAGGACTGATTAAAACTAACATTGATATAGTTATCTAATGTTTTCTAAGCACTTTATAGTTATCTAATTTGTTAATTAGTAGAAATAACTGAGCATGTAGAGTCAGCTTAAAACTGTTATCCAAGTGCTTACAGAAGGAACACTGGGAAGTAGTTGATGTGTTTTATCATCTACTGGCCAAGTAAGTAACACTCCCTTGGGAAGAAAGTGAAGAGGGAATGATAGGAGAAGACTTAGGGACATCTGAATCTGAATCTGGAATGGAATGCATTTCATTTTGACCCAAATAAAATTCATGATGTCTCTACACGTGCATAACTGGCAAGAACTGGTTCAAAGAGGATAGTGTAAGTAAGAACAGGCATCACTGTATCAGTAGATGTCCATATATGTATATGTTTATTTTTATCAACATATACAATTCTGTTTAATAAAACAACCATAGAATTACAGAATTGGAAGTTACTTTAGAGGTCTTAAAATACAATCAGTAACCAATTGTGAATCTCTTCTACAACTTTTTTGACAAGTAGTCATCTGATATTTTGAAGACCTCCAATGTAAAGAAACTTGGTAATCCCTGATACAGCCAGTTTTAGTTTTAAACAGCTATAATTAATAGGAAATATTTGCTTATATTGAACTGAAATAAATTGCCCCATTATTTCTAGTCACTGGTCCCATATCTCCCTTTAAGTCTGATGATTGTGACAATCCTTCCTCTACATGACTCTATAATCAAATACTTGAAGACAATTACCATGAATCATACCATTCTACAAAAGAAAGATAAATCCTTTCTTTCCCAGGTTAAATATTCACTTCCTTCAGGGTTATAATCTGATCCTATTATATTTTGAGATAATACAACTCCTAATAGTGAAAAGACACAATTTAGTCAACTTTTAGATGTATGTATACATGCAAAATGATAAATCAAATGTCATTTATGCCTAAAATGGATAATGATATGCATTTTTAGAGCATCCTTGCTATGTAAGGATTCCTACCAAAAAATGCAATGTTGGAAGCAACAACAACAAGAAATCTTTGCTCACATTACTGCTTATTTACATATGGCATTCACAATATTTTCAGGGTCACTTTAAGTGTCAAACCTATTTGCAGTGTAGTTACAGGCAAAAAAATTTTTGTTCCCCCAATAAAAAGCCTTTATCAAAATGGGTAATACCTTACTCATATTACCAGGGAAAATGGATTGAAACAAAGAAAGCACAGTCTTTTGACCATGTCAAGTAGTAAGGTAAAGTAGAACATCTTCCATCAACAAATGATTTTATACTTATATTCCATTAACCAGCAGAATAACTACAATTTTGCTGCCAATTGTGAGGTAGTAATGCTCACTGCATATAACTTTTTTTTTTTTTTTTTGGTGAGGCAATTGGGGTTAAGTGACTTGCCCGGGGTCACACAGCTAGTAAGTGTTAAGTGTCTGAGGCTGGATTTGAACTCAGATCCTCCTGATTCCAGGGCCGGTGCTCTATCCACTGTACCACCTAGCTGCCCCTGCATATAACTTTTATAAGACATAGATAAAGGGAAAGATTTTCAGGATTGTAAGAGTTACATAGTCTTTGTTGGAAACAAAGACAATGTGCTCATATCTAATTTATTTAAATTTCTTCTCCTTTAATGGTTTCTGATAAGCTCTGCACTCCATTTGTCATTTATGTAAGTCATATTTCTCCACTCTACAGAACAGTTTTCCAGAAACTTATTTATTTTTACATATTGGCAATTCACTGGGCATACTTGCCATACATTTTCTTTTGTTAGGATTGAAATTAAGATGAACCGAAGCACAAAGGTCTGAGTATGTTCAATTTATTTCTAAAGCTAGCAACTACCAATAAAAGGTGTTGTCTTTTTTTAGCTCCTCATCAAGTAAAAGACCCTGAATGAATGCAGCCAGATCATTTTTACATTCAACAGGAAGACCATCCAAAAAATAGAAAGCAGTATCCATGGGAGGGGGGGGGGAGGATAACAATATAATTTGTTACAAAGCTTGTAGCATCATAGGCATGAGGAACAATATGACTGGAAATTAGGAATGAGGGGTTACCGACAATGCTTCTTTCCATCTTATTGTTATGGAAAGCTCATTAGTGATATCCACCTGCATGGCTAGTTAGTGTCACAGTGATAAAAGACCAGACTTTCTTGAGGGATAGCAAGTGTTGCAGAGATAACAGACCAAATGCCCTGGCATCCACTTGGATCCTCCAAAGGTGAAAGATATCCTTGAGACAAGAATAGAACAGTGATTAGCAAGAAAACTGAAGCAGGAAAACCCAACTTCTAAAATTAATTAACACAGAGGGGAAAGCTGAACTTCAAAAGTTAACCCAGTAACTTAGGCAGTATAAAAAATGCAGGCAGTGATACAGAATAGAATAAGTTCCAAGATAGAATCAATTTGATTTTCTCATATGTATCTCTAATTCTTAATTAATAATGTTCTCTTATGGGTATAAGAGAAGAAGAAAATTCAGATGGGTTCTATATAATATTTATACTTCAAGTGACTCCTTTATGAGCTTTTATCTTTCAGCTGTTATTATTAAGCAAATTAATGTATACTTGGTGTCGCTGACCTTATTAGCATGTTCTATAATCACCTGGAGAAATGTCAGAACAATTCATGTCTCAGTTTTCAATGTGATTCACTAAATTCCTGCCTGACCTTACCCTTACAGTATGAGCTTAGTGTACACACACACACTCAAAGTATATACACACACATGTATATATAATACCAAATAAAATTTCCAGAAGATTATATATGTATTATAAAATATAAATTATAAATCATAATAAACTGTACTAAATATAAACTATATTTTATAATTATATATATAAATATACTGAAAAGGTTATTTGTTATGATACAAATTCTTGATATAGCTCTGAAAATAAGAATCCAGAAAGTTCCCCCCACACCCCCAGATTTTATACTGTGGATTCCTTTCAAATGCAGGACTGGTGCTAAGATTTTATTCTTTGTTTCACCCAGAAGTAACATTCCCAAATCTTCTCATATGAATAGAGATCCTTTTGAATATTGTTCACCAAGAATGGAGATCACTGAAAGGTGAAAGTGTTTTAATTATAAGAAGTCCAATAAAACAGAAATTATTTCACGAGATGTCACTGATTGAGAACACATTGAAGAATCAATCAACAGTTTTCTCTAGGCTTTTCCTTTATGTGGTTGACAGTTTCTTATGTAAAGAGCTGATGGTATTATATAGCTTATTTAAGCCATCAAAAATATTTGGTAGTGATTCTTTAAACATGCCTCTCTTCTCTTTTCTAAAGTCCTAGACTCAAAAGGTATCCCTAATTAGCTATGAGAATAGGGCACAAGTGCAGCTTAATTGGTACATAGTCCCCAGTTGTGCCCAGGAAACTTTGAGAGGAAGGTCTTAAAGGAAGAATATGTTAAATATTGAAAGAGGAGTTTCATTCAATATAGAACTCTATAAAATATAATATGTTCAAGAAGAATGTTTAATTCATATAATTTAAAGGGGAACAAAATTATATCAACAGCTAATTTAGTTATATCACTAATTACTGATAATTTCTATTTTCAATTATAATGGGACATTTATTTTTTTTGAATAGAATTTTATTTTCCAAAATATATGTAAAAACAAATTTTAACATCAATTTTTCAAAGATAATGAAAAATGATATGTAATATACAAAAATTTGTGATATTGAAATAAAATATGAGATATATCTTCAAACAAAGCAATATCAGAAGTTGAAAATTTTATAAGGTTAGGGATTTGGTCAACATGCGTAGAATATAGAGGCAGCAGGTATAGATAAATGGAATTGTTCCTCTAAGAAATGCTGACTAAGATTCTAGGCACACCACTCAAACTTTTAGCACTTTAGACCCTAGCTTCTTAAACTGTGGGTCATGACCTCATATGGGGTCACATAATTGAATGTGGGGGTTATGAAAAATTTGGCAACAGTAAAATGTTATGTATACCTATTTTATATAACTATATATCTGGGGTCACATAAAAATTTCTCTGGTGAAAGGGGTTGTGATTGGGAAAAGTTCAAGAAGTTTTGCTCTAGACAACACTCCTGTAAATTGCAAAGAAAATGTTGCCCTGCTTTGAAAGAGGGAGTTAGCTCACCAGGAAGTTTCTTCTATCAATGAAATCACAGGGCCAGTCTCAGTCTCTGTCCTGTAAACCTACCCTATTGTTGTCCTCAGTGCCCAAGGTGTTGAATTATCTTAATCAACAACCCACAAATAAAGCCATATGTCAAATTCTGTTTGATAATAAATCATGCTAATTGTTGGAAGCTGTGGTGCTGAACTGTGTAGCAAAAATGTTAGGGCTTTCTTTTTTTAACTTCCAAGGTCTGTCCTTAGGTTGTATTGAAAAAGGTGACTTCTTCAGGGTGTTTTTTCTTCTCTTAGTTTCTGAATAGGGATGAAAAAGATTTTTCTATTTTTGTGAAGATAGACTACTAATGTAAAGTCTAGGAAAGAAATTGTGGGCCTGGTACCTGTGAAGTCAAGTCAGTAAGCGTTTAGTACGTGCCTACTATGTGTTAAGCACTGAGCTAAGTACTAAGGATACAAAACAAAAGCCAGAGAAAGTCAACAACAAATGCAGATCTTTCTTGTTATTGTTCAGCCTTTGCTTTCAAAGAAGGCCAATGACATGAGGTGATGCCTTGACTTGTGTGTGAATTGGATTTAAGTGAGTCAGGGTTATACAAAGTCATCAGTCTCACTCTTTCTTCCAAAGTCCATTGAAGTCCAGTGGCAAGACTAGATTAAGGATGACTGGTGATGGCCTGAGATACAGTGGATGACCTTGGTGCTTTTGATGTCTGACCAAGCTCTAAGCACTCCATACAGCCTGCTTCAACAGCCTTCATGGCCATTAGAACAAATTGTTCTCAATTGCCCATTGAAATGGGGGAAGAGAACTGTTTTAAATCTATTTCTGGTCCACTGGAGAATGTTGCAGGAAGATGATGATAGTCACATGTTTGGACATCTTTGGCATAGGGTAAATCCAGGGTCATACAAACAATATACACCAGAACCAGGACAAGGACCTACATCTTCTCAACTCCAAGTCTACATCTCTATTATGCCATGTTGGTTCTCTCAGGTGTTGGGAATACACATATTTAAAGAGGTAGTACTGGCTCTCAAGTTCCAGTCTTATTCTACTAGATAAGACCTGATATGAACAGAAACAAATACAATAAAATGTAAACAGATAAGAAAAATACAAAGGAGAATGATCTGGGTGCAAAGAAACACTCTAGATACACTGCTCTAGGAAAATTTGGGAAAGCTTGGAACTTTTTAGCAGGGTGAGGACGGGATGGGAGGATGGGTCATGGATATCTTCACAGAATTAATGGAACCTTTCCTTAACCTTGAAAGAAGAAAATTATTCTAAGAGGAAGAGAGAAGGGAGTATATTATAGACCTTAGGAGGTGGTTTATAAAAATAACCAGGTGGCACAGTGAATAGAGCACTGGGCTTGGAACCAGGAAGGCTCATCTTTTCGAGTTCAAACTCAGCCTCAGACACTTACAACCTGTGTGACCCTAGACAAGTTATTTACCCTGTTCCTTATCTGTAAAATAAGATAGGGAAGGAAATGGCAAACTACTCTAGTATCTTTGCTGAGAAAACCCCAAACGGGGTCAAGAAGAGTTGTACATGACTGAAATAACTCAACAACAACAACAAATACACACATATACATACATGATAGAGTTTATATTCTAAATTGGAATTTGAAATGTCTAGGTAAAATCACTGCAAATCTCTAAACAATAATAAAAAGTGAAAGTAACTTTGAACTTGATGAAAACTGTCAAATCTATTCCACTGATACATATCAAATGACTCATCATAAGTGGAAGTCCTCTTGCAGAAGTCCTCAATATACTCCCCTTAGTTATGGTGTGGGTTTTCTACTGCATTCTTTGTATAGCTTTCAATGTATTTTCAGCCTGTGTTTGCCTATGTAGGCAAAAATCATAATCAGTTGATATGGAGATGTGACTAGAATGCCAAAAGGAAGATAAGACTTCTGGACTTCCAAAGTTCATGAAATCCTCTTCTAGTCATGGGGCAATGAAGAGACTGAGTGTGAGACTGAGGCTTAGGGCTCTGCTTCCCCTGATGATCAACTCTTTCTCAGGAGGTTAGCTGGAATTATTTTGCCTCATTACTAACTCAAATCTCTTGGTTTCTTAACTACCTACTGTGAGAGTTGGAATAATGCCCCCTGCTGGGAGGAACATTTTGTGAGCTCTGGCCTGAGGACATAGCCATGTGGCCTTGGCATCAGGAAATGACGTTTGCTTGTGGGTAGTGTCGATCAAAGCTATCAGCCAATTAACTTGGAGCTGTGTGTATGGCCCTTTTTCCTGTTTCATGAGAGGTTTCTGGGAGGAGGAAGGAGCAAGGGACTCTTTCTTTCACCGGGACCTCATGTGGAGTGGAGCAGAGATGCTGGCTCCCTTAGATATATAAATGAAGGCATCTTGGCCTCTTTCTCTCTCTTCACCAAATTCTTATGCTCCTTGATAAATACTTAAAAATCTAAACTCTTGCTAAAGCTAATAATTTATGGTGACCACTCATTAGAGTTTTAGACAGTTGAGCTAGAATTTTAGCCACCTTACAGATAGCAACTTTATATTACCTAATTATAGAAAGGGCCTACAAGGCAGTACCAAATTTCCACAAGTAATCTGAACATACTTCCTGTGTAATATCACTACAGTTATAAATATTTTTAAATACTTGGTCTAATATCTATGATAGCTTGATTGAGACATGATTAATGTTCCTTGGCATAACATTTTATCATTTAAAAGTGGTAGTTCACTTGATCAAAGTAGACTTGTATTTTTTTTTTTTGGTGAGGCAATTGCGGTTAAGTGCCCGGGGTTAAGTGTCTGAGCCCGGATTTGAACTCAGGTCCTCCTGAATCCAGGGCCGGTGCTCTATCTGTATCTTCTGCACCAAAAACAATGTCTGACACATAGTAGGAACCCGTTAAATGCTTACCGATTGACTGAGCAGGTGATAATAAGCTTCTTAGGATTGAGTATGAGTGGCTTTATGCACAAAACCATTCTTTTGAAGCATATCTAGAACTATAGGAAGTGGCAGATATTGCTTTGGAGAGTCAACATGCCACTGACTGATCAACTGATGATAGCAATGAAACAGGTTACAATGTCAAGTTAGTCTGACACTAGAGATAACACACCAAGACTAATATTTCCATTAATAATAATGCCTCCTACAATACAGTGAATACCATAGGTACTACAAACTTATTGACTATTTTTGTCTTGGTTGAGCTGAGTTACCTCTCTCCCAATGAGTAGAGCTGTTCACTCTGTATTAACTGGTATATATTCTCCTATGTGTACTTTCTCTGATTTCTGTTTTGCTGTGGTTTGGAGAAAGTGGTATCTTTGATATTTGTTATGTGTTTTCATCTTGGAACTGTTATTTGCTGGGAAAGGGGTTAAGCCTTGGATGTAAAGCTTGAGGTCTTCCTTCACCTCAATGATACAGCAGTCACAAGTTAGCTTGACCCTGAACATATCCACTAGATTAATAATATGTAAGGGAGATGATAGATAAAATTCTAGCCTGGAGCCCTGTCTCTTTGAGGAGAGAACAGTACCCTCTAGCCTAAATTCCCTGCTTCTCCTCATGACAGAGCCTAAAATCTCCCTTGGAGGAGGTTCGGGGGGGGGGGTGGGGGTGGGAATAGGTTAGGACATCTATTCTGCCTTCCTTTGAGCCACAAAACACTCCCATGTTCCTGGTGGGGGGTGTGAAAGCCCTTTTAGATGTATGCTTTGCTACATGTGAAGCCTCACAAAATGTAAATGTGTGAACCTTTGCCACATTTACAAACTGGGAGTCTCTATGTACCACTGAAAATGCATGTCTGGGGGGCAGGTAGGTGGTACAGTGGATAAAGCACAGGCCCTAGATTCAGGAGGATCTGAGTTCAAATCTGACCTCAGACACTTGACATTTATGAGCTGTGTGACCTTGGGCAAGTCACTTAACTCTCATTGACCACCCCCCCCCAAAAAAAAAGAAAAGAAATAAAGGAAAGAAGGAAGGAAGGAAGAAAATTCATGCCTGAAACAAAATAAATGCCAATGAAATTTAATCCTATAGATCAAGGAGAAACTCTATGTATTTTGTTTTCTAATGATTGCAACTTAATGCTGGGTACAACTATTCCCCTTAGTAGACTTCTGCTTTTGCTGGGGTTGAGCAAATTGGTTCTGGTGTTTACCCAAGTCAGCCTTTTCAAGACATAGTTTAAGATTAAAATTATATGAATTTTTCTATAGAGTTTTGTTTGGTTATCTCCTTTGCTCTGATAATTACCCATTTTCTATTATTTTAGTGCCATTCAGAAAACAGGAGAATACTAGTGTAAGGCACATAATTGTCTGTGTTCATTTTTTCCTAACCATATACCCAAGGAGATTGTAAACTTCCTAAGGTTAAGGAGCTTATTTGTGTTTATATCCTAAAATCTACAAGACAGTTTTGCACATGGTATTGTCTTAATTTATATTATATATATAAAATATGTGTGTATGTGTATAAATATATGTATACATATGTTTTTAATAAATGGATGAATGAATGCATGAAGAGATATTTAGGAAGAGGTTAAAAGGGAGAAATGATGCATATTCTATATAGATTAATTTATTTCTCAGTAAGATATTTTCCTTGAAAATTCTCTTAGCTTAAAAATGCCTCAAAGGATATTCATTCAATATTTCCAGAAACAGTCTTCTGGGAAACACAATACTGAAAAATTAAGAGTTCTTCCCCTAAAATTAATGGCAACTGCATAGACCTGAATGTAATTGTCCTTATTTAGATTAGAAATAAATACATCAGAATGAAACACATTATGACAAGTGATTAGAAAGCTTATCATTCAGTTACAGAAGAATACAGTAGGGCAAAATGAAAAGATATCCAGAACACTGGGATGATAATTTCTAAAATTTAGAAATAAACAATCAGAGAAATTGGTTTTGAAATTCCTCCTCCCCTTTCCATTCTATGTAAGAGAAATGTATGGAAACATGCCCTGAAGTCTTGAAGGGATCATTAACCATACAAGTTAGCAGCAGAATAAAAATAGAAACTAAATTTTGATGACTAACTTCTTTCATGTTATCTGATCCTGATGGAATTAATGTTGTGTTTCAAAATGCTAACCACACATTATTGTTGTTTCTGACACCCCTGCCCTTACCCCCACAATCATCCCCATCTCTGGACACCATGTGGCTGTCTGAGTTTGCTTAACAACAGAACAAAACTGGGACTAAATACTTGGTGACTATATTACTCCAGCAAAAACATTATGAGGCTTACGTCCAAATGTAGCCCAAGTTCTTGCTGGATATATTCCTTTGCATATACTAAGGCACCTAAATTCTGGTCCTTTCCTAAAATATTTGCATGAAAAATACTTGCCATTACACAGATACCATTCACCATTAACCAGTTGTCCAATGTCGGTTATTGACTATCAATTTTGCATGCCTTATACATGCTCAGTTCTATTATTATTATTTTTTTGGTCCTACTACATCATTGCTTCAGTTCATTGTTCATCTTTGGTTGATTTTCTGGCTTTCTTCTGTTGCATTTCATTGATGTTGCATTCTTTAGTGGCTATATCTCCATAGATACATTCTATTTTATTTGCACATTCGTTGTGTGATATATTAATTTCTAAGGCTAACTGACCTTATCTATCTATCTATCTATCTATCTATCTATCTATCTATCTATCTATCTATCTATCTATCTATCTATTTATTTTGGGATGCAATTGGGGTTAAGTGATTATCACAGCTAGTGTTAAGTGTCTGAGGCCGGATTTGAACTCAGGTCCTCCTGACTCAAGGGCCGGTGCTCTATCCACTGCACCACCTATCTACCCCTAACTGATCTTATTTTTTAAATTAATTAAAATTGTTATTCTAAACTTAACAGAGACCAGATAAAACTATCATTTGTGTATACAAATTAAAATATAATCAAGAGAATTATCTATAAATTAGAGGGGAAAAAAGAAAAAGAAATTCCTTGTAAAAATATCTGAAGTCAAGCAAAATGTATCCCTACATTGTCTGTCTGAAAAGAAATGTCTCATTCTTTATATTGAATCTATCTTCTTTCTTTTTAGAAGTGGATAATAAGCTTCATCATCAGACTTCTGGAATCCTGGTTGGTCATGGCATGATTCACAATTCTCAAGTCTTTCAAAGTTTGTTTTTTAATTTATAATATCATTTTATAAATTGTTCTGCTTCTGTTCACTTCTCTATGTATCAATTCATACCGATTTTCACAAGTTTCTCTGAAAACATTTATTTCATCATTTCTTATGACAGCAATATTCCTTTACATTCACACACCATAATTTCTTTAACCATTCCCCAATAGAAAAGTACCTTAATCTCCAGTTCTTTTTATAAATAGTTTTATACATATATGTCCCTTTTATCTTTCTTTGATCTATATGCAGGTACAGGCCTACTGTTGTTATTGTTGTGTCAAAGAATTTGCATAGTTTATTGATTTCAGGGGCATAGTTCCAAACTACTTTCCTGAATGATTGGATCAATTCACACCTCCACCCATAGTTCATTAGTGTATAAATTTTCTAGCAGTAGTTCTAAAAATTGTCGTTTTTTTGGTCAAATTTACAATATGGCGACTATGAGATAGAAAATCAAAGTTGCTTTAATCTACATTTCTCTTATTAATTTGGATAATTTTTTTTCATATATTTGTCTGTAGCTTGGATTTCTTTTGAAAACTTCCAGTTATTTTACTTTGGCCATTTATTTATTGAGAAATGCTCCTTTTCCTTTAAATTTGAATCAGTATTTTATGTACCTTAAATATGGTATCAGGAAAAACTTATTATAAAGTATTTTTCCTTCAATAACCTGTTTCCCTTTTGCTTTTGACTACATTGGTTTTATTTCTGCAAAATCTTTTAAATTTTATATAACCAAATTTGTACATTTTGTTTCCTGTGATCAGTATCCATTTCTTTTTGTCATGAATTCCTCAATATACATAGATCTGAAAGGCAATTTCTTCCTTTGTCCTCTAATTAGTTTATGATTTCAACTTTTTAAATCATGTATCTAGTTTTAGTTTGCTCTAATATATGGTGGGAAATTTTCATCTACATCTAAGTTTTACCAGATTGTTTTTGAGCATTGTTCATTAAATAGGGTCTTTGAGTTTACCATACTACTACATTGAACAACTGTATTTCTTTTCTCTGTCTCATTTATTGTTACATAATAAAATGACAAAATTGCACATTTTTAATATAAAGCTCACTAGATAAATGCATATTCAATTGAGGAGTCCCATTTCTCTTATCCTAAATATAGAGTGATCTTTTATTTAGACTTTTCCTTCCTCTTGTTTTTAATAATTTTTTGTCCCCTAGGAAATATAAGAGTCAAATTCTTTCTTTTCTCTAGGCACACAACAAAAGTAGTCTGCATTTCCCCCACATAGACATAAGGCAATAGTCAATGCTTTTAGCAGTTAGTTGACAGTCATAACTGTATAAAATATGGGAACATCATAGAGGACAATCTATGGATGCTGACATAATTTTAAAGAACTAGCTCATATTCATTCGAATTTTCATGGATGAATTATGGAAGCTCTGTTAGGATTGGGTTTCTATTTTCTAAAAGCAATTAATTGGGAAGTAGATGGTGGGGCTTACCTACACATTTCCAGGGAGGCTGGGAAAACATAGCCATTATATGGTGCCCTGGATGGTTCTTAAGAATAAATCAGGGGGCGGCTAGGTGGCGCAGTGGATAAAGCACTGGCCCTGGATTCATGAGTTCCTGAGTTCAAATCCGGCCTCAGACACTTGACACTTACAGGCTGTGTGACCCTGGGCAAGTCACTTAACCCCCATTGCCCCACCAAAAAAAAATCAGTATCAGAATTTGACCACCCTTATGTGGGGAAATTATCTAAATTAATCATTAGAAAATGTTGGAAATCTTATAATTGCAAGGTCCTGCTATTATGATAGCCCATGCTGTAAAGCTAAAGTGCTATCATGACTTCTGGCAATAGCTAAAGCATTGGAGTCCAATTCTAACTTTGTCACTAACTATTTGTGACTTAAGTAAATCTTTTTTTCTCAGTTCCTTTGCTTGCAAAAAGCTTAGTTTACTTTGATATCTTGCCTTTATGATTTGGTGGGGGGAAACATGCCTAAATCCCACAATTAAGTGATTAGTACAATATAGATAGGGATTTAAAATGTTTTTGTGGCCCCTGGATTTGGAAAGAGGAGGAGATTTAGTCTGATAAAAATATTGAGTACAGATTTATTTTGTTAAGGTGCACTTCAATGCAATTTAATGGTCATACTTGAACATTTAGCAAAAATCTTATACATTTATAGTATAATATAAAATAGTAAATAACTAAATAGAATAAATAGAAGCATTGCCTTTTTATTTGTGATAATATATTTTATATGATAAAACTAAGTGTTAGCAAGCCTGGCTATGGATTTTTTCATAAAGAAAATGCAATATTACTATGGAGTATATATGAAGAAGAACCAGATATTTCAGCATTTTAATTAATACAAAAAGCACATAAAATGTTTCTGGAAATGCAAGGGAGACATAGTGCTGTGACCCTGGAGTCAGAGAACCTGGATTCAAATCTTGTTTCCAACAATTTCCACCTGTGTGACCTTGGATAAGTCACCTGACCTTCAGCGAAATAAGAGGGTTGAACCAGATGGTCTTTTATGTCCCTTTCTATTCTACATTTGGTTGCTTTGGCAAATATATTAAAAGTTAAGGATAATTAGGGGCAGCTAGGTGTCACAGTGGATAGAGCACCAGCCCTGGAGTCAGGAGTACCTGAGTTCAAATCCAGCCTCAGACACTTAACACTTACTAGCTGTGTGACCCTGGGCAAGTCACTTAACCCCAATTGCCTCACCAAAAAAAAAGGAATAAGTAGAAGTTAAGTAAAACCTTGGATATTCTCAAGAACCCTTTAAAATATAGTGACTGGTTAACACTAACTACTTTTTTAATTGTCTTTTTATGTTTGTACCTAATTGTAATTCTCAGAATAAAAATAAATTTATTGGTAAGGCAGCTTAGTTTAGTGAAAAGAACAGTGAACCTTAGAATCAAGAGACTTGAAATTACCTACTCGTTCTGCTAATTACCAGATTGCCATTCTGGCCAAATGCTTTATCCCACTGACTGCTGCCTCATCCCTAAGTTGGACATGAAGATACTATCCTTGGGGCAGCTAGGTGGCTCAGTGGATAAAGCACTAGCACTGGATTCAGGAGTACCTGAGTTCAAATTCGGCCTCAGACACTTGACACTTACTAGCTGTGTGATACTGGGCAAGCCACTTAACCCCCATTGCCCCGCAAAAAAAACAACAACAACAACAACAAAAAAAAGATCCTAACCTTGCCTATCTCTCAGGGTTATTGTTAGCACCAAATGAGATAATATACACAACATTTTTTGGAACTGTAAAGAACTATTTCAATAAGTTATTATTTTTTCTTTGGTTCAGTGGAGGTACTTAGCATTTGATGATTAATAAAAGCTGAAAAGCATTTTATGATTGACACTGAGCATTCAGTTACATAATTAATATATATATTTTTTAGTCACTGCATGTTAAATGCTTTTAGACTGGACAGAAGTTCACCTGAGAAGGTTATTTTTCAGTAGCACATGCCCTTTCATCCATGTCAATTTGGATTTTTTTTCTTTTGTATTTCTTCACATTGCTCATTCTTGCTTCCAGATCTGCTATTTTTGGGGAGAGGATGGGAATGGGGTAGAGTCTATGTGTGCTCTATGTTCTGGTCTCCTTGAGGACAGGGATATTTATGCAATGACTGTTTTGATAATAAAGCATGGCTTTCTGTCTTACCATCCATAGTTAAAAGGTTTCTTTTTTCTTTTATTTTGCAATTCTAACAATCCTATTAAGAATTAATAACATAAATAATGTCATAAATAGCCAGTCCTCAATATAAAGTTCATTTCTAAGTGATTGTATGAAATTTGATTATATTTCCCCATAGAAACAGTGATACTAATGATAATTAAGTGCCACAGTGAGACAAGAGAAGGCTATCTAGTTCACAATTTATTTGACTTACAGTACTAATACTATAACATTCTTCTCTGCTGAAGAACTCAGGCACACCATATGAGAGTTAAGATACAAGTGTTGTAATTCCAAGTGTGAGTTCCATATAATTTTAAGGAGACTCATGCATGGATATTCATTTGCAAATGTGACTTCCATTTGGTGCATGGCAAACCTACCCTTATGCCTCATGTCACAAGGTATGCCTTTCAACAATTGCACTAATGGTATTAATCTAAGAGCTGAGTCAGTATTCACCATAGTTACTCTGACCTAGACCCAGCTGCAGTTATCCCTTCATCATCTTGACTTTCCCCATCACAGTTTCAAAATATCACATATAGACATAAAAAATTAAATGGGAATTTGGGGGGAGTTTTGTGGAAGCCATAAATGACATGTGAAGGCTGTCAGATGACACAGAAAATGTTTAGAAACTCGGAAATGTGTTATATATATATATATATATATATATATATATATATATGTATATATAGATATATATATGTATATGTATATATATATACACACACACACATATATATACACACACACACATATATATACATACACACACATATATATACATATATATTGTATATGTACATATATATGGTATTGTATAATCCTAACATTTATCTTTTAATACCATAATAATTGAGACTTCTCTGGTACAAAGGTAGGAAAATCTTCCATGGATTTTCCAGGCCCTAACACTTACCCCACCCCAAGTGGAAGGGCTAACTCTTTAGTTAAATTAAACTTGGTAGATAAACTGGAAAAAATATCTGTAGGCAAGCCGATAATGAGACAGCTAGGTGGCACAGTGGATAAAGTGTTATGCCCACCGTCAGGTAGACATCTTCCTGACTTTAAATCTGACCTCAGATGCTTATTAGCTGAGTGAACCTAGGCAAGTCACTTAACCATGCTTGCCTCAGTTTCTTCATCTATAAAATGAGCTGGGGAAGGAAATGGCAAATGACTCCAGTATCAATGCCCAAAAAGCCCCAAAATGGGATCATGAAGAGTCAAATTGGACTAAAAAAGTAACCCAATAGTCATTTTTGAACATTTAATATAAATATTTCTCCTCCTCCACCACATCAAACCTCCACTTTTCACCTCTGACCCAGATTTAACACATTGCTACTTCCCTTTTCCTTTACCCCCACCCCCATCTCTATCTAATGCCATCATCCTAGCCCCTCTCTCTTTTTCATTTCTGAGTCTGTGAAGAATAAATAAATTATCACTACCATTTCTGGAAGGCACAACAATCAATTGACTAAAGACTGCATTCACCATCTGTGAGACACCCTTGTGCAAAACAGCTCTCCCTGGCTACCATCACTAATTTGTTGATTTCCTCCATTAGAATGTAATCTCCTTGACGGCAAGAATTCAGGAATTTTGTATTTATATTTGCAATGCTTGGCATAATAGCACCTCACACTTATTATGTGCTTAATAAATGCTTCCCTACACTCATTCATTCATTCATTCATTCATCCATTGTTTTGATGAGGACTGGGGAACTTTGAAGTATAGAAAAAAGAATTAGCAGGATGAAAAAATAGAAAAATGTTTTCTGTCTTCTTTCTTGGATGAAGGGTTTTTTCTTAATTTTGAAGTAAATTCAATTTGTCGTTGGTATCCTCTCACCTTCCTGTGTCTGCTCTCCTTTCCAGATATCGATGCCTTTCTCTCCAGCTCCCCAGGTCCCCATATACCCCCTGATCTGATCCTGTTGTAGGGATGGATTTAACTGTTCAAATTGATCATGAGGCATCCCAAATATTTGCAAGACTCAGTTACTCAGTTTCCCAAGTTTTTTTAGAAGACCGGTGGCCCCAGGGAGAAGCACCCAAAGGAGATAGTTGTCTCGAATAGGGAGAGTGAAAATGGTTATATTTATAGTGAGAAAAGTACGTTATCTCCTCATTATTTTTTTTTTTGCCAGGCAATGAGGGTTAAGTGACTTGCCCAGGGTCACACAGCTAGTAAGTGTCAAGTGTCAGGCAGGATTTGAACACAGGTCCTCCTGAATCCTGGGTCAGTGCTTTACCACTGCACCACCTAGCTGCCCCTCCTCATTATCTTTTTTTTTTTTATATGGGGAAAAAAAGCAAGAGAGAAGTAAAATTTATTTTTAAAAACCACCAACAAATAGATCTTGAATAGGGAAAAGACATTCAAAACATATACATTTGCAAAAAATGTGTAATTTTATTCAATCAGTTTTCATATTCTAGATCCTTGAGGGATACAGCATCACTCGGATCCTGTGTCCAATGGCCTTGGCAGGAAGATTGCTTCTGAACTTGGCCCGAACCATTCCACTATTACCATGAGCCCGAGTAACTTTCCGCCAGATCACTCTTGTTCTGTTGGGTTTCCCACCAGGAGTCACTGTGTTATTTTTTGCCTTGTATACATAAGCGCATCTCTTGCCCAAATAGAATTCAGTTTCATCCCGAGCATAGACTCCTTCAATTTTCAAAATAGCTGTATGTTCCCTCTGGTTGCGCAGGCCTCGCTTGTAGCCAGCAAAAATGGCCTTGGACCACAGTCTTCCAGACATTTTGCTGTTCTAGAAGTCCTGTTTCCAGGAGGCCTCCGACGCTCCAAGATGGAGGAAAAAAAGCCCCCCCTCATTATCTTAATCTCCTCCTTGTGGGAAGTTCACATCCTATTTTGGATTTCCTGGGGTCCTAAGACATCCTCCAAGGGGGGTAACTTTTCCCCCTAGGGATGTCTTTTTGGGGTTTAAATGTCTTAAAGTGAATCTAAGGACACACTTGGTCCTTTCTGCACATGATCATAAAGACATGCTTAAACTTGTAAGAGCCAGAGGGTCTCTCTGATTATGATATCTCTTTACTTTAAGATCTTGTTTCTAGGTGCAGTGTCTGTTTCCTGTCATCTAGGAATATTAATGGTTATTAATGGTTGATGATCCCTGGTTGCTGTTTCCTTAGGTTTCTGTTGATAGTGTTGGTTGATAGGAACTCAAACTTTCTGGGTTACTATGCTATTGATAAAAACTCAAACCTCAGTTTCTCTATTAACCTCTTTTAGCTACTATTGATCGGTTAGCGGTTAACCCTTTTGGCCTCCTCCTTCAACCCCACTATAACACCAAGTACAGGAGTGACATCCATCTAACCATTATCTATTCAAACAATCTATGACCCACCCAAACCTGAGAAGAGCACAATACCTTCTACAAGGGTGGGACCTTGAATCAGAAAGTTAGTCTAATCTCATTAAAAGCAATGTCTTACAAGAGACTGAACTTTTCAAAATTAGGAGAGAGCTCAAATTGTTGTTTATTAAAAATCATTTCTCTCAGTCAGTGGGGCTGGGGTGGGGCACAGTGAAAAGTGTAACAATCCCTGTGGGCTCACTGCCCCTCCCTCCTCTTGTTTCCCTCAGGTGTGAGTGGTATGGCCTGCTTCCTCAAAACCCTTATGATCCCATAAATTCCTTAAACCTAATGACTTTATGGATTAGTTTATCACTCTAAACTGATTTGCTATATTATAAAGTTGAATTGAAGTAAGCATGGCTAAATACATAGGCCCAAGTTTCTGGTCTATCACAAAATGCTCCTAAAGGCTGAAGTGTGATTAAACCTGAAGTAGGAATTATGTGATCATATCTTTGGTTATTTTGGGACTTCTGGAGTCAGAGAACCAACTTTTGCTTTCATAACTTTCACAACTGGCTCCCATGCCAATTTTATTCAGCTTTGCAGCCTTGATCCCTTCACAACATCCCAAGAGACTTACCCTTCTATTCGAAGGATTATGTGATTCTTTGGCCCTGCTCACTTAGAATTTTAAGAATTAGAGCTATGTTTACTCTGTAAATTTAAAATTTTTATGTGGAGTCCTGGGGCCTCTAACTAGCTGTGTGACCTTGAGCCAATATTTTAACTTCTGTCCTTCAATTTGCTCATCAATTAAATTATGAAAGTAGTTTAAATGGATATTCCCCATGGTCCATGTTAGTTCTAAAATGTTATGATTTTTAAGGATGCAATTTTTCTGACCCTTAATTATCTCAGGTGTGAAACTTTTCACACCCTCAAAACACACTCACTAGAGGTATAATTCAGTAGAGGATCAGAGGAATTAATTTCAAGAGCTGCTAGTTCTTAGGTACAAATATCTATACTAGCACACAAATGATGGGAACTGTTAATCCCAAATCCCTAAATACATATCTTCATATTCATTATCCACAACAACATAGATCAAAGACATTCTAAAATACCCTTTATTTTTAAAAAATGGCCTTAATTCAATGTCAGAAGCCCAGAGAATGTTTAAAGAATTAGGTAAGAGTACTGCTTCAGAGGTGATCTGAACCATTCAAGCTCAACCTCAAATCATTCTTGACTGATAAGAGCTTGTAGTTATGTACAACTTTTTTGGACATCATTTTACTTGAACCTCCTGATAAGTCTATAAGCTTCATATTATCTCAAAGATGATCATGGTCATTATTTTTACCAAACTATGATTTTATTTGCAGAACTTCCAGTGAGGAAACTCCTATCAATATAGATCAACAATTGATCTGCTATTTGTCATTATTTTTTATTTTTGCCTGGGGCAATGAGATCATAAATGACTTCCATAGCATTCCAAAGGCAGAGTATATCAAAAGTAAGACTTGAATATTAGTGTTCTTGTGGGGCAGCAAGATGGTGCAGTGGATAAAGCACTGGCCCTGGATTCAGGAGTACCTGAATTCAGATCTGGCCTCAGAAACTTGACACTTACTAGCTGTGTGACCCTGGGCAAGTCACTTAACCCTCATTGCCCAACAAAAGAAAGAAAGAAAGAAAGAAGAATATTAGTGTTCTTGATCCTGAAGGTGGCTTTTTACTTACCACATCATGATCCCTCTCAACCTGTTATTTGTATACCTATTTTATATCTCTCTCCCAATTGCACACAGCTTGGGTTCCTAAAGAACAATGACTAAGTCTTTGCTCTGAGTTTTAGGAATAGCTCTGAAATTTTAAGTTGCTTTCTTTGTCACCAGAAGAGAATGCTTAGCATGCTCCCCATTGGTTGTTATCCACCTAAACTTAAGTAACTTTTTTTTTTTGCAGGGCAATGAGGGTTAAGTGACTTGCCCAGGGTCACACAGCTAGTAAGTGTCAAGTGTCTGAGGCTGGATTTGAACTCAGGGCCTCTTAAATCCAGGGCCAGTGCTTTATCCACTGTGCTACCTAGCTACCCCCACTTAATTAGTTTTGTTTTTTATTTATTTTTTTTTTTTTGCAGGGCAACGGGGGTTAAGTGACTTGACCAGGGTCACACAGGTAGTAAGTGTCAAGTGTCTGAGGCCGGATTTGAACTCAGGTACTCCGGACTCCAGGGCCAGTGCTTTATCCACTGTACCACCTAGCTGCCCCCCACTTAATTAGCTTTTAAAAGGAGACAAAACCTCTAAGTTCCAAGAATCAACTTTCTAAGACTATAAATTATAATGCAAGTGCTATATATTGGTAGAGAAAGTCCCCCCCCTTTGTATCCTATCTGAAAAATAAAAGCACAATAAGACTTCCAGATATCATTATGTAAAGCAAATTGATAGGTATTACCTGCTTTTTGGTTGAATGGATAGGGGAGACAGGTAGACAGGAGAAAGAGAATTTGTTTTATAGGATAGTTTTACTTCTCTGTTGGGGTTCTGAAAGGGCTGAGGGGATTTGCAAATATACTCCCCATGTAGTTGTTAACTGTTGCAAATGTGAATGGAAGGTGATTAAGTGCTAGTCAGATCTCTCAGTAGTTCAACTAAAATCAAGAAGGCAGAGAGTTTGTGTCATGGGCTATAGTCTACAAGTTGGAGGTGATTAGGAACAAGTAGTTTTCCCAGGTCATAAGTACAAGGAAAGACCCTCCAATGATGCAAAATTACTTATGATGAAATTTATAATACAAAATGAATCACAAGGATGCCTCAAGTCTGGGGGTCTCAGTACAATTATCCCAGTTGCTATCATGTCAATCTATCTCTGCTTGGCATCCTCCTTCTATACCACCTTATAAGTAGAAGGAAAATGAAAAAGATCTATTTTTATATTTTAAAATTGAGTGCAACAATTATTTGAAGAATATCTTATAAGAAAATGTACTAATGAAAGAGTAATAAATATTTTCATCCTGCTCAAATCACATGCAAATATGAAACTGTTGGCAATTATCTGGACTCTCAAGACTCCTTAGTTTGTTCTAGTTTTACCCACCTGTGGATTAAATGACGTCAAATTATCAAGGAATCACAGACTCACAGAATCTTAGAACTGAAAGGATCTTAGAGGTATGGACCAACATCTCACACAATATACCAAGACAAGGTCAAAATAGGTACATGATTTGTTGTTGTTGTTGTTGTTGTTGTTGTTTGTCCTTCATTCTCAAAGAGGACCATGACATAGGGGTGATGTCATGACTTTCAGTGAATTGTATTTAAGTGAAGGAGGGCTGGAGTATGTGATTTAGACATAAAAGATGATACCATAAGCAAATTAGGAGAGCATGGAATAACTTACCTGTCAGATCTATGGACAAAGGACAATTTAGGACCAAACAAGATATAGAGAACATTACAAAATGTAAAATGGATAATTTTGATTATATAAAATTAAAAAAAAAATTAATAAATAAACCAAAGCAACCAAAATTAGAAGGAAAAAAACCTGGGGGAAAATTTTATACCAACTTTCTTTGATAAAGGTCTTATTTTTGAAATATACAGGGAATTGAGTCAAATTTATAAGAAGACAAATTATTTATCAATAGATAAATGTTCAAAGGATATGAACAGGCAGTTTTTAGATAAAAAAATCAAAACTATTTATAGTTATATGGAGAAATGCTCTAAATCACTATTGATTAGAGAAATGCAAATTAAAACAATTTGGAGTATTACCTCATACCTATCATATTTGGTTGATATGACAAAAGAGGAATAGGATAAATGTTGCAGCAGATATGAGAAAACTGAGATTATAATGCACTATTGGTCGAGTTATGAAATGATCCAACCATTTTGTAGAGCAATTGGGAATTCTACAAAAAAGGACTACAAATCTGTCCATACCTTTTGATCCAGAAATACCACTACTGGGTCTGTATTCCAAAGATATTTTTAAAAAGGGGAATAAAACGTATTTGTAAAAAAATATTTATATCAGCTCTTTGTATAGTGACTAAGAATTATAAATTGAAAGAATGCCCATTAATTGTGGGATAGCTGAACAAATCGTGGCATATGATTGTAATGAAATATCATTGTGCTACAAGAAATTACAAGCAGGATAGTTTCAGAAAAACAACAACAGCAAACAAACTGGAAAGACTTACATGAACTGATACAAAGTAAAATGAACAGAACCAGCAAAACATTATACATACTAACAGTAGTATTATATGATGAACTATGACTGACTTAGCTATCCTCTGCAATACGAGAATTCAAGGCTGGGGCAGCTAGGTGGCACAGTGAATAAAGTACTGGCCCTGGATTCAGGAGAATCTGAGTTCAAATGCAGCCTCAGACACTTGACACTTATTAGCTGTGTGACCCTGGGCAAGTCACTTAACCATCATTGCCCTGCAAAAAAAAAAATAGTAACAATAATAATAATAATAATTTAAGGCAATCCCAAAGAACTCATGATGAAAAATGCTATCTGCCTCCAGAGAAAGAACTGATATCTGAATACAGACTGAAACATACTACTTTTATTTGGGGGGGGGGAGGGGCTAGATTGGAATGGGTTAACAAAATATGGCATGATTACTGCACTTGAGCAACAAACCTTGGGGTCACCAGCTGGAGAGCCAGCATCATGACCCCAAGGCTGTAGACAAGATACACAGAAACAGGCATAAAAATTAAATTAAATTAAAGAATGCACTGATAATGTGTTTCAGTTGAACTAGCCATTCCCTGTAAAGTATATTTTGTTCCTGTGTTCATCATTGTGAAAGTTCTAATGTTACATTAAGTTTGTTCCACTGGCATAGATACACTGACCAGCTGTTTGTAGACTTAGCTTCTTGTGATTAAACTTTGTCTCTTATGGATGACTTGAGAGCCCTATTCTTCTCATTTGTGACTCCAACATGATCCTCTGAAGGAAAGGAGATGCATCCCAGTAGTATACAGGTAGTTACCACTGAGATCTTCATCTCGGTAAGGAGACAGGGATTTTTTTTGGGGGGGGGACAATGAGGATTAAGTGACTTGCCCAGAGTCACACAGCTAGAATGTGTCAAGGGTCTGAGGCTGGATTTGAACTCAGGTCCTCCTGAATCCAGGGCCAGTGCTTTTTCCACTGCACCACTTAACTGCCCCTGAGGCAGGGATTTTAAAATCCCCAACACCCTGTAGCCAGTAGGCATGGGTTTATATGAATTAAGTGACAAACAGAAAAAATATGGGAAAGAAGGATAGTTGGTGTGCTGTTTCTATGGATCACATCAAGGAATTGCTTGAGAATGTTTATTATTTCTGCCCCTTTTTCCCCAGACAGTGGATACATAGATTATTATTTGTGGCTTAAAGTAGGTGAGACACCTCCTTTTCTCATTTTCAACTCTAGCAACTTTTCTCTTCTCTTCTCTTCTCTTCTCTTCTCTTCTCTTCTCTTCTCTTCTCTTCTCTTCTCTTCTCTTCTCTTCTCTTCTCTTCTCTTCTCTTCTCTTCTCTTCTCTCTTCCTTGCCTCCTTCCTTCCTTCTTTCCATCTTCTCATAGAAAAGGACTAATATGGAAGTGGTTTACATGATCACATTTATTGCCTATATCAGATTACTTATTATCTCAGGAAAGGGGGAGGAAGAGCAGTATGGCTTAGAATTTGGAAACCAAAACTTTACAAATGAATGTTAAAATTATTTTATATGTAATTGGAAAAATAAAATATTATTTAAAACTAATAAAATGATTTTAGAGATAATCTAGTCTACCCCCATCTGAAGCATAAAGCCCATTGATATGCCAAAGGCCAAAAGATTTAAAAACAAACAAACATGGTTTTAAGGCAGACATAGTCTGCTTAAAGCAAAATAGAGACAAATGAACTTTTATGCAGACATAGAAAGAAATAATTCCTACTTTTACAATTTTGGTTTTCAAATAACTATGCACTGACAACCTCTTACAGGACAGCTGGACATCTAGACAGGCTAAGAAAAACAACAACCTAAAACGAAACTTTTTTTTTTTTTTTTTTAGTGAGGCAATTGGGGTTAAGTGACTTGCCCAGGGTCACACAGCTAGTAAGTGTTAAGTGTCTGAGGCCGGATTTGAACTCAGGTACTCCTGACTCCAGGGCCGGTGCTCTATCAACTGTGCCACCTAGCTGCCCCTAAAACCAAACTTTTTAAAAAATCTTCATGACTATTATTGACATGCACATTTTACAAAATAAATGCATGTCTCATTTTCCCCAAAGAGTCAGAGTACCTGTGTTAAAACCACAGGTTTGTCCTTAATTATCTGTGTGACATCAAAAAAGTCATTTCCATTTCTGAACCTCAGTTTATTTGTCTGTAAAATGATTTGACTAGATAAACTCTAGTGTGACTGACTTCTAGCTATAAATTCTATTATCCTACAAAGGAGGGCTTCTGTCTCAGTCATATTTGTATTCCCATAATGCATGCAATAGGCACTTAATAAAAATCTTTAGGAGTAAATGAATGAATATTCTTTCCTATATTTGGGAAAGAGAAGTGTGTGTATGTGTGTGTGTGTGTGTGTGTGTGTGTGTGTGTGTGTGTTTTAAGTATGAATGTCGATGGAAGCTACACTTTAAGCTAATAGGCTGTAAATATTTGGGAAAATTTCAAAAATATAGAACTCAACTTCATTTTACTTCTGGAATGGGTTATATTTTAATATGGCTTTGATTACAAGCATTTAATTTGGAAAAAATAGTGATTCATTAATTATACAATGGACTCATAAGTACATTCAGTATTTATTCTGATTAGTGAAAACTATTGTTTGATACATCAGTGTCTGAACAGTCCCTGTTTCCACTAAGTAACTGTGGGAATTTAACTAAATTGACTTTTATTGACCTTGAATAAAATAGATGATTTACATTGCCCTACAGGAGAACTAAGGGATCTTGAATATTTAATATTTGTATAAGATTATGGTATTAATTAT